>NC_143588.1:42694174-43026258 GCF_048544385.1 Mastigoproctus giganteus
AGGCCAATAGCTTTGAAACGGTGCCGTTTCACTTCCACGAAACAACAGATGAATGCTTGTCGGGATAAAGGAAAACCATTCTCTTCTAAATCTCTAACAGGGTGCTTACAATAGAAGGTTGACCAGAGCCTAATGTCCGAATGTTTAATACACCTTGGTCTGTCCACTGACTATTGGCTATGGATACACAGAAAGTAGTTGACCAGCTCGACTTCTTGGTATGTGGGGACAGGTAGATGGATAGATTTTAGGGTCCCGGTGAGTTGCAGATGGTAATCTCTATCTTTTAATTCGAGCGTAACAACAGCACTATTGCTTGCTTGAAGGCCGTGGGTGCGAACGATGTGTACCCAGTTAAGTCTCGTAATACAGTCGTTATATGGAAAATTTTCATTTCCATAAAACGAAAAAATAAAAAAATTCCATAAAGAATAAAATTCTATTTAGCGAATTCTAAAAAAAATCGGTAAAAACAAAACATTTATCTCTAAATAGAAAAATTTGCTATAAAGAAGATTAGTAAACAGAGGTCCGACTGTACTTTATTATGATTTTACCAATTATCGAAAAAAGGTGCGTAGCCACGAATATGCCAAGGGTGCCGGAAACCTAGCTACGCCTCTGCACATGATGCAAGAAAGCAATCTTATATACAGCATCAGCCAAAAAAAAAAAAATAACCCTCCCATTTCACCCTCCAGTTACTCCAAATGTTTGTTAGTTCAACCTTAAATTTATTTATGTGAAAGTCTGTTTCAGCAATCAACTACCCACTGGCCAAAGGCAAACTTCCGCACATCTATTCTGCAACTGTTTTTCCTCAATTTGAATCTGTGCCTCTCAGGTTCATAATCTCAGCACTGGAAGGATCCCATCAGCATTGAGCCTGCTCAATCAGATTACGTCGCAGGTGCCTACTCTCCAGGCACTGCAATTTGCAGAACTTAAGCCTTTCTTGGTAAGAGCACCCCTTCGTTCCTCTCGCCAATCTTGTTGCCCTTCTTTGTACTCGTTCTAACAACTCCACATCCTTCCTAATATGAGGCTTCCAGACCTATATGCAGTACTCAAGGTGTGGCCTGATCATTGCCTTATACAATCACCTCCTTGTCTCTGCTAGCAAAATTCCTAATCATTAACAAGACTCCATGACCTGGTCTGGCAGCTCGTCCGCACTGCTCAGAAAACTTCATATCTGACTGCACAATTACTCCCAATTCTTTTTCATTCTCCACTTCCTTGAGTGTAGTACCACACAGTTGGTATGGTTCTCTTGGGTTATTGCTACCCATATGCAGTACTTTGCATTTGTCAATGTTAAACTTCAGTTGCCACTTCCCAGCCCATCTGCCTAACTTTTCTAGATCTTGTTGTAGCACATTACTGTCTTTACTGTCATTAACAACTCTGCCAACCTCAGTATCATCTGCAAACCTTTACATTAAACCTGATGTACCTTCATCAATATCATTGGTACATACGTAAAACAACAATGCACCCAACACCGAACCCTGGAGGACTCTGCTAGTAACATTAGTTCACGAAGAGCAATGTTCATTTATTACCACTCTCTGTTGTCTCGCACTCAACCATCCCTCCATCCATTTTAGCAACTTTCCTTTAATGCTACACTGCTCAAATTTGTACAGCAGTCTTCCAGGTGCAACAGTATCAAAAGCTTTCCTGAAACCCAAGATATCACGGACACGTTCAGCGAATCATTTCTGTTTCATTTAATATGCAATTAATGGTGACAGTTTTGAAATGTCTGATAACTGGTGAAGAAATGTGGGTTTATGAGTATGATTCTGAAACCAAACAGTAGGCATCCTAGTGGAGACTCCTTCGCCCAACCCAGAAAAATAGTACAAGTGACTAGCAAAGTGAAAGCTACTTTACTAGCATTTATTGCTGTGATGGTGTGGTTCACCATAGATACACTTCTCAAGGGGGACAAACAATAAAGAGTTCTATGTTGATGTTCTGAGATGCCTTCATGACGTAGTTCAATGAAAAGGACTGGAAAAACGGAACTACAAAAGGTCAGTTGCTTCACTATGATAATGTATCATCACATCCATCTACAATTTTTGGCCAAACACAGAATTTCTGAAGTCTAGCAACCCCTGTGGATATGGCTCCATATGACTTTTTTTTTGTTTCCTAGACTTTAAAGAAAAGCACTTAAATGGACATCAGTATGATGATGATGTACAATTACTAGAGAGTAATACGATAGCTGAGCTTTCAGCAATTTTGAAATAAGCTTTCCAGAAGTTCATGCAGGAAATCAAGGGCTAAGTGTGTAACCTCAGGAGAACATTGGTTTGGAAGGGAGTAAGTTGCCAACTGCCAGGTAGGCAGGAGCAGCAGTGCGTAGCACACACTTCTTGATTAGACCGGGGTTCGAGCCCGTGACCACCAAATATGGAAGATGCGGAAAGGTCAGGGAATGACCACCACATATCCCCGGAGCAGTATGGCCTTAGTTGCTAATGCTCCTAAAAACGAAATAACAAAGTTGCCAACTCCATAATATGCTTACTGTCACTATACTGTAACAGTCTGGATACTTTTAGACAGTTCTTATACAATAAGGCACCTCCGTAGCCAGGTGGGAAGGAGCAGCAGTGCGTAGCACACGCTTCTTGATTATACCGGGGTTCGAGCCCATCACCACAAAATACAGAGGATGCGGAAAGGTCAGGGAATGACCACTGCATATCCCGGAGCAATATGGCCTTAGTTGCTAATGCTCCTAAAAACCAAATAACAAACAAACCTTATACAATACGAAATTAGCAGCATATCTGTTTTTTAGAGAATCAAAGTGTGTTTCAATATTCACAAATCATATGAATGATAGCATTAACAAAATTAATCCTTAAAATTTCCTTTGTAAACATTGGTGTAATCATTCTCATAACTACACATGGGTTTCTTTATTTTGAATCATCACCATCATTATTATTCAAATCTCTTATATCTACTGGATGTATGGGTCACTGTGATAGTAGAGATCAGTCCCTGGACAACAGCCTTCCTTTCATTGTTTTCCTCCATAGTATCCTATTTTCTCTTAGATCTTTTAGCCTTAGTCAGAGTAAGCTCTTTCCTCTAAAGTTTCCTCATTCCTGTTGGTCTGCTTTTTGGCCTGGTACTGTTCATTTTTGGTGCCTCCGTAGCCAGGTGGGAAGGAGCAGCAGGGTGTAGTACACGCTTCTTGATTAGACCGGGGTTCGAGCCCGTCACCACCAAATACAGAGGATGTGGAAAGGTCAGGGAATGACCACCGCATATTCCTGGAGCAATATGGCCTTAGTTGCTAATGCTCCTAAAAATAACAATAACTATAACTAACTATTCATTTTTGCTTCAAGTATCTGTTTAGTTAGTCTCCTTTTGCCATCCTTTCTATGTGCTTATACTGCTTTAAGTTTGTTTAACTTACTTTTGAGTGGGTTTGGCTATTTATGTTGTTTCCTCTTATTTCCTCATTTGGACAGACCATATCTTGCAGTTCTTTCCTTCAGCAAGGTTTATTTATTTTTCTTAAACTCTCATTTCTTAAGGTTCTAATTTTGATAAATCCCTTTGTTTCTTATCCAGCATTCAGCTCTTGTTTTTTGGCTAATTTCTCCTTTGCCTCAAATGAAATTCTGTTACCCATCCTGCTTTACTTGTTCTATTGTATATTTCTATCTAATATTCCATATTCATGAAAACTATTCCTAGATACATAAAATTGTTAACTTATTCCAATTTCTAGAAATTTGAACTAGTTAGTATTTTTTTTTAAATTTTATTTAGTCTTCATCCCCCCTCCCCCCCAGTTTTCTTCACTTTCATTTTTATTTAACTAATTTTCATGGAAAATTCTGTATAACCTTAATCTAATTTATTCAGATATTCTAGATGATCTCACAAGCTATTATTCTTGCAAGTTTTTGTTTTACTGCACAGTGTAATTATAATAAGAAAATTATAAGAAACTTCAAAAATAAAGTCAATAAATTTGTGTGCCTTCTTTTAAGTTCTGTTTTACTCTGAGTGGAAAATAGTTTAACCTTAAACCATTTTCAAGTAGCAATTTTTATACTAACTTTTTGTTGTCCTTAAATAATGATGTGAGTGAAGTTCTCTGAAAGATTATTTTCTTTAGAATTTTGAGATTTTTTTTTCTGATTTACTGATTAAGTGTCTTAGTGGATATACATAACAGATTTTTTAGATCTAATTTAATTTTTTTGAAAGTGGTAGAACTTTTTAGTATGAAATGAAACATTCTGGAGATTCCAGAAATTTTTGTAATATAATGCAATTTTTTATGAGCTTTTTTTGATATTGAAACACTATGTACATGCCAATAATTTGATACTCCAACTAGGATACTTTAATTATTCAAAACCCAATCATTTTGTTCCATAATTTGACAAAAAATGCAGTGGTATGTAAATTCCTTCTTTGGCTATTTATGTTTTTTCTTTTTTAAATTTTGAGCGAAAAACTTGTATAAAATATTAAGAGAGGGAGAAGATGTTCAGCATTCGAGCACAATAGTTTAACCATGGTCATCTGAATTCATCTACATCAATTATTAGTTTTCAGAGAGAACTTGCCCAGAGCTCACCATATCCCAAGTGTGAAGCATGTGAACAAATAAATGTAAATTTTCAGTGCAGTACTCAATAACAGTATTTTAATCAATCACTTCAAATTAATATATGTAATTAAAGGAAATCAGAGTGAAAATGATGATTGGTTGCCAAATTTGTCAACACTTTTTGAGACATGATGCAACAGTGCATGCCCAAAAATTTTCTTTGGGGAGGGGGGAATCTTGTACATTCCATTCTACACTGACATTACATATAACTGTATGTCAGTGCATGACATTACAATAATATAAAATAAAATGCTTTGTGAGGTTTTATTTTCCCCCTTGGTGCACCTATGTGACATGACACTTACTTTGCAAGGCTTTGATCTAATGAAACATTTTAGAACTTTTTTAGAACAGGGTGTTTCAGTTAAAATGCACCTGGTCTATCCCTCTTATTTTTAGGTTTGGGCTATTTGTTTGGACTTTTTTGTCATATTTGGGCTGAAAATTTTGAATTTGATATTAAAATAAGACTAAGCATTACCTTTTGCATTTTAATATTTTTAAATTTAAATTTTGCCTAATTAGCTGCTTTTTTTCTCAATGAAAAAGTTGGCCCCTGTCATCAATTTAGTTTAAAAAGTTCATTGGTGTACTTTTTAAATGAATGTAAACTGATTTTATTTGAAGAAAAAACAATGGTTGTATATAATGATCACTTTTTGATATGTGCATTTGAACAGCTAGCTGTACAAGGGCAGTTATATGTTGCATTTCCTCTTGCAAATAATGAAAAATGAAATAACATTCAAAAGAATTACTTTTTAATAAAATAATGGGGAAGAAAGCAGCAATTTCATGAAGTAGTAGTTTAAGAGAAAAAATGCTCAACAATAAATTCATTATCAGGAAATAAAAAAAGAGAGATAAATGAAATGGGAATGGAAATTTGGTGCTTAATTTTTCAATTTTAGCCTTATTTTATCAAATATCAGCTATGTAAAGTTAAACAATTTGTGTTCAACAATTCAACAGTTTTGTCTGACCAATTTGATTGGATACTATGATGTGGTCACAAAGGAACTGAATGCCAAAAATAATTTTGATATCATATACTTGGATCTCAGGAAAGGTTTTGATACTGTTGCACATTGAAGACTGCTGTACAAATTGGAGAGGTATGGCAGTAAGAGTAAGTTGTTACAATAGATAAAGGGATGGTTGAGTGGGAGACGACAAAGAGTGGTAATCACTGGACACTGCTCTTCGTGGACAAATGTTATTAGTGGAGTTCCCCAGGGTTCAGTATTGGGCCCATTGTTGTTTTGTATATTTATCAATTATTTTGATGAAAGTGTATCAGATTTAATGTCCAAGTTTGCAGATGATACAAAGGTTGGCAGGGTTGTTAACAACAGTAAAGACAGCATGCTACTCCAACTGGATCTAGATAAGTTGGGAAAATGGGCTGAGAAGTGGCAAATGAAGTTTAACCTTGACAAATGCAAAGTACTGCATATGGGTAGAAGTAACCTGAGACGAGAGAAAAGTACCAACTGTGTGGTACTACACTTAAGGTGGTAGAAAATGAAAAAGACCTGGGAGTAATTGTGCAGTCAGATATGAAGTTTTCTGAGCAATGCAGACAGGCTGCCAGGGCAGGTCATGGGGTTTTGTCAGTGATATAGAGGAATTTTGCTAGCAGGGAAAAGGAGATGATTGTCCTCTGTATAAGGCAATGGTCAGACCACGCCTTGAGTATTGTGTACGGGTCTGGACGCCTCGTTTTAGGAAGCATGTAGATTTGCTTGAGCATGTACAGAGAAGGGCAACAAGATTGGTGAGGGGAATGAAGGGATCCTCTTACCAAGAGAGGCTTAAGTTCTGCAAATTGCAGTGGCTGGAGACTAGGCACCTGCGCGGTTATCTGATTGAGGAGTATAAGGCCTTGAATGGGTTGAGCATGCTGAATTTTGATGGGATCCTTCCACTTGTTCAGATTATGAACCTAAGGGGGCATAAATTAAAATTAAGAAAAGACAGATGTAGAATAGATGTGCAGAAATTTGCCTTTAGCCAGCGGGTGGTTAATTGCTGGAACAAACTTCCATCTGTCGTTGTGGAAGTTGATAGGTTAAATAAATTTAAGGAGGAACTGGACAAATATTTAGAGGGGATTGTTTTGTAATTTTTTTTTTTTTTTTTGGCTGATGCAGCATAAGCTCATACACTTGCTTTCTTGCATCGCATGCCACTACTACTGCATATGCGTAGCAATAACCGAAAAGAAACGTACCAACTGTGTGGTACTACACTCAGGGAAGTGGAAAAGACCTGGGGATAATTGTGCAGTCAGTTATGAAGTTTTCTGAGCAGTGCAGATGGGCTGCCAGGGCAGGTCATGGAGTCTTGTCAATGATATATAGGAATTTGCTAGCAGGGACAAGGAGGTGATTATCCCATTATACAAGGCAATGGTCAGGCCACACCTAGAGTACTTTTTACAGGCCTGGAGGCCTCATTTTTGGAAGGATGTAGAGTTGCTAAAACGAGTACAAAGAAGGGCAACAATATTGGTGAGGGGGAACAAAGGGGTGCTCTTACCAAGAAAGGGGTGCCTCCGTAGCCAGGTGGGCAGGAGCAGCAGTGCATACACACGCTTCTTGATTAGCCTGTGGTTCGAGCCCGTGCCCACCAAATACGGAGGATGCGGAAAGGTCAGGGTAGACCACCGAATATCCCCGGTGCAATATGGCCTTAGTTGCTAATGCTCCTAAAAACCAAATAACAAACCAAGAAAGGCTTAAGTTCTGCAAATTGCAGTGCCTGGAGAGTAGGTACCTGCGAGGTGATTTGATTGAGGTGTAAAGGCCTTGAATGGGTTGAGCAAGCTGAATGCCAATGGGATTCTTTCTCTTTCTCAGACTAAGAACCTGAGGGGGCACAGTTTCAAATTGAGGAAAGGTAATTGTAGAATAGATGTGTGGAAATTTGCCTTTAGCCAGCGGGTAGTTGATTGGTGGAACAGGCTTCCATCTTTTGTTGTGGAAGCTAATAGCCTAAATAAATTTAAGGCTGAGCTGGACAGGCATTTGGAATGAATAGAGGAGTGAAATGGGAGGATTTTTTTTTGGCTGATTCTGCATAAGCTTGCTTTATTGCATCGTATGCCTCTACTAATGTAATGCTAACAACACTGTATGGCTGCATGCTATTATTTATGCCGACCAGGCTAGCCGGGTGGGTAAAGTGCCTGCCTGGCAACCCAAAGGTCGCGGGTTCGAATCCTGCCTTGGGCTTGGATCAAAGGATCAAAGTACTGCAAAAACCTTGGGAGGTGCATTATGGCCACAGAAGCCGATGCGCCAATAACTACCAAAAAAAAAAAAAAAAAAAAGCTATTATTTACAGAAATAGTAGTGAAAGAAAGCATGTATATGAGCATATGCAGCATCAGCCAAAAAAAAAAAAAAAAAAAAAATCACACCATTCCCTCCAAATGCCTGTCCAGTTCCTCCTCAAATTTATTCAACCTATCAACTTCCAAAACGACAGATGGAAGTTTGTTCCAGCAATTAACCACCCGCTGGCTAAAGGCAAATTTCCACACATCTGTTCTACATCTGTCTTTCCTTAATTTGAAGTTATGCCCTCTTAGGTTCGTAATCTGAAGAAGTGGAAGGATGCCATCAGAATTCAGTGTGCTCAACCCATTCAAGGCCTTATACACCTCAATCAGATCACCGCGCAGGTGCCTAGTCTCCAGCCACTGCAATTTGCAGAACTTAAGCCTCTCTTGGTAAGAGAATCCCTTCATTCCCCTCACCAATCTTGTTGCCCTTCTCTGTACACGCTCAAGCAAATCTACATCCTTTCTAAAATGAGGCCTCCAGACCTGTACGCAGTACTCGAGGCGTGGCCTGACCATTGCCTTATACATAGGGATAATCACCTCCCTGCTAGCAAAATTCCTATATATCATTGACAAAACCCCGTGACCTGCCCTGGCAGACTGTCTACATTGCTCAGAAAACTTCATATCTGCCTGCACAATTACTCCCAGGTCTTTTTCATTTTCTACCACCTTAAGTGTAGTATCACACAATTGGTACGTTTCGCTGGGGTTACTTCTACCCATATGCAGTACTTTGCATTTGTCAAGGTTAAACTTCAGTTGCCACTTCTTAGCCCATCTGCCCAAATTATCTAGATCCTTTTGCAGTAGCACACTGCCATTACTGTCATTAACAACCCTGCCACCCTTTGTATCATCTGCAAACTTCGACATTAAGCCTGATATACCTTCATCAATAGCATTGATAAATATACAAAACAACAGTGGACCCAACACCGAACCCTGTGGGACTCCACTAATAACATTAGTCCACGAAGAGCAGCACCCATTGCTTACCACCCTGTGTCTTCTCCCACTTAACCATCCTTTTATCCATTGTAGCAACTTACCCTTAATACCATTCTGCTCCAATTTGTACAATAGTCTTTCATGCCAACAGTGTCAAAAGCTTTCCTGAAATCCAAATATATGATATCAAAATTATTTTTTGCATCCAGTTCCTTTGTAACCACATCATAATATCCTATGAAATTTGTCAGACAAGACTTTCCCTTAACAAACCCATGCTGTGTCTGAATTATTGCTGCAGTCTTGTCTAGATGATCCTGCAATGCATCTTTAACCAGTGACTCCATTATTTTACCCGGAACATAAGTTAAACTAACTGGTCTATAATTACTCGTGTCACCCTTCGATCCCCCTTTGTGAAATGAAAGAGAACAGTGTAACTAATAACAATGGCAGATTCAAATAATTTTAATTTGCCATTGAAACAGATAATTTACAACATTCTGCATTGTTTACAGGAAATAAAGCCACACCAAGTAATAATTTAAATGGTGCAGGCAATATAGTTTCAAAGCAAGGGTAAACCACTGTACAAAATAAAGAGCAAAACATCTTATTTAAATGAGAGGTTCGGAGCAATATGGCCTTAGTTGCTAACGCTCCTAAAAACCAAACAACAAACAATGTGGGGTTGTTGGTTTCAATGTCCTGTGAATTGCTACATTCCACTAGGAATGGCAAATTGCAGTACAGAATTTTATACAAATATGTACAAGAACTGATTCTTTAATTGACACAGCAAAATCCAGAATACACACTGGTGCAAGGTGTAAGCAAGAAATTTACATATCATAGTATTGGCCAAGAAACATAAACTGAACAAAGAGTGCAGCAAAATTCATTACAAGTTTAACTCCACGAACTCACATCTGGTGAGTATGGACTTGGCACACGCAGTGTCCTGAGCTAGATATCATCATTCTTCTCTTTCTTGGTGATTCCCTTCTACTTCTGACTTTTGTTCTCTCTCTCTCTCTCTCTCTCTCTCTCTCTCTCTCTCTCTCTCTCTCAAACAGAGGGGTGAAGTGGAATTTTTTTTTATTTATTTATTTTTTTTTTGGCTGATGCTGCATAAGCTTGCTTTCTTGCATTATATGCCTCTATTAATGCTAATGCTCTCTCTCTCTCTCTCTCTCTCTCTCTCTCTCTCTCTCTCTCTCTCTTACACGCAAGCACACACACACACACACACGGTAATTCAGGCATTTTTTTTTTTTTTTTTTGGCCAGTGCAGCAAAAGCCTCAAGCTTCCTTGCACCATATGGCTAATAATAATAAGTACTTCTTGGCAGAGGTGTAGCTAGGTATAATAAATACAGTCAGGCCTCTGTTTAACAAACTTCTTTATAGCGAATTTTTATATTTAGAGATAAATGTTTTCTTTTTAACGAATTTTTTTACAATTCACTAAATAGAATTTTATTCTTTGCCGAATTTTTTTTAGAATTTATTTCTTCGTTTTATGGAAACAAAAATTTTCCATATAACGACTGCATTACGATCGTTCACATCATTTGTACCCATGGCCTTCAAGCAAGCAATAGTGCTGTTGTTATGCCCGAATTAAAAGATAAAGAGATTACCATCTGCAACTCAGTGGGACCCGTAAAATCTATCCGACTACCTGTCCCACATACTGAGAAGTCGAGCTGGTCAACTACTTTGTGTATCCGTAGCCCAGTGGGCAGACCAAGATGTATTAAACATTCGGACAATAGGCTCTGGTCAACCTTCTGTTTTAAGCACCCTGTTAAAGATTTAGAAGAGAGTGGTTTTCCTTTATCCGGACAAGCAATCATCTGTTGTTTCGTGGAAGTGAAACGGCATCATTTCACTTCCAGTGGATTTGGAACACCCAGGGTCCTGAGCTGGATATTATCATCAAAGCTGTTGGCCTGTCATCAAGCACAATATGAGATACAGAGGAAATGATGCCTTCCACACTACTATCGTAGTTTTTTCTTAAGAGTTATCTATGGTGTATCCACACTGATATTATGTAGATATAAAACTCTTACTCTTAACATATTATGCCTTGTTGTATTTAGTTATTTTAAATATTACTATATAAGAGATATACCTTCTGGCATCTCTCATATTGTGTGATTATCTTCACAAATGGATTGTGATGTCTTTAATACCAGGGTACCTGCTCAGCCACCGATGAAAGGTCAACAAGCCTTGAAACAGTCACCAGGGGAGCCTGATATTCACGGTGTTTCCGAGAATAAGTAACAACAGTTTTCTCTACTGGGGAAGCATTGCCTATTCGATGAGTTTTTGAGTGGTGTGATTAGAAGGAGTTACTGTCCCTTTCATTCTTCTACACCGTTGGCACCTCCGTAGCCAGGTGGGAAGGAGCAGCAGTGCGTAGCACACGCTTCTTGATTAGACCAGGGTTCAAGCCCGTCACCACCAAATACGGAGGATGCGGAAAGGTCAGGGAATGACCACCGCATATCCGGAGCAATATGGCCTTAGTTGCTAATGCTCCTAAAAACCAAATAAACAAACAATCTACACCATTTTTTTTCTTCTTCCATTCCTACTATAACTTTCCCTCTACTTTTTGCTTTTCTAAGTTGAATAGGGATAAGTAGATAGTTATACAAACAAGCATTGAAACAAACAAGTTATACAAAACAGTTATACAAACAAGCATGGTGGTGTCCACCAAGAATAAGTAACAATAGTCTTCTCTATTAGTGAAGCATTACTTATTCGAAATAGTGCAATACCATGGCAACTCATTGCGAAGGGCGAGCACAATATGAGATACAGAGGAAATTATGCCTCCCACACTACTATCGTAGTTTTTTCTTAACAGTTATCTATAGTGTATCCACACCGATATTATATATTGATATAAAACTCTTACTCTTAACATATTATGCCTTGTTGCATTTAGTTATTTTAAATTATTTCACTTCATACTTTTGTTGCTAACAAATTAATAAATTCATTCTGAATTTCTGGAGATAAATAATTAGTGTGGTGTTTAATATGCGATTCCCTAGCATTTTTCATACCGAAGTCAAATTGGCTGACACATTTTATCAAGTTTAAAAATACTAGCATGTCCACGAGATGCCAAATTATTTTCAGCACAGAACAATATACATTTCAATATATGACACCATTTCGAAATTTCGCTTCTTAGTGCTGCTTGTGCAGCGTGGTCAATTAGTCCACCTTTTTGAAGACCCTTTTCTAATAATTTCCATTTTGTGAAATTGTTTATGTGTTATAATGAATTCTCATGAAAAAGAACGTTTGGAGTTAGATGTTTCCAATCCTTAAAACCATCTGAGTTGCAAAATGGAACATTATTTGAGCCAGATACAAATAAGAGGCACGGAAAACAATATATTCCATCTTTGTTTTTGCAATAAAATAAACATTTCCTCTCTTTTTTTTTTCAATACTTTCATTTTTGTATTTACACGAATTATTGAAACATCCGTTATTAGTGATAGGATACGTTTGTTTGTATGTTATTTGGTTTTACGGAGCATTAGCAACTAAGGCCATATTGCGCCGGAGATATGCGGTGGTCATTCCCTGACCTTTCCGCATCCTCCGTATTTGGTGGTGATGGGCTCGAACCCCGGTTTAATCAAGAAGCGTGTGCTACGCACTGCTGCTCCTTCCCACCTGGCTACGGAGGCGCCGGATAGGATACGTATTTAAGACCTAGGCTTAATCCTTATGGGTTTTGATAATTAACTATATAATATCGGTGTAAATACACCATAGTTAACCCATAGATTTGAGCTACGATTGTAGCATAGAAGGCATCGTTTTAATTGTATTTCATAATGTGGTTGCCTTCACAACAAGATAGCTACTATTGAATTACTTCAAATAAATAACGCTTCTCTAGTAGAGAAGACTACTGTTATTTATTTTCAGCGTACCACCACCCAGACGATCGTTTTGAAGCTTTTTGGCTTCGTCATCAGTGGGCGGGTAGGTAATACAACAAGCCATCTCAGTTGCGAAGTTATATCCACATTATGAGAGATGCCAGAAGATGCCACATTACCACCACACCCTTCTGGCATCGCTCATAATGTGGATATAACTTCGCAACTGAGATGGCTTGTTGTATTACCTACCCGCCCACTGATGACGAAGCCAAAAAGCTTCGAAACGATCGTCTGGGTGGTGGTACGCTGAAAATAAAACAGTAGTCTTCTCTACTAGAGAAGCGTTATTTATTTGAAGTAATTCAATAGTAGCTGTCTTGTTGTGTGAAGGCAACCACATTATGAGATACAATTAAAACGATGCCTTCTACGCTACAATCGTAGCTCAAATCTATGGGTTAACTATAGTGTATTTACACCGATATTATATAGTATTTAAGACCATATGTTCGAGACCGTGTTGCTCCATAAAATATCTGTTTTTGTGGGCATTAAAGTTCCATGTGGTCGGATCATTAAAATTCAGACTTACACGTTCCATGTTAATATTGCTGCCATCATTTTCTTCTGCCAGCTGGTGTTGGTTATTGTCCACACTTTCTAATTCTTTTAAAAGAACTTCAACTGTTTGAGTTTTTTCTTGGATTTCCATTTCAGTGGCATCATCATTTGTTTCATCTTCATTTGAATCATGTTTGTTTTCTTTGTCACTTTCAGGTTTGGAGTGGCTTATTGTAATCCAGTTTTGTAAACTAGCGAAATATTTTTTTTCTAATTTCCTCTTTATGTAGTCATTCTATGTGGTACTGATGTCTGCTTTTTTTCTTTTGTGGCATGTCTAAAATTAATTTGGCCTTTATTGTTTTAGTTAAATTATAAATCACAATATTCACGATTACCTGTTTATATAGCAATTACGAAAACACTATAACTTATTCAGTTTATACACAATGCGTGAATTGCGAACTACTATGCATTCGAGCATGCGCTGATGAAGCGATTGCCTGATTGGTCCCTTCAAAGTTACATTCTGGACAGCAAATAGGTCTCTGATGCTATGCAGTATGTACTCAGATGTAAGGATCATGCAGGCTTGAATCGCCATGTGAAAATTAATTTTCACTGCTGTCATCTTGATTCGACATCATCGAGGGGAGCCATTTCGTCAGCTAGCCTCAGGTGTCGAAATAGCTTGACACTGTACTGATGTAGTCTGTCAGTGCCGCCCTTGGCATATGCCCCTGTGCCGCCACTGCTTCTTGTTGTTTATTATAATAATAAGTACTTTGTGCACATATGTAAGCCGTGTGAAAGCATGTCTTCCAACAATGATTTATGTGAGATGGTATTACTGTATGGAAAATGTGGCCAAAATGCTAAAGTAACAGTAAGATTATTTTCTGAGAGACATTCTCAGAGCCTGCAGAAAAAGACCGGGTGGTAATTGTGCAGTCAGACATGAAATTCTCTGAGCAGTGCAGACATGCTGCCAGGACAGCTCAGGGGGTTTTGTCAGTGATATACAGAAACTTTGCTAGCAGGGATAAGGAGGTAATTATCCCTTTGTATGGTTAGGCTACATCTTGAGTACTGTATACAGGTGTGGAGGCTGCACTTTAGGAAGAATGTAGAGCTGCTGGAACAGGTGCAGAGAATGCAACCAGATTGGTGAAGGGAACAAAAGGGGATGCTCTTACCTAGAAAGGCTTCAGTTCTGAAAATTTCAGCATCTGGAGACCAAACACCTTTGAGGAGATCTGACTGAGGTCTTGACTGGATCCAGTGAATACCAAATTAATGGAATTCTTCCACTTGCTGAGACTACACACACACACACACACACACACACACACACACACACACACACACACACACACACACACACACACATGCAGGGACATAAATTCAAGTTGTGGAAGGAAGAATAAATTCAAGGGAGAACTAGACAAATTCTTGTAACTCTCTATGTGTTAACTGGAAATTTGATGCGTAAAAAGGATACAAATGTATACAGAAAAATTGGAACATGTTCATGAAGAAGATGTGGCCTTCTTCCTGTCACATCCAAGTAGCAGTGTCTAAGAAGCTTCTGTATGTGGATTTAGAAGATCTTTCAAAAGAACAAATTGTGCCCGTATCATTTGTCATTATAACAAGTTTTTCAACAAGGTGATGACACCTATCATGGCGACTCCGTAGCCAGGTGGGAAGGAGCAGCAGTGCGTAGCACACGCTTCTTGATTAGACCGGAGTTCGAGCCCATCACCACCAAATACGGAGGATGCGGAAAGGTCAGGGAATAACCACCGCATTTCCCGGAGCAATATGGCCTTAGTTGCTAATGCTCCTAAAAACCAAACAACAACAACAACACCTATCATTTGGTAATTTTCTGTTAACCAAGGTAAAATAAAATCCAAGTTTCCTCAGCAATATCCTGTGGACAGACAAGGCCACCTTCATTAACAGATCCAATTCCTGCTACTCAGCTCTGATCTATCAAAACCCATACTGTTGTAGAAAAGCTTGCTATTTTGTAGTAAGTATTTCTACAACTTACTACAACTAGGTGAAACAGTCTGTCAATGTGTGGTATGGCATGTGGGAAGATGTTGACCTCGTTTTTATTGACGTTGCACTGACTGGGGTGAAATATTATGAATTACTTATTATGTGTTTTGATTAGTTAAAAAGTTCCATAAACATCAAATCCTGACATATTTGGCTCCAGCACAGTGTTGCCCCACATCACAGAATTGTAGCAATGCAACATTGCATATTTAAAGGACAGTGTATAGTATATGGGGGTGATGAGTCTTGGTTACCACATTCTCTCCCACTCTCACCTCTTAAGACTTTTTATTTTGGGCTTTCATTAAAGCAAAAGTGTACAAAACACCCATTGACAATTCAGATGATCTCAAAAGGAGAATATGTAATGCATTCACTGAAATGCATATTTCAGTGAGTGCATTACATATTATCCTTTTGAGATCATCTGATATGTGCTGCAAATGTTTATTCTAATTTATTATGTAGGTTATAAGTTTGTATTGTGGCAAAGGGAGGCCATGCTGATTTGATGAATAACATTTAAAGCAATTTTGGCTCTCTTTTGAAACTATATTAAATTATTTGTTTGGTGTGTATCTGCTGTTTTGTTAAATATTTTAAAATTAAAATATTTATTTGAATATACAGTTTTTGTTATTAGCTACATTGTTGCCTTTAATTTGTGGAAATAATAGCAGCAGTCATACAGTGTTGTTCAGTGCTAGTGATACCTGATCTTTGATAACAAAAGGCCAAATTCATGAAGCTAAGCACCTAAATATCCATTCCTGTTTCATTTATTTCATTTTTTTTATTTCCTGATGATGAATTTGTTATTGTGCATTATATTGTTTTGCTTAAACTTTTATTTCATGAAATTACCAATTTCTGCCCCATTATGGCAGATATATTTTTAAAAAATATTCTTTTGAATGTTATTTATATTGTCATTATTTGCATGAGAAGTGCAGCACATATCTACCCTTGTTTAGATAGCTGTTCAATACAACTAAACGAAGCCATAACATATAGCAATGTTGGTTTTTTTCAAATAAAATTGGTTTACATTTATTCAAAAGTACACTGATAATGTTTTTAGACCAAACTGACAATGGGGAACAACTTTCCCATTGAGAAAAAAGCAGTTGATTTGGCAGAATTTAAACTTAGAAAAATGTAAATTATAATTAATATTGAATTATTGTTGCACAGAGCGAAACAGATACAGAATAAATTATGACAAGTTTAATAAAAGGAAAATACATACATATATTAGATTATATGATCAGATGATACAAAGGTTGGCAGGGCTGTTAATGACAGTAATGGCAGTGTGCTACTGCAACAGGATCTGGATATGGGCAGATGGGCTAAGAAGTGGCAACTGAAGTTTAACCTTGACAAATGCAAAGTACTGCATATGGGTAGAAGTAACCCCAGAGAAACGTACCAACTGTGTGGTAACACACTTAAGGTGGTAGAAAATGAAAAAGACCTGGGAGTAATTGTGCAGGCAGATATGAAGTTTTCTGAGCAATGCAGACAGGCTGCCAGAGCAGGTCATGGGGTTTTGTCAGTGATATATAGGAATTTTTCTAGCAGGGAAAAGGAGGTGATTATCCCTCTGTATAAGGCAATGGTCAGGCCATGCCTTGAGTACTGCGTACAGGTCTGGAGGCCTCATTTTAGGAAGGATGTAGATTTACTTGAGCGTGTACAGAGAAGGGCAACAAGATTGGTAAGGGGAATGAAGGGATCCTCTTGAGAGGCTTAAGTTCTGCAAATTGCAGTGGCTGGAGACTAGGCACCTGTGCGGTGATCTGATTGAGGTGTATAAGGCCTTGAATGGGTTGAGCACGCTGAATTCTGATGGGATCCTTCCACTTGTTCAGATTACGAACCTAAGAGGGCATGAATTCAAATTAAGAAAGGATAGATGTAGAATAGATGTGCGGAAGTTTGCCTTTAGCCAGCGGATGGTTAATTGCTGGAACAAACTTCCATCTGTCGTTGTGGAAGTTGATAGGTTGAATAAATTTAAGGAGGAACTGGACAGGCATTTGGAGGGAATGGTGTGATTTTTTTTTTTTTTTTGGCTGATGCTGCATAAGCTCATACACTTGCTTTCTTGCATCACATGCCACTACTACTACTACGTAAATTATAAATATTTCCAAGAACGTCCAAGAAACCATCATTGATAAAATAGAGGTGAAAAGATTGGAGTGGTTTGGCCATGTGAAGAGAATGGAGGATGACAGATTGCCCAGAGAAGACATGGAATGGATTCCATGGAGAAAGGAAAAGAGAGGAAGACCAAGACAGACGTGGACAGAGGGTGTGAGATCAGCTATGAATAAAAGACGATGGTGGATGGAGATTGGGATGATAGAAGGAAATGGAAAAAAAAAAGAATAAAGGAATGACTTTTCGATGTTAGGTTGAGGAGAACCATTGTAATAATGGAATAAATCCTAAGAAGAAGAAGAATTGTAAAATCAAAACATAATTTGATATTAAAATTGTACTTAATAAAATTTTAATATCAAATTCAAAAATTTCAGCTGAAATATGAAAAAAAAAAAAAGTCCATATGATAAAGTCTAAACCTCTAAAAATAAGTGACATAGACACTCTTTAGTTTCACTTTTTGGCAAAATGGCAGGTGATGTGAAAGTTTTAATGTAGGATTTAAATATAACCCGATTAGAATTGTATTAAAATTTACCAGAATCATGTATTGTTATTAGCAAAATAAATAAAAATAATTCGGATTTATTGTAGAGTGTGCTTACTATTATAATTTTGGAAAACATTCTGGCTGAAAGGGCAGATCATATGAAAGGCTTTTTAAATTCTAATTTATATTAAGTTAGAGTTTACATGAAAGGTATAAAACAATTATCTGCATATTTATTTTTAGCCTTCTAGATTATAACTCTAGGGGCTCACATCTGGTGAGTATGGGCTTGGTATTCCCAAGGTCCTGAGCTGGATATCATCATTCTTCTCTTTTTTGGTGATTCCATTCTAATAATATCTCTATCTCTCTTCTCTCTCTCACTCAGGGTAACACAGAATTTTTTTTTTTTTTTTTTTTTTTGGCTGGTGCAGCAAAAGCCACGGGCTTCCTTGCATCATATGGCTAATAATAATAATAATATTTTGCTCTTGAACTTGCAAAAGTTTGTGCCTTGTTTATTATTAGACTTCCAAGCTTTTTGCTGTTCCTGCAAATTAAATTTGCACATTTGTATTCTTTTCACAATTAATACCATTAATATTCTTTCCGACCCCTTAATTTTATTGTATAACAGGATATGTAAAAACTACATGGTAAAGTTAATCAGATATTACTGAAATTACAGCAAAAATAAAATCTCATGCATATGGAGGATTAATTTTACTTTACACTACCAGATGGAGCCACGTGCACAACATAGGCTTCTTCAGGAAATTTTCTGTTGTACACACTTATTCACCTAAAACAGACTGTACTTACTAAAAACCAAATCATATCTCCTGAGTTTTCTTGTGTATTTGTGATAATTTTGGAATTAGCAAATATAATAGTAACAATAAGAGCAATACAGCTAATGTAGTTACATTGGGGCTTGAAGAATATATTTTGGATATTCTTTAGCAATCTTTTGGAGAATTATTACTGTATTATTTATTTAAAAAATGGATAATCCTTGAGAATTAATGTTTGTTTTAATAAATAAATAAATAAAACTATATAACTCAAATTAACCCCAGGGACTTACAACTGACGAATATGGCTTGGTACACCCGGAGTACTGATCTGGATATCATCATTCTTTTTCTTGGTGATTGCCTTCTGATTCTTGTTTTGTTCTCTCCCCCCCCCCCCTAGGGTAAATCAGAAATTTTTTTTGGCTGGTGCAGCATAAGCCTCAGGCTTTCTTGCACCATATGGCTAATAATAATAATGTAGAATAATAAAAATAAAATAGAAAAGGAGAAAAGAATAATAAAAATAAGTCTTTCTTGACTTCAGAATCTGAAATCAAGAAAAGGAAGATGATGGAAGGAGCTAAAGTCCCCCAAGAATATTTTTGTTATATTATATAATTGTATTGTCACATATTGACACTTGTAAAAGCTACCAATGTGAAGTGTACTAGCCTCCACACAATAAAATTTTTGGTTGTGCCACTGTCTAGTTGATCCTTGTTCCTGAAAATTAGCCAGGTAGCTATTATTTGTAAAGGAATGGTAATAGTTCCCCAAAGAGGAATCAAAGATTGCTACCTGCAAGTTAATTATTTTAAGCATTTGAATACACTTGGTGTACTCCTTTAAATTTTAATTTAAATTATCTATTATTTAGTGTTCTATTGTTAATTTATTTTTATTTAAATTTAAAATGTGGTATAAAATGTTTTTTGTGTTGCAAATGATTTATCTCACATTCTTTGTAATCAAGAAACTGATAATCCTGTTACCACATTATCTGTTGCTTGATATGTAATTTTTGTTGTTGATAAGCACATAGTAGCTTTTATTGACCTAACAATTCCATCAAATATATTGACAGTTATTGTTATTATTTGGTTTTTAGGAGCATTGGCAACTAAGGCCATATTGCTCCGGGAATATGCGGTGGCATTCCCTGACCTTTCTGCATCCTCCGTATTTGGTGGTGACAGGCTCGAACCCCAGTCTAATCAAGAAGCGTGTGCTAAACACTGCTGCTCCTTCCCACCTGGCTACGGAGGCGCCTATATATATTGACAGTATAACTCAAGAAAGGTTAAATAACTGAAAATTGGAGAGGCAGGTGGTTCTACATATGCAAAGGAGTGGGCCCTGGCATTTAAAATAAACTGGTACAATGATGGCAGGTACTGTGATTGGATATGACAGAGATACTCAACCTTTTGTTGACTGTGAATCATGTTTCAAATTCAGAATATGTGGGGAGCCGGGTAATATATGATTTTTATGGCAAATCAGTATATCTGTATATGTATTTGAATTATATAACAAATTATCTGGTGAGCCACTATAAAATATAAGTAATTAGAAAATAAAAATTCACTGTAAAGGGGACCTATTATTTAAAATAAAACCCTTGCAGTTTTCCACTCCTCTACTGAAAAGTTCAAAATGTTTTTTTCCTTGTTTACAAGATAGTTAATGCCTTTGGGGAGATACCAAGCTATTTCAGGAAATACTTGAGATGACTCTTTGAGCAATATGCAGTTTGTGAGCTACTTGTTGCAGATCTCTAGGTTAGGGGTATTGAGGACAAAATGAGTCATTTAACTGATTTGACTCAGTCAGCTCATTAGAGAAAAGTAGTAAAGTAAAGGTCATCAAGTCACTTTGAAATATAGTACTGCATTGACTACAATTTTAATATTTTTCAGTGTTACAAGGCCAATTTTTGTCAGTTTGGGTGTTTGTGTAAAAAACTTATAAAACTGCAGTATAATCCTGATTGTGGACTATCACTACTCACTCTCTCCTGTTTTAATTTAATTTTTGTTACTTGACAAATCTTTATTAAACTGTTGGTATTAATATTACTAAGGCTAAATAATGCAAGTAAGTGGACTTTTTCTGCATCAGCAAAAAAAAAAAAAACCATCCCTTTATCCATAGCAGCAATTTCCTCCAATGCCACACTGCTCCAATTTGTGTAGCAGTCTTCCATGTGCAACAATATCAAAAGCCTTTCTAAGATTCAAATATATGATATCAAAATTATTCTTTGCATCCAGTTCCTTTGTGACCACATCATAGTATCGTATCAAATTGGTCAGACAAGACTTCCCCTTAACAAACCCATCCGAGCTATAACTGAAGTCTTGTCTAGATGTTCCTGCAATGCTTCTTTACCCAGTGCCTCCATTATTATATTAGTATAAATATTATATATATATACTAATATATACTATATTTTAATAGATTTATGTACTAGATAACTGCCTAATTAAGCATGAGGGCAAATGGTTATAAAAATATATAATTACATTCCAGGCAGATTTATATCAGTTTTTTTCTAACTAATGGTGTAGTGCCGTTTGGTGCATTATTACTTCTATATGCCTATAGGGGTATATCTGCTTGGCACACCCAGGGTGTTGAGCTGGATATCATCATTCTTCTCTTTCTTGGTGATTCCCTTCTACTTCTGACTCTTGTTTTCTCTCTCTCTCTCTCTCTCTCTCTCTCTCTCTCAGTGTAACTCAGAAATTTTTTTGGCTGATGCAGCTAAGCTTCAGGTATCCTTGCACCGTATGGCTAATAATAAAATAACCGTTTGATCTCATGGTTAATTAGATAAGTCTTCTGAAAATATAGTTTTACATGTACTTATGATAATGGCTAATTGGTTTGCCTTAGTATTAACACTACATAATGCTAACATATTGCTACAATCTAGGTAATACTCAATCATCCCTTTATTGATAGCAGCAGTTTGCCTCCAATGCCACACTGCTCCAATTTGTGCACCAGTCTTCCAGGATCTAGATAATTTGGGCAGATGGGCTAAGAAGTGGCAACTGAAGTTTAACCTTGACAAATGCAAAGTACTGCATATGGGTAGAAGTAACCCAATAGAAACGTACCAACTGTATGGTACTACACTTAAGGTGGTAGAAAATGAAAAAGACCTGGGAGTAATTGTGCAGTCAGATATGAAGTTTTCTGAGCAGTGCAGAGAGGCTGCCAGGGCAGGTCATGGGGTTTTGTCAATGATTTATAGGAATTTTGCTAGCAGGGAAAAGGAGGTGATTGTCCATCTGTATAAGGCAATGGTCAGGCCACGCCTTGAGTACTGCATACAGGTCTGGAGGCCTCATTTTAGGAAGGATGTAGATTTGCTTGAGCATGTACAGAGAAGCGCAACAAGATTGGTGAGGGGAATGGAGGGATCCTCTTACCAAGAGAGGCTTAAGTTCTGCAAATTGTAGTGGCTGGAGATTAGGCACCTGCGCAGTGATCTGATTGAGGTGTATAAGGCCTTGAATGGGTTGAGCATGCTGAATTCTGATGGGATCCTTCCACTTGTTCAGATTATGAACCTAAGGGGGCATAAATTCAAATTAAGAAAAGACAGATGTAGAATAGATGTGCAGAAATTTGCCTTTAGCCAGCGGGTGGTTAATTGCTGGAACAAACTTCCATCTGTCTTTGTGGAAGTTGATAGGTTAAATAAATTTAAGGAGGAACTGGACAGGCATTTGGAGGGAATGTGTGATTTTTTATTTATTTTATTTTTTTTTTATTTTGGCTGATGCTGCATAAGCACATACACTTGCTTTCTTGCATCACATGCCACTACTACTACTACTACTATGTGCAACAGTATCAAAAGCCTTTCTAAGATCCAAATATATGATATGAAAATTATTTTTTGCATCCAGTTCTTTTGTGACCACATCATAGTATCCAATCAAATTGGTCAGACAAGACTTCCTCTTAATAAACCCATGCTGTGTCCGAGCTATAACTGAAGTCTTGTCTAGATGATCCTGCAGTGATTCTTTAACCAGTGCCTCCATTAATTTCCCTGGAACAGAAGTTAAACTAACAGGTCTGTAATTACTTGTGTCGCCCTTTGATCCTCCTTTGTGAATTGGGGTCACATTTCCACATCTCCAGTCCATTGGTAATGGCTAAGGGTTTGCTTACTTCCTTTGCTGCCTCCTTTAATTAGGTGCCTCTGTAGCAGGGTGGGCAGGAGCAGCAGTGCATAGCACATGCTTCTTGATTAGACCAGGATTCGAGCCCGTGACCACCAAATACTGAGGATGTGGAAAGGTCAGGGAACGAACACTGCATATCCCGGAGCAATATGGCCTTAGTTGCTAATGCTCCTAAAAACCAAACAACAAACAAACAAACAGTCTCCTTTAATATAATTGGATAGATCCCATCCATCCCAGGTGCCTTTCTTATGTTTGTCTTCAACAATTTCTCCTCCACCTTGCTCTCAGTTATTACAAAATCATTTAGCTTACTGCCAGAGTTTAATATACCTCTGGCATTCCCCTCCCTGAATAACTCCTCATGTGTGAATGTAGGTGCAAAATACTCATTTAATTTGTTAGCTAACTGAGCAGGGTCATCAACAGTTGAACCATTGATATCAAGTGGACCAATCTGATTCATCCCCTTCCTTCTAGAGTTTACATAAGTAAAGAACTCTGCTGTTTTTCTTTACATCCTTTCCAAAGATTTCTCATAATCTGCCTTTGCCTGCCTAACCTCCTTTGTGACTTGGTTACAGACCAGCATATATCTATCATAGTCTTCTGTGTCACCTGTTAATTTATATGTATCCCATACATATTTTCTTCTCTGCCACATGTCTCATTAGTTCATCTAACATCCATTCAGGCCTAAAATTTGAACAATATTTCTTAGTTGGTATGAAAAACCTAGTAGCTTCCAAGATCATTCTTTGAATACCTCCCATTTTGCATTTGTTGTTGATAACATCATCAGTTGGTCCCACTGTATAGAATTTAAAAACTGTCTCAGACCACCGTAGTCACCTTTACGAAAGCAAAAACCCTTCCCTTTACCCCTGATGGTAGTTACCTCTTTGAGTAAATCCCAATTCAGCACACTGTGATCACTGCCACCTAGTGGTTCCTTTATCTGCAGATTCTTAATGCATGAAGAATCACTACTGATAATCTGATCAAGAGTATTACTCCCTCTAGTTGCCTCCTGAACATGCTGCTGTAGAAAACAATCATCCAATAAATCCACAAAAGCCTTGCTAGTGTGTAAGCGACTAACCCACAAACTACAGTCAATATCTGGGAAATTAAAATCCCCCATTATAAGACAATCTGATTTACTGGTGATCTCTATTTCTCTGTACAGTTGTTTATTATACTTATCGGAGTCATTAGGCCTATAACACACTCCTACTCTCAATTTTGCTTTCCCAGTGCGTATGTCACACCAAACTGACTCGACACTGCATTGTCCAGCCATGTAAGATCAGGGCTGGCTGTACTTCCTTGGATTTTGTGTGTTTCTTAACTAATAGCATAACCCCTCCTCCTCCTCCCCTCCTATCCTTCCTGTACACATTATACTCCCCAAATTCCAGTTCTGCATTCCTTATATCTATGTGACATCATGTCTCTGATATCCCAACAATATCTGCCTTTGATGTTTTGACCAACACCTCAAATTCATCAAATTTATTTACCAAACTCCTTGCATTTGTGTACACAGAAGTATACATGCACCTGTTCCTATTCTTAGCTACTCTAACATAGCCCATGTATTTACTTGTTCCGAAATGACTCCCAGCAGTCTCTGAAATCCCCTGCACCTTGTTTTCCAGGCTGCTTCTCATTCCAATAGAAGCAGTGCAAAAATTACTTTCACCTCTGCCAGCGGCTACTGTTATTCTGTTAGTCCGTGTATCCCTCCAAGCTAGCAGGAGGGATACACGGACCTCCAACCCACCTAACACTGCCTCGATAGCATCAGCAAATATTCTTGCACCCTTTCTATTTAAGTGTATCCCATCCCTGTAGAAGCAATCTCTCCTGTTAACAAGCACATACCAGGCTGAGAAAAATTCTACCCCTTGAGCCTTGCACAATCTCTCCAGGGCCGAATTGATCGACAAGGCTTTCATCATATACTCCCTCATATCATGTCTGGTCAGAATTTCAGACACTTTCAAATTCAACCCTAACTCATGGCTTTTTTCAACATTGACCTGTACTCGTTAAGTAATTCTGCCGGTCTCCTTCTCTTAATATCATTAGTGCCAACGTGTACAACAGTATCACCTTTTGTGCCCTTAAAAGATGGTATCTGCTCTATAACGTCATCAACCTTTGCCCCTGGCAGACATACCCTGGTCCTGTTCCACCTATCCTTTTTGCGCATGTTGTTGTTTAAGGGCTGCATATAATAGTTTTTACCACTTGTTGCTTTTTTCAGAGGCTTGGGTTTAGAGCCCATTAGAGACTGGAGGATTTGTAAAGGCCTCTTTGTGGCTGTAGTTAACTGATCACAGGTGAATAAAGTAAGGTTTCAGTGTTTTAGATTGGCTTGTGAACACACTTATACAGACATACTGCAAAATAAAGCTGTATAATGCAGAATACCATAACTGGTAGCCTGAATAGCTGATTCACTAAAAATTCCTAGAGACATGACAGGACAATGTTGAATATCAGCATCAGAAGAGGTGTTTACAGCTTACACCACCACCTCCTTTTTTCTCTCTCTCTCTCTCTCTGTGTATGCGTGCGATGAGGGCTGGTGCCAGCCTGAATGTGTCTGGGAAAGAAGTTTCCTTTAGTGAGGTGTTTACAGCTTCCACCACCACCACCACCTCCCCCCCCTCTCTCTCTCTCTCTCTCTCTCTCTGTGTGTGTGTATGTGTGTGAGAGTGAGATCAGGGCTGGTGCCAGCCTGAGTGTGCCTGGGAGAGAAGCTTCCTTTAGTGGTACCAGTGATGAGGAGCATCTCTAAATAGCTGGCTATGCAGGCATCCCAAGCAATAGCAACCCTGCTCTGAGTATTTGACACTGCTTAGTCATTTCAGGGTCATGTAATAACAAAATATGAAATTTATATACGACAACTAGATATACTGGTCAGGATGTTCAGTTTTCTAATACCTGAGAAAAAAAAGGAGAGAATTTCTTTAATTTTCTTTTCAGAAACCTCGTTGTTAAGAACACATGGGGAATTAAGTGATGGGTGACTCACAGTTGTTTACATTGTGACAGGCTGTGTTGAGTTGGTAAGATTAAATGTAAGCAACACAGAAACTAAAATGCAAAATCTGAAACAGATTTATAAATGAGAGAATTGATATTCCTTTAGTGGTGGCATTGGCATTAGTTAACTGAATAAACCTAAGGAAAAACTTAAAGCTAAAGAGAAAATAAACTGTAATAGAGGAATAAATAAATAAATACATACATACCTAAATTTGAACTTTTTTAGATGTTAAGAATTGTTGAAAATTACAAATGAAGGTTTCAAGAGTTGGAAAAGCTAGAAAATTGCATATGTGCAAATAAAAGTATTTTTGATCAAATATTTTTATAACTATAAAATTTGTGTAAAACTGCACATAAAAAAAATCTACTTACTCAGTTTACTTTTTTTTTTCTTCACTTATATGGCACCACTATAGTCAGATGGGTAGGAGCAGCAGTGCGTAGCACATACTTCTTGATTAGACCGGGGTTCGAGCCTGTGACTACCAAATACGGAGGATGCCGAAAGGTCAGAGAATGACCACCGCATATCCCCGGAGCAGTATGGCCTTAGTTGCTAATGCTCCTGAAAACCAAATAACAAACAAACAAACAAACATCTTCACTTATACATGTTCCCCAATATGTGCTTCTTCTTTCAGAGCCAAAGAAGAAGAAATATTTTACAGAAATATTTTGTTCTCTCTCTCTCATGAGTTTAACCATGTTCATCTATATAAGAACAACAGCATAGCTTTCATAAATCATAATCATCAACAGAGGTTAGCTTGGATAAGACAGAGGGTAAACAATGTTTTTTTTTTTTTTAAATTTTGTAATCCATATTTAAAAATTATTAAAAAATAATAAATCAAATTTGAATTTTCAAAAGCACTTTAACAGCAAGGTATATATTAAATCAAATAAATTAATTAATATATAAATAACATTAAATATGAAAAACACAAAACACTTCATAACTCAGGTTTTTATCATGTATTATATAAATAAATAAGATCTTTATTGTACGGTTCACCTGTACACGCAGGTACCATGACCCTACAATACTCTTCACGGCACCATGCCAGGGGTTAACAAGTTGCAGAGATAACCTCGCCGGGATTATTAATTATAGGCGGATTATAAAAAAAAAAAAAAAAAAAAAAAAAGTACTCATAGCAGATAACATTGACTTGAAAGGAAAACTAATATAAATTGTGATATCTAAGCTAAATAATTCTGTTCAGATATTTTCTTTAAACAGAACAGTTTTATTAATTTTGGAATAAGGTAATTAGCAGTAATCTGCAAAAATTCTTGGTTTTAGAATTCATGAAAATTCAGAATCTATTTTGCAATGAAATGTTTTGTAAATTACAATTTTAATATTAGATGGACGTTTTGCCTTATGTAAATGAGTTTCAGTATACAGGGTGATTCACAAAGATATACCATAACTTCAGGAGCTGATTTCTGAGCTATTTTGAGTTTAAAAGTGCTTATAAACATGGGTCTAATTCTGAATAATTGGACAGCTGTGGCTGTTTGAAACTTAGAAAAAAATAAAGAAATTATGAGTAGTGTAAAATAAAAACAATAGACACATAAACATGTGTGATAAGTCATTTATAGATTCATATGCACATTTAGTTAAATTCTCAAAGACACCACTTTTGACTTTGCTGCATTTCACTCTCGTTTATGAATTGCATGACTGTCTCTTATGTGGGTTGCAGCATTCACTATATGATCAAGTAATGCATCATATGATTGTTTTTTTATGTGGTATATTACATCTTTATCCACCCCCACAAGCAAAAATCTAAAGGGTTTAGGTGTGGTGATCTAGTTGGCCAGTTTTGTAGACTGCTGCAATTGATCCATTGCCCACGGAACCATTCATTGAGGCAAATAACTACTGCATGGGAACAATCAGGATGAGTTCTGTTGTGTAGCCAAAGGTACATCTTCTGACAGTTGTGTCTATTCATTTCACAGAAATGAATAAACAAGCTAAACAAGCTATTTTTGAGGATGATCTTACTCATTGAGTAAGATCATCCTCAAAAATAAATGGTCCACCAACAAACTGATCATAGAGGATTCCACCCCACATAATTAACACTGAATTGGTATTGAAAATTACTCTTCATGAGTTATTGGTTTTCAAGAGTAACGTATGAATCTGTGGATGCAATATAAGGCTATACAGGATTGCGTATTGATATTTTAATGCTCAAGCACATGGCTTGTTTTTATAACACCCCACCTCTTCTTATAATGATGTTATTACAATTTAACATGGAGGGGATGCCTTCTTAGGTGCTTTGCATCTAAGCTTCACAGAATTTCTATAAATTCTGCTGCCACACTATCACCAGAATGTTGAATGGCCCACTCATGATTTTTAACAGCCATGCCAAACTAGCCATTGAGTCTGTGCCAACTTCCTCACAGTTGCAATTTTGACTATATGATAGCCTTGCTCCTCACTTGCTGCACTCCCCTTTTTGTTTGGTTCAATTACTAAGTATTATAATTCTCAAACTGTTGTAAATTTGTACTCTCATTGTGCTGTTTTTTTTTTTTTTTTCTATTTATAAAGGTTTTTAAGGATTACCTGCCAAACTGTTTAGAGACAGAAAGCAACTTTAAAAAAACTGAAGGTATGAACAACCAGCATTTTTATTCATTTTAGCATATTAATATTGTTAAAAAATGAAATGTGTGTAAATATAAAAATATTCTTACAGCACAACAAAAGTAAATTAAATTTTTTGATGTGTTCATATATGTGAAACACCTACTTCTTCACTTTGGTCTTTCTGTCTGCATCTAACATCTCAGTTCCCCCTGGACAGATTTCTATTTGTAATTTTTATTGAACAAATAGAAATTGTGTATCACATAGGCTATCCATGTACTGGATGGGTTGTCAGGTCTGTTTTTTTTATAATGAACATGTAGACATCCAGTATTTGTTCAGTTTGTTTCAGTAAATTTTGCAACTGTTGTTGCTGTTTAGGTACAGTTCTTTAATCTTCAACATAATATTTTCTGTGTTGAATCTGACGAAATAGCTTTGAGACTGCGTGTTTAAATATACCTCTCAATTGTTTGGATGTAAACGATGTTTTCTCTATAAACCTAGAAAAAATTCGTAAAAGTTGCACAAAAAAATATTTAAATTATAAGCTGTACATGATTATTTTGAATAAAGTTTAAATTCAGTTTCATTATATTTTAGATCAGTATTATTTACTGTAATCCATCCCCTTACAGTGGGAAATGTGTGAAACTGGAAGTTGTGGATAATTGAAACCTGAAAATATGAATAAACAAAACCAGAAAATACAAATAAATAAAGCTGGAAGATACAGATAAATGAAAACCAGAAGCTGTGGATGTGTAAAACTGATAGCTGTCCAGTTTTTCTGAGGAGGTCACCTGGAAGAATGCTGTCAGCATTGAGCTTGCTGAATCCATTCAAAACCTTAAACACCTCAATCAAATCATCTCACGGGTGCCTAGTCTCCAGACACTGCAATTTTCAGAACTGAAGCCTTTCTTGGTAGGACTACCATTTTGTTCCCTACACCAATCTTGTTGCCTTTCTCTGCACCCGTTCCAGCAGATCCATATCCTTTATAAAATGAAGCTTGCAGACCTGTATGCAGTACTCAAGGTGTGACCTAAACAATGCCTTGTACAATGTGATAATTACCTCTTTATCCCTGCTAGCAAAGTTCCTGTAGGAGAAATGAGCTTTCTATAAATTTAGTTAAAATAATGTTGTCCTTATAAATTTGATTTACTTTTATTTGTATAATTAATAAATATTTGTTGTTGCTGTTTTACACTATTTTTATGTTTTATATTTGTGTGTGTGTTAAATGGTTATTTTTAAGTAATAACTGTTTTCAATAATAATAATTATAATGCAATGTGTATTCACCTTCTTTAAGTATTTATCTGATTTGTCTGAGTTTTGAATGTGTTTAATCAGTAGGGTACAAAATTCAAGAAAAGGGAAGGGGAAGCCAAAATTTATTTTACACAGAGGTACAAGAATATTTCATTGCGGGCCTGATTTTAAGATTGCACATGTAATATTATGTCTAAGTATGATAGTTAAAGACATCAAGATTCTTGAAAGAGTCTAGAGACAGGCAGCCAGATTGGTGAGATCTGCAAAAGAGGGCACCTATATCAGAAAAGACTTTGAATATGTGGGCTGCAGTGGTGTACCCGGGTGTCATCGTAAGGGGGGGGGGGGCATGGTGACCAGAGTTCTGAGTGTTTTTTTTTTTTTTTTTTTTTCAGAATGCCTCCTGCCTTCTTTTTCTTTAATTTCAAATTTTTGTTTGGGGGAGCATATGCCCCTTTTGCCCCCTCCTGAATATGCCCCTGGTGGGCTGTAGAGCTTGGCAATCAGTCACCTTAGAGGGGACCGAATTGAGGAAGCCAGTAGGCTCAGAGCGGGGACAGTAGGCTAATGGAGGCTAAGTTTTCATTATTATGATTGATTCCAGAAGTAGGGACAAGAAATTCAAATTACTGGAAAAGAGGTTTAGAATTTTCAGCTAGCGAACCTTTCTTGAAAATACTGTACTTAAAATCTGACTAACACTATCTGAAAATAGCTCACATGGAAGGAAAGATTGCTGGCCTCTGCATTAAAAAGTATGAAGTGCACTTTTAAAATTAAAAGACATTTGATCTTTACCTTAATCAATTTTATTCAGACTTTGTGACACATGAATGTGTCACAAAGGGATGGGGGGATTCTTGGATGAGTAAGAAACGTGAGGTAACACGTCAAGAAGACAATTTAACGAGCTGTAAAAATGCATGTGCTGTACTTATCCCTTTCCCAAACATGAAGTTATGCAAAAGCGCACTGACGTTTAGAGACAGTAACAGAAGTACATACTCTCAGATCCACTACTGTTGGAGGAGAGGGGTGAAAACTAGTGTTATTGGAATCGCGAGGTGGGGGACTGATTTATTATTATTAGCTATATGGTGCAAGGAAGCCTGTGGCTTATGCTGCACCAGCCAAAAAAAAAAAAAAAAAAAAAATCCCGAGTTACCCTGAGAGAGAGAGCGCCAAAAAAAAAAAAAAAATCCCGAGTTACCCTGACAGAGTCAAAAGTAGAAGGGAATCGCCAAGAAATAGAAGCATGATGATATCCAGCTCAGGACCCTGGGTGTGCAAAGTCCGTAAACAGAAAACATTTATTTTTTCGCTGTTATTAAAAGGAAGCGATTTTTGCAAAAAGCAGAAATCATCGGATACAGGATTAATCGTTGGTCGGTAAAAGCGAAATATGAAGGGCCTGAGAGTGAAAATTTTCGACACGCTCTTCAGAATTCTAGAACAGAAAGCAGTTAAGCCGTATACATGGTACGATATTTTTGACGAAGAGGAACGGCATTCCTATTTATATCGATCTCCAGAACCGTTGTTAAAGGTGGACGTTACTGTATTTTATTGTATAGATTTCCTACAATTATAAATAAAGTTAGTTATATAAAAATATAATTTATAGTTTTCCTTCCGTCATATAAAGTAATTGATACCTAAAAGTGTAACGGCAAAATAAATTCAATGCAGATGTCGAATGAAATAAATAACCACTGATAAGCATGGTATGTTGCTTTGCTGTATTCTGCACTAATGCCTGTCCTACAGGAAGGTTCGCTTTTTATCAGGTGGAGATACTGTTTCGTACTTTAAAAGAGAGATGTAAACGTTGGAAGGTTACGATCGTAGCATAGCATCTATTTAAAATGTCTGTTACCCAATTTTCAAATACTCACCTTAGTTGTATCATAATTTTTTCAGTTGCGCCCCTATTGAACCGTTTTTGAGGTAACTCCACCTCATTCCAGGTAATAGGAACGCTGTATGATGAGGTCAAAGTAAAAAGACCCAAGTATACCGGAAATTATCTCAGGATTGACGCTCCCCCCCCTCCTCGGGCTAGAAGAAACCGTAACTAGATGCTGCCATACCACTTCCTCTTTCAGGTCAACTGAGGTTGTGTGGCTCGAAGAGTTCTATTGTAAGCGCCACGCAGACTATAGCATTTCAAGGTCAAGTGTGACATGCTAGGTTAGCTAACAGCTGATCTAGTTAGATTATTATAAGCAAATTAGTGCCGTAGTAAGAATACTAATTGAACTTGAAAATGGCAGTTAACCTTCCAATGCCGTCTCCTTCACTCTTAGCAGTGAATAGAACTAATTAAAGGTCATAAAATGTCTTTATTACTCAACCCATTAAGTAAGGATGATATAGGGAAGATCTCATGTAGGAGAATCACACGCCTGAAAGACGCTTAATCCTTTTTTTTTTTTTTTTTTTGGTATTTATTTCCTTATGTTAATGATCAGGATTCCGGTAGCATTAAGAGAACAATATAAGAAGGATTATATGGCTCCCTTTATATCTACAGATATGTTAAGAACATTTGTGGTATATAAGATACCTTTCCTCGTTTTCTGGGAGGGAGAGTACATAAGGAAATGAGGAAGCCTGATGAAATTTTTGTATTAAGCAATTTAAGGACTTTCGTATTTTTAAATTGCTTTTAAGTCTTCAAATACACCTTTTAGGAGTGGATCCGGTGTCGACACTTACAGAGAGAGCTTCCAGTTTCGCAAATTTAATACAAATCAATAAATACAACTGAGCTTCTTTTTTCATAACTTACACCAGATTTAAATGAATGAATGGAAAGGATGTAAATAAATTAAGATTAAGTGATGTTCTTAAACATCAGGCCAATTAAGAACATCACCTGTTAAAAAGCTCACTTATTGCATTCTTAATAAGTGATATCTTAATTTTTAATTTAATTGACAAACCATGCAAGAGGTTCCCTTGTTAACAGGTGATATTCTTATCTATTTGAATCAGCAGATTTGTAGTTAAGTTACGTAGAAAAAGCTTTGCGGTATTTATTAATCTTTAATGAGTTAAAGATGTGTAATCTGTTAGCATGTACATTCAGTGATCACTGAATTATACCGTGTTGCGCCACCGTTATCTCATGGATAACAGCCGCTATTCGTCTAGGCATTGACACTACTAGATGTTTGAAGACGCCAGTAGGGATCTGCAGCCATGCTGCCTACAAGACTTTCCACAGTGTCGGAATAGATAATGGTTGCGTGTCCATACGCCTCACTTCCCATTCCAAAACATTCCACAGGGGTTCAACTGGATTGAAGTCAGGAAAATTTGGAAGCTAATCAAGTTGGATAATATCTTGATATCATTGTGTTCTTCGAACCACTCATGCACAGTGCGGACACGATAACACGGCCCATTATCGTCTTGAAAGATCCCGTTTCTCTCCGGGAAAAAATGCAACATGGCATGGGGCACATGATCTTCTAAGAACTGCCGCTGGACCTCACCAGTGAGGCAGACTGTTCTCTCCAGCTTTACCATTTAGTCCGAAGTTATTTCCAAAACGGAAAGGTTCTTGTGGTCTCGAAGCATCAGACTGTGCCCCGAATGATTACTCGAGGGTGCCCACAAGGGTCTGTCTTGGGACCCCTCCCCCTTGTTTGGAACATTGTGCTAGACAGTTGGCTCTTGCATCACTCTGATAATATTCATACCATAGCCTACACGGACAACCTCATAATCGCCATCTCTGGTGGGTCCCGCTCTGCACTAGAACATCAGGCACAAATAGTTCTTAATGATCTGTATGAATGGACTTGTACTCATAAACTAAAAGTTTCACCTACCAAAACCAATATGATTGTTTACAATGATGAGTTAAATTATGCAAGGTCACCAAAAGTTAAAATAAATGGCTCACAGATTCCAGTGGCGACAGAAACTAAGTATCTTGGCCTTTAGGCCTGACGTAGCCCAGTGGTCAGGAGCGAGAGTGCAGAGCACGCGTTCCTTGAGTGGACCGGGGTTCAAGCCCGTGACTACTAAATACGATCAATATTTGTATTGACGATATATTGTAAACTCTACTGACTTGGTTGTCGTGCCGGAGTATAAACAGAAAAAAATTTATTTATTATTGATGAAAAATTAAGCTTTACTTCTCATGTCAATCATCCTGTTGCCAAAGTTAAAAGATTCAGTGGGATACTAATACAAATTTCAAGACAGGAAAGGGAGCTGAAGTGTAATACATATTTGCTAAAATGCTGTGTTAGTACTTATGACTGCTTATTTAATCCAAACTCCATACAATGCAGAAATTCATGTTACTTGCTATTATGCGAACTTGTCAGACCATCTCAACAATGGCGCTTTGAGCCCTAGCTGGGGTTTTGTCTCTAGACCAGCATTTAGCTTTTAAAGGTCTCAGCTACAAAATAAGAAAAAACATTCTTTCTGAATTTATGGGTATAACTACAGACATAAATACCAACACCAAGCAAAGAGAAAAATCGCTGCAGGAATGAATTAATAAAGTTATGGCATATTCGATGGAATACCTCTACAAAAGCAATTATTACAAAAAACTTCATTCCAGATGTTACCTTTGTTACTGACACCACTCGAATAATAACAAAACCAGCACACCGATTCTTCTGTAATATGTACACCAAATATTTAATCATTACGCATGGCTCTATTAAGGTAAAGATGTACGATTTTAGACTGTAATGTTCAGAACTTTGTTGTTGTTGTGGCTCCAGAGAAGACTGGGAACGTATATTATATCATTGTCCCATCTGCAGTAGCCGGGTGGGTAAAGTGCCTGCCTGGCAACCCAAAAGTCGCGGGTTCATATCCTGCCTCGGGCTTGGATCAAAGTACTGCAAAAACCTTGGGAGGTGTATTATGGCCACAGAAGCCGATGCGCCAACAACTACCCTACCCCATCTGCAGTGATCTAATATATTCTTGGCAACCGTGTCTGTATTCTGTTATACCTGGTAGAGAAAACTTTTTATAGATAATCAACGCTCATTCCAAATCCTTCAAGAGTTTGCCCATCAGCCTTTTTCTCAAGATCTTTCACCCTTGCTACTACTAATATTGCATCGTCCAATAATGGAACTCCAAACAGCTCAACACATTAATGATTACAATATCTAGTGTGTGGAGACAAATATTCTGGACTTTACATCTGAACAGCCACCTAAAGAATCTGACACCTGAGCTGACTCCGATTTTTCCTTTTCTTCTTGGCTTTGGTCCTCATTCCTATTTCGATTTGTCATTATTATTTCATTATTATAATTATTTTATTACTTTTAATTTTAATCTTTTATTTTAAATTTAAATTTTAAAAATCTTATTTTTAGTTTATTTTTGTTTATTTTTTTTTATTTTATTATTTTTTTAAATTCTTGTTCCATTCCTGTGAGGTAGAATTGCTGTTGCCTCTGCCGTGGGCTGCCAGTGGTACGGGAGTGCAGTTACTCATAGGTTTGGCCTCTTGTTTACCTGTGACTTCGGGATCTCTTTGGTCCTATATTTTCGGTAGGGCAGCACGTGCATAATTGTGACCAGCCTCCTCGTGGCATACACGGGCACTAGGAAGCAGCTCTCCTTATGATCATGGCTTCCCGGTAGCTAAGTGGCCAGAAACGACTAAACAACACATGCACCGCACAAACATAGCACAACGCTCATTTCTAGCCATTTTGCGGAGATTTGTATCATCACAGAGTATCACGGTAGAGTTGAACTAATGTTTAGGGCCACGCTATGTAAGACACAACACATCTATAACTCACCAGTGAAACGTTGGTCCATATGCACGCATCAGGGGTCCTATTTCTTGCCAGCGAAACATGTCTCACATTAAGCAACCACCGCCACTTGCCTGGATAGTGTGCACCTGCCAAATGGCGGGTGCCTCTGGTCTTATTTTCAGGTCCAAATACAAGTTGTTTGGACTCATCCAATCAGCACACTTGTTTATAGTCCTCCAGTGTCCAACCAACATTTTGTTGACACCACAGCATTCGCCGTCGACGATGATCAGCGGTTAGGTGAGAGGGTGTCTCTTGGGTCGTCTGAGAGTGCAGTGCAGCGCATGGTCATTTGGGACGTTGTTCTTGCGTTCCCCCTATTGTATTACGAAGTCAACTGTCTCACAGTGACTTTCCATTCAGCTGGTACAACGCGCTGCACTCTTCGCTCACCACGAACATCCACCTTTGCATAAACCCCCAGGGGTTTATGCAAAGGTGGGTGTTCGTGGTGAGCCCACATCTGGTGAGTTTGGGCTTGGCACACCCAGGGTCCTGAGCTGGATATCATCATTCTTCTCTTTCTTGGTGATTCCCTTCTCTTTCTCTCTCTCTCTCTCTCAGGATAATTCAGAATTTTTTTTTTTTTTTTTTTTTTGCCTGGTGCAGTATAAGCCTCAGGCTTATGCTGCACCAGGCAAAAAAAAAAATAATAATAAATAATAATAATCCTCTACAGTTGTGTCGGCGGGAGGTGATTCCCACATCGTGCTATTTTGAAACTCCGTGAAATCTTTACTTCGCCCCATAACTGCTACTTTATCATTTTGACTTCTAAATGCAAATTACCACTGCTTTAGCATATGAAGCTATGCGGCATAGTCTATTACGGATGGGGCGGTTGTAATTCAGCGATCACTGAATGTATATTTTCTGTGTATACTGCATGACAAGCACATAGAATTAGAAGAGTTCAAGAGACAATTATTAGAAAAAAAATTATATCCTTATTTTGTGATACACGTCGAACAAGCGACTTATGTAATTTAGTACTGACTATTCATTGAACGGACAGTACTGAATTCATTATAATACTGACCATTAATTGAATGGTCAATATTATAATCTGAAGAAGAAAAATCCCTATAATTTATGATTTTCAAGCTATTCAAACTGCTGGGAAACGCGAATGTCCATAGTCAAAAAAAAAAAAAAAGTTTGAATATTCCTTCTGCTTAGCCTTCATCAGACCATTTTCATCTACGTTTTTGTGTAGGCTCCTTAAAGAAAGTTAGCATTGAGAGATTCTGCAGTCTCTTTTGTAATATTAACAAGAGCTTCAAACATGCTATTTGTACTTAGACAAATACTCCGAGCAACTGTTAAAAAGAGACGTTACAGTTGTGATAGCTACCGTAGGATTTTGCATTGTCTTACTCTCAATATTTACTTGAAATAAAATATCGTGTCGTACAGTAATAAAATTAGATTTGAAGTTCATTAACTTATTTTCTAAGCGCAGTGATTTTTACCTAATACCAGCGTCCCCAAGAATCGACTGATATTTTTTTTTTTTTTTGTTAAAGTATAACTTTTACACTGTCAGTGCGACTTTCCCATCGAGTGTTACTTAATATAGGAGTATAACAATTTTATTATAAAAATCGAAGTTCACGGCGATCATAATTACTAAGGTTTTGATTTCATGAACTTCTGCATATGCCTAACGGTTTCTTTACAGTTTACTTTGTAGCGTAATAAACTATCACAAGGTAAACATCACAACTGAAGTTGCTAGCATCACTCTGGCCTTGGCCAACGTTGGCCAAGTACACAGTGATGATCGTTTTTCCTAAATAGGAAATACGATCATAATTATAGAAGAACTCGATAGAATCTGGCAGACTGCATGGGACAATACCACTAAAGTAGCAGTAACAAGGAAAATTCTCCAAATTTTCTCCTTCACCTGACTTTGGCTAGGTGAAGGAGAAAAGGAGTTAAACAAAAACTCATACCACTGGAAATTTAGAAAAACCCGCTTTATTCTTCAAATGACGAGAGCTGGGATCACATCATTTATGAGTATCCTAAATATGATGAATACAGGTTAAGACATCACCAAACTATAAGTGCTCCCAAGGACACAATGAACATCTGCTTCTTCTCGAAGAGCAACATTAATTACGCTGCCTTCACAGATTTCGCCCAAGCAGTCTTTGACTGCAGATGTTCTACCCAACGGGAGAATCTTTAAATGACTGAAACTCAACAGTTGATTAGTCATCATGGAACGAGAATCTATACTCACCTTAGAAGACTCCCCAATATGGAGTTTTAAACTGTTCCTTCCCTGCTTGCAAAAACTGATATAAAACTTTTCAGGTTTGAACACCTTGTTCGTGTGGGATCCCATCGCCAGAGAAAGTCCAACGGCGGTCATGTGGGAATATCTCTTTCCCAATCTATTTTTAATCCTCTGGGGTTGCCCCGATCCCCATACACTTTTTGCCTTAGGCCTTCGCCTAGTTTGGTGGACCATCTTCCCTGGCCCCCACCCTTAACTTCCTTCATTCAGACCCACCTTTCTTTTCAATTTCCCTCTGCTCTTTTGTCAACAATTTTTTTTTTTTTGTCTCCATTCAAGAAGCTCAGGCGACCTTCGGGGGCAGCCAGACATCATTATTCCTACTGCTTGGCTCACCTTCCCATGGTGGTGGCGGATAACGTGGGTTCCACTAGGGACTTGCAGCCAAGTAGCCAGAAGAACAACACATTATACTACACATTACACACACTTCTTTTTTTTTGGTAGTTGTTGGCGCATCGGCTTCTGTGGTCATAATGCACCTCCCAAGGTTTTTGCAGTACTTTGATCCAAGCCCGAGGCGGGATTCGAACCCGCGACCTTTGGGTTGCTAGGCAGGCACTTTACCCACCCAGCTAGCCCGGTCGGCCGCACTCGCTTCTGGCATTTACAGTTTTAATATAGGTGGGTAATCTAATATAGGTAAATTAGAACTGTATATTTACAGTTCTAATTTACGTGTTTGTTTTCCATTAAGATTATTACTATATTTAATACCACTCGTATACCACGCGAAATTAATATAGGGGAACTCTTTCTATTTTCTCTTTCCCCAACAGCATGGATGGGTAACGGTAAGATTCCTGAAACGTCACCTTAATGTATGGTGGTTTAGGCTGTCGTTGTTTTTTGGTGTAAGGGCGACTTAGGCCATATTGCACTAATCAATGTTATGGTAGTTTAGGCGAATAGCTTAATAAACTATATTATTAATTTCACGTGGTATATGAGTGGTATTAAATATGGTAATAATTTTAATTTACAGTTCTGTTATCTTCACGAGAGTACTGATGGAGCAGTTCTGGGAAACCACCGATAGCACCTTACCCTCAACACTATGCCTCTATCACAATTTATAAAAAAAAAAAAAAACTTTAAAAGAAAAAGCAGAAATAATTGAATGCAAAAGTAAACATCAATGGTTCCTACGTAGACTGCTGTAATACTCTAATGAAATTCAAAATATGATTGCAAAAAAAGGGCTCGACTATGTGGTGAATTATACACGAGTTTTCGAGGCATATAACAAAAAATACGTCAGAATATACGGTAACCATATATTCTGACACATATATTCCATATATATGGTTTCATTTTGTAACCATAATAAATAAATATGAGAAGTAGTTAACAAAAAAAAAAAATTAAATTAATAGATAAAAATAAGTGGAAAAATATTTTTAAAAAACGTGTATTGTTATGTATATAGAAACAAATTTTACATGGACAATCCCTGATCGCACTTCCTACTTGGACCGTACTCACTACTCGGATTCCCAGAAAAAAAAAAGGGCAAAATCTCTAGAAAACAGTTTCTTAAAGAGGTGGAAACAAAATTTAGGTGTGCCAACTCGAGTGGGAAAATACCTAAAGCCGGTACTACATAAGTCAGATATTTCCTTATCGCAATATACATATCATAAACATTCGTCATGTTAATAAAATACTTGTATCCAGTAAGTTATTTCGACATTTTTTCTTCTCATTATATTAGTTTATATATTTTGCCGGAACTACTAGAGAAACTTTTTTTGGCCTAACTTAATATTTCTAAAGTGGGTGTCAAAAGTATCATATTTGCATTAGTTCATTAATTTCTGTTATTAAATTATGGCCTTTAATTAAATATATTAAATATATATTCTGTTATTAAATTATTAGGATGTGGAGTAAAATAAATGTGATATTCTTGTTGTGGCTGACCAAATGGGAAATAAAGCTTGGAAACGTGAACCAAGACAGCATGTCTCCCCTCGTTGACCTAAAAAGTTTAACAGTAATTCAAAATTTTAAGAAAAAATAAATAAATAAAGGCCGCCCATATTTCCTGAGTTTTTTTTCCCTTCTGTGCAATTACTCTATTTACTTCACCGTTTGCAGTGGACTTATTTCTGTCCTTAAAGTTTGAAACGATTGGTATTAACCTTTATGTCAGCATAAAGGGTGGGTGAGATAAAGTGTATGGTGTCTTGGTTGACTTTTTCAAATTTTAATTTCCATTTTACAGCATTGGCAAGAATCCCACGATTAGTTTATGTTATGTTTCATTCTAGATATATTTTCTGTGTGCGTTTTGATTCGATTATTTTGTGTTTTAGGAGCATTTAAAAAATGGCAGACCACTCGTGGATTCAACAGAGTAACAAGTGGTAAGCGTTTACTCGTTCGTATTAGCACTGTATAATTATCAATCTTACTAACCAACCTTGTAAAGAAGTGAGGAGAGAGACAATCAATACAAAAATATAACTAGATGCATTTTATAATTAGCGAGATATTTAATATTTTGTGCCAGCCTAAAGGGCAAAGACGCCTAGTGCTGGCGCTTTTATATTGTCAAAACAATAACAGTATGTTGTTTTTAAAATAATTCTTATTTCGATACTAAATTCTTTCTTGTTATCCTGATGGACGTTTATTTGCTCAGATTATTGAAGGCACATTCTCACTGAATGAGATCAGACGTTCATCTTTCATTTTGTCAGATCCAAATCGTCTAATTACACACATAATCACAGGGCAACACGTATGAAGTTGCTGTGATGAAACACAAACGCACTGAATGAATATGAAAGCAGTGTCCATAATGTAGAATAGATACCGTTGCACACTATGCATAATTCGTTTTCAGTGAGAGATATGTGGAATTTTTTAAGCTTCAATTCTTGATGTTATTCGCTGGTGCCGTTTATTTTATATTGTAGTTACTAAAGTTTATTCAGATACCTTTTCTGAAACTATCGTTTCCTATTACATGTTTCCTCCATGATGATTCAGGCCGAAATTAATCCGTGTGACAGGTTACACGAATAACAAGAGAGGAAGAGTGAGAAAATGAAAACAGATAAGGGGAAATGTATTTGGGAAGACCATAACCGATCAGTATGATACAAGACCTATGCTTCATGTGAATTTGAGAAGTCATATATATATCTTGAATGGTCAAAAATCATCCAGAAAGAAAAACAGTGATATTAGTGATTGATATCTACTAAAACTGTGAAAGAGAGAGGGTGAGAGCATTTCATATTTGTAGTCTATTATTCATAGTTGGAATAATATTTCCAGTCATTCTGTGTTATACAGAATAACAAATACTGAGCATTGTGGCGTTTGTTATTCTGTGCATTGCATCCATAATGCATATAGAGAATATAGTTGGGGGAAGGGGGGGGTAAATAGATCCCAAAAGACAGTCGAAAAAAAATTAGATATGCAACTTGCGACTGGAAAGGCCCCTAATGAACTATATTTCATAGTTAGGTATAGCTTACGGCCAGGGCCGGTGCTATCATTAGGCCAACTAAGCAGTCGCTTAGGGCGCAGATCTCAGAGGGGTGCAGTACTGACCTCAGCCTATACTATACTCCCCTTGGAGCTTTGGGGTCGCTGACTTCATGATTTGCCTAGGGTGCCAAGTGCTGGCGGTTAATCTAGCACCGCCCCTGCTTGCGGCACACTCAGGTCTTCCATTTAAAGAAAATGCAGTGTCCATGAATTGCTTACTAATACAGTACTTACAATGCTGTCAGAATTATTTTGACATTCCCTGTAAGTGTAGCATCTCGAGAAAGAAGTTTTTTTTTTCGAAACAAACTTACTTGTGGTCAGCACTTCAATACAGACTAACAACTTGGTTATTTTATATTGAAATTGCGGACCGGGCTAGCCGATTGGGTAAAGTGTCTGCCTTGCAACCCAAAGGTTGCGGGTTCGAATCCCACCTCGGGCTTGGATCAAAGTACTGCAAAAACCTGTGGAGGTGCATTATGGCCACAGAAGCCTATGCCCCAACAACTACAAAAAAAAAAAAAAAAAAAAAAAATTATATTGAAATTGGCTTTTTCAGCGAATTGGACTGCAGGGAAATTATAGTGCATACGGATCACTGATTTTGCATTAAGTACTTGTATTTGTTTGCTCGCAATACTTGTATTTGTTTATAATATCAATTGTGCGCATGTTTATACTTCACATATCTCATATTGTGAATACCTTCACAATGAGTAACAATGATATTGCACTACCTCGAATAAGTAACGCTTCCCCATAGGAGAAGAAGAGATATACTTGAATGATTCCAATTAGTAACTACTTAAGTAGTTGGCTACGTAAATGATGCAATTACATTAACTTGTACGTACTTACCAGTTTATTAAATTATTACAACTAATAAAGTAATTATTTTGAAAATTCTTATTCAGTATTCTGCCGTGATCCTTTTCTTTTAAAAATTTGGTTTTCTCTCATTCTAAACCAAATTTCTGGGGAAGAAACGTTAAAAAAAATAGTCCTTCATCGAAAGTGATGGTTAGTAGTCGGAAGGATCACCTTACCTGCACTAACTTGCAATTTGGGTTTTAACATAAATTATATTTCCCACTGGAAGGTAATATACGAGTAGTAATATTTTGGGTTTGAGATAAACTATATTACCCACTAGAACCCCCCGTTAGCATGCTGCTTTGGGCTCCTCAAACGTAAGGCGACCCTGTTTACAGCTTTAAGTTGTAGGTGAGCCTACTTCTAAATTGAGAAATCGTTTAATCTTTCCAGTTCTTATAACGGTATTTATATAATTACAAAGCTACCGTGTTTATTCTGGAGAACGGAACTTCTTTTTCTCTGCATAGAGTAGCATACAGTGAGTCAGCAAAGCCTTGTCTGCAATGCTATGACGTGAACATGTCCTGAAAGATTGTAGAAGTATCAAGCGAACGATTTATTTTCATTTGAATATGAATATTCCGCAACCTTGAAAACGGGTTAAAAATAAAAGTGTGTTTCACCCTGAACACTTTTTTTATTAGTGCTTTATTAAGAAACAACGGGAATGCGAAGCAGTAGCTGTAATGATAATCCTGTGGAGGATTAGCCATAGTAGACCCTGTAAGACAAGTTTAATCAGTATTCAACGTAATATCTAAATGGAAAGCTCCAAGTTCTGTTACATAGCAAATTGATATAAAATTTTTGTCGGGCGAAATTTTTATCAGACTTTAAATTTAATATAAAGACATTTTTTTGCAGTCAGAAGAATATAAGTGATGCAAAGCCTCCAGTGAAGATCGTTAAATTGTGGCAGATGAGCTCTGTGATCTGCCACGATTTTCTTACGGATGGTGAACATAATCGTAATTTTTTATACTAAATATACTTGGAAAAAATATATACATTGTATATATATATTTCCGTTTACAGCTCGAAAAATGTTAAATCCGCCACTGTATGGTGACAGATCTCAACTGAATGCAGGGTGTTTGAGTGCCTCCCAGCCCGAGTTTATATGAACAGTAACACACCGGAATGTTACTCGGGTTTGTCATGGCCATCGGTAACAAGCGGTAACTGCACTCTATTGTACATATTATCTTGACACGTGGTGGCGCGTCCAGAAATATTTCACCAGGAATCAATAATGGCTAATTTTGATTTTTGTAACTTACTTGTAGAGTATTGATATCCTGACAGATATACCCTAAAAACAAAAAAAGGTTCTGTTTATAATCCAACATGACCATTAGGTCAGAGGAGTTTACAATTAGTTATTTGGACAATGAGTACAGTCGTCGTTAACCGCATTTAGCAGTCAAGCGGGCTTGAACCACTGCCCACTCAAACGGAGATTCTGCTGCCCTCTCACGTTTGACTGCTCAGCCACTCAAATTTAAATATAGTAATGAAAAAAAAAAAAATAATAATAATTCAACAATATCTTTTGTAGATATGCATATAGGAAAGTATGTACTGACGCACTTCTGTACAAGTTCTGTTTTAAAGTAGCACTGCTGTTTATGATTGGCTGCTTAGTGCTTTATCACAACAGTTGCATCGCTTGTAAGCTTCTCCTTGGAAAATACCTGTACATTAATCTCTTCGTATTGCAAATCTTTCAAAGATAGCCATCACTTTTCTTGAAGGAAAAATTACTTTTGCCCTTTGTCCTACAAAAGCCTTCCCATATCATTCTCAACTGTTCTAGATTAGTGCGTCGTAAAAAAAGTACTTTCCTCGAAAGAAGAATGTGCTAACAATTGTAGATATTACAGCATTCCTTTCTGTGCCCACCATCCACTTGTAGCTTTCATATCAAGACCGTCTTTTACAAACGCACAGGAAAAGGAGGAGAATCGCTCTATCATATATAATGTGGCCCAAATCAGTGCTCATGCTCCATGACTAATTACAGACACATTAGCCTCGTCTCATTTTTTTCTGTCACACTTACCAATTCACCGTTGAAAAGGAGGGGGGGGTTATATTTTGTGTGAACTGTACGAAACAGAGTGGTAGCAGCTATCACCGAGAGGAGGAGGGTAGAGAAGGGAGTTCCTCTGGCTCGTAATTCATAGAAGATAGTTTTTTTCTCTTACAGCAGTAAAAGTTTAACAGGCAACCAGCGTTGCAATTTAAAAAAAAAAAATGTTAATCTAGGAAAAACTATTTAATGGAAATAAGATAATTAACTTAGTTTTTGAAAATCCCTAATGCGCATTAAACCAGGAATGTAATTAATGGAAAACTATTACAGTGTTACGAAGTTCAAGTGTCCGGAAACAAGAGATAAATAAACGAACTTTCACTACTTATGTTTTTTTAATTCTCAAAAATCTTTAAAAGTAATTATCATGATATTCGCGTTTTTCTTAGTTGTTTCTTTGAGTTTTTTCATGTTTGTTAGCTTAGCAAATGCTGGAACAAATGTAGGGGGACTGGGATATCTTAATTGTTTAATGGCCTTTCTCCATCGGATTTTTTTGAGAAGGCTCTGTGTTCAAATCCCATCTGCATGGTGGAAGTCTTAACAAGACCACTTGAATCAGGGCGCTAGTTAGCCGATATAAGTAATCCCTACTTCCTTCCCCCTCCGTTAGTTATTCTAGTTTTTTCAGTGTGCACAACTTGAAACTGAGCTCCGCGACATCATAATGATTTTACCACTTGTTATTTGGAAATGTCTGGGTTCGATTCCTGTCAATGACTGGAGGAGTTTCTAAAGTCCTCATCAATCGAGGCTGTAGTTAGCCGATCTCAGAGGAAGTGCGGTTTCCGTTCGAACAATATGCAAATCGGCCGTGAACACTTATTATTATTATTATTATTAGCCATATGGTGCAAAGAAGCCTGCGGCTTATGCTACACCAGCCAAAAAAAAAAAAAAAAAAAAAAAAGTGAGTTACCCTGAGAGAGAGAGAGAGAGAAGAATGATGATATCCAGCTCAGGACCCTGGGTGTGCCAAGCCCATACTCACCAGATGTGAGCCCCTGGGGTTAATATACAGAAAATACATAATAGCGCGATATGTCCTAAGTCGCTGTTACCAGATCTAGATCTGACGCTCTACGTTGTGATTGTTTGGGTGAAGGGGAAGCGTATAGCCCCTGATCCTGGACCAATCTCACAGCGAGTGAATTTGGGTCCGCGTACGTTATCCAAGGGCCACAGGCATGCCAGATTCTGCCCGAGAATCACATGATATGCCTTGACAACACACCTATATTACGTTAGGTAATATAGGTGTATTATCAAGTCAGTTTGCATGTTGTGCATACTGAAAAACCCAGAATAATTCATGAAAATCTTATTCCTTTCATCTGAGATCGGCTAATTACAGCTCCGATTGAAATTACCTTTAAGGATTTCTCTTTAATTCGTTACTATTTGAAGCCACCTCTCCAAACAAGGAATAATCGGTAAATGCACTGCTCTGGCACGGGGATGATTTCATATAAATAAATAAACTAATTTTCTGTTTATACTCCGGGATGACCACGTAAGGTCACAGTTCAGATGGTGAGAGAGAGAATACAAGAACATCACCGTATATAGTAGCCATGCGGAATTGAACCACGGTTACTCAAATGCGTGTACTTTTGTATCCTCTCTCTTGACTGTCAGATACGGTTGTCGGTATGCCTAAGAGATGAGTTGTTTTTGTGCCAATCCAACTGATGCCATAAGGTATCGGTGTATTTCTGTCTGTAAATTGGTAATCTATTGTTGGGTCGCCAATTTTTCTATTTGGCAAACTTCCATTTTGTAGTAAAACCCGTGCCTAACACCGACTAACTCGGCCGCAGTGTGAAAAGAAGACAGTCTTCCATCTGATCACATCACAGACAAGTAGCCGCGTTTGGGTTTCAGGTTAACCTACCTTATCTCTGTAAAAATTTATAAGTACATCGTAAACGTGCGAATATAAAATATCAGTGATTACATCTGTTTGTATGCGTGTATTTTTTTTTTTATCCTCACTGATATCATTTTGTCCATGGCCTTGCTAAAGCTTATGCAAGTACTGAAGTGAGCATGGAGAGGTGTACCAGGATATCTGTGACTAATATCCAGTTGTATTACTTGTCAATTGTAACAAATGATGCAGCCAACCAGAAAAAAAATTGTCAGAAAATTACGATAATAATAACTGCTGTGTATGTCATTTTGAAAACATATTCATATATTTTAATAAATCTGTTTGTGGAAACATCTACCATTCTGCACAATGCCGGCGATTTCCTAATTGCAGAGAAGTGTAATTAGGAAACATCTGTTTGTTTATTATATATTTTTAATGGCACTAGAGCTTGTTTCGTATATTTGTCTATAGAAGTCTGTTCACAGGCCAATTTGCATGTTATGCAGGTTGAAAAACCGTACGCCCTCCGTCTAAAATTACCATAGTTTTAACTCCTCTGATTCTCTGACCTTGTGTGGTTGTTGTGGAATATACTCTAAATATAAAATCTATTTATATATGCATTTATGTTATTTGAATAAAATAAATGAATTAGAACGTCCATAGCCAAGTGATAATCGTAAAATATAGTTACATATACCGCGCATTCCGGTCCATGTAATATCTTGTATCTTGTAAATTTGTATCTCTATCTTGTAAATTGTTTTGAGCCGATGTGAATATCCTTGGAGTATAAACGGGAAATTTATTTTTAATAACAAGATAACCGAAAACCTCTTTTGTATATATCTGGCCAATATATACAAAAGAGCACTTTGCTAGCTGAACTTTCCACCCTCGCATTTTTGGAATTATTTTTAAATAGAATTTTCGGTGTGACATCATGCTTTGTATTTCATATCATTAGGCACAGTTCGAATTGGACCTGAACGCAGTTTCGGTTGATACGTTTACTTTTTAAAATTAAGCTCAAAGCGTTTCAGATGCTGCAAAAGTTCGCAAACTTTTATACCTTGCGCCCCCTTAAAACATTTCTTGCATTTGACCTGTTCCCCCACCTTCCAAAACAAGTGCAAATAAACAGATTTGACATAAACTTGAAATTAATATACGTACTTTTATAAATCAGTACATTTAATTTCAAAGATTTAAATAAAATACGTTTCGTACTTGGATTAGTGGGATGATTTGTTCATATTTCGTTAAAAAAAAACTACTTCATAAAAACAACACACCCCTCCCACACACACACACAATTTGGGGAGCCCTGTGTTAAAGTGACCATTGCCGATTATAAGTCCGAGCCCATTTGTAATTAATTGCGGTATCGGAATGGGAGAATCAATGTACTATAGTAGCATGTTCTGGATAAACCTTTGGTAAAAATATATTCACATGTGTATTTAAATTTATTTTTGTTGCCCAATACAGCTTTCCGTTTGTTAAAATTTTTCAATGAGAGTGCTCGATAAGTATAAGAATGAATAAATAAATTACAGACTGAAATTTTCTGATAATTTTGCCTTTCATCTTGCTGTTTATATTATTGTAGTATTAATTTTTTGTTGCCCCAGTCTCTAGGCAGCCACCGCTTCTACCAAGTTAATGCAGAATTGAAACCAAAGTACGTGGATGCCTAAACTTTGCTTTGAGTTGAAACAAAAGTTTCATCAAAAACCATATCTGTCTCCCATCCTCCTTCCCAAAAAAGAACGCATTTGACACGCGTATTTCATAATATGCATAATTCATCTGTTGATAGCTACTTTATTAGTACCATCAGAAAAAGCTTTTTTTTATTATTATTATTGTTATTTTTATCTCAGTGAATGCAAGAGCAGTCACTCAGAGTTCCAGGTGACTAAGAGCTATGATCAAGTGTGTGAATATGAAGACGTATAGTTATTTCAGTGTGTGAAAGTGCATCATTGCACATATTTTATCGCATTTGCTTAGTGTGCATGCAGAGAATTTTCTCGAGCAAATATCCAAAGCAGTATGGTATATTTTAGACCTATAGAGCAGGGTCAAACACGGAAAAAGTACTATAAGTCATTTTGTGTGAAAAGCGCACTCCTTCCACTCGAAATTCCACCAAATTGGATTTTTCTTGATTTTGAGTTAATTTATAGAGATAATTATAATTTGATACCGTAATAGACTATGTCATCAATCATTAATTTCGTTGTATTTAAAGTTGAAATGAATGTTCCTCAAAATTACTTTAAAATAACTTATTCAGATAAGTTCTATTTCACTCTAAGCTTGCTCTCTCTTATTTAATATCAGTTAAGTCTCAGCTTTAATATTTATAATAAATAAAATGACAAAGTGCATGATGTAGAGTAAATAAATTTACCAGAGGTTATCCTTTTGAAAACGCATTTTATTTATAAGATATACAATAAATACAAAATTTTTATAAAACGCATCCAACTACTATACATATATAGTAGCTTTATTTTTAACCTGTTAGGATGTTATTTTTAGATTTTAATATGAAATGCTATTTTAGACTATTAATACGTTGTTTTCCGTTTCAGTTAACGTTACCTTCGTGCTTTAATCACAAATTTTAATTGAACTAAAGTTCAATAGATTCTAACATTTTATTACCGAATGGGTTAGAGATATTAGGCAGGTGGTAGATGACTTTCATCAACCGGTGAAATACCACCACTTTGCTTATTGGAGGCTTGAAGGTGAAACAACTCATGTTTAGTCTCTAGAGCAAAGTTTCCCGCATCCCCCTCCCCCCATACTTCTCCTTCAATCCATGCACGGTACTAAGTACTATAGGTTTTGATACCTTTCGTGTTTGGGGTTTTCATAAAAAAAAAAAAAAAAAAAAAAAAAAAATGAATCCTGTAATTTGCATCATGCAAATGCATCATGTAGTGCAATTGCATTACGCAGTAAATTAACTTAAGTTATTATCGTGGCATCGTTACATTACACCTCGTATTGTGAAAACCTTCACTTCGAATAAGTAACGCTTCCTCAATAGAGAAGACTATTACAGTATTATATCATCAGTGGATAACATCACCCAGACGACCATGACGTAGCTCAGTGGTCAGGAGGAGAGTGCATAGCACGCGTTCCTTGAGTGGATCGGGGTTCAAGCCCGTGACTACTAAATACGATAAATATATGTATTGACGATTTATTGTAAACTCTACTGAGTTGGTTGGCGTGCCGGAGTATAAACAGAAAATTTATTTATTTCAGGGTGTATATGTAGGGATGTAATGCTCTTTAACCTACAGGTTCCTAAAAGTTGGAGAAAAGCTTAAGAGTTAGCGAAAGAAGGATAGTAGGAGCCCGAAAGAAAGGAACCTCATCCAATTTACTCACACTCACTCATTTAAACTTCGAATAATTAACGTCTCCCCGATAGAGAACTACTTTTACTTATTCTCAGCCTCCGTAGATATCGCCAAAAAGGCCGTTTCGGAGCTATTTGGCTGTTTATCGGTGGGTAGGTACATTAATGGTATAACGATTGACAACCCAGTTGGGAAAATAATTCCACACTATGAGAGATGCCACATGGTGTTTAGTATTTTAATACTTAATAAAAATTCAGGGCTAAAGCCTCAGACTGTGGCTAAATTTACAGACAAGTAATTGTAAATGCATCATGTCTATATGCAGTATATTAACCGAAGTTATTATACTGGCATCATTACATTACACCTCATATTGTGAGAACCTTCACAAAGTTGCCTGTTCGGTTATACTTCGAATAAGCGACGCTTCTCCAATAGAAAAGACTGTATTTTTATTAAGTATTATACCGAATGGATTACTTAACGGGATGTTTCTAGAGGGACCTTCTTGAAATCGTGAAAATAAGCTTTACCATAACCGAATATCCACCGTGGAACGATACATCACTGTCGACCACTCATCTGAAGAGGTCTGGGTTTAATTTCCATTAACGACCTGAAGAATTTCTAGTCTCCTTCAGTCCAGGCTGTAGTTAGCTGATCCCAAGCGGAAGGATGTGGTTTTTCTCTTGAGTTATCCTGGGTTTTTCAACCTGCACAACATTCAAATCTGTGTGAACATAAACTTTTACAGAAAAATGTACTCTGTACATAAAAGAATATGAATGACAAACTCCGGTACTATTACATAATAATTTGATTTCATGGTAATTAAAACCGAATTATTCTTTCCCACGTATACTTTTTCATACTAGAATTTATAGATTTCGTGGTTTTAATTTTTATTTCATATTGTGTGCTTTTAATTATTTCTTAATTACCTATATTTACTTTAAAATGTATTCTACAGTAATGTAGATATTGAATTGCGAACGATTGAAAAAACGAAATGTAGTTGCTAACTCTCTGATTTTACGATGAAGACTTCCCCCTCCGGCTTTTTGATCACTTCTCCTGCTGACAGTTTTTCTCCGTCTTTATGCAAAATTTGATACTTCGCTGTTAAATTTGGAATTTTTAAAAAAAATTCTGCGAATTTTTGTATAATTTCGTTTTTTGTCTCTAGTTAATGAAATGCTTAAAATATATGATGCGCTTAACGATTTTTTTTACTTATCACAAAGTAGTGTGTGTTATAGGGGTTTAATGGCGCACGAGCTGCTAGGGCTATAATGCGCCTCACAAAGTAGTGTTACGCTGTGTTAGATATGTCACACACAAGTCCTTAAACTGTTTTGTATGTGAAGTTAAATTTGATTTAATAACAGTGTCCTCCTTCAGTGAGATGACAAAGAAATATGATGACAACAGGATCTTGCAGGATCCTTCCTGTTTGTGAAAATTTAGTCTCGTAGCTTGCACCAGCCATGGTTCACGCTACCACGTCCTACGATTCCAGGTAGACAACATCGCACAGTTTAAATAGCCATTTTCCCTAGTCGGACTTCGCGGAAATTTTTTTTTTTAAATCTTTTTCGCTTCATTCTGCTTCGCATTGTGTGTAACTATCTTAAATTTCAGCTCTGTATGATTAGCTATTTCCGGCTTCTGGCCTTCAATATTACATTGTTTAATTATAACCGCATTTCTTTTTTTATTATTTATTAAATCAGTTTATTTTCATAGATTGGGATCACCCACGTGATAGCCGATCGCCTAGAAGGGTATATGCAATACATGTGACATATACATGCAAGTATGTACAGATTATAAGAGAAAAAAAATGTATTTTTGTGGTAGATCTTCTCAAAAATCGGAAACACAATATCACTGTGATGTCACCCTCACTCTATTCTTCCATCGCATAAGGAAAACACTTATTGTCATCTCATCCTTTGCTGATTATCGTTGCGACATTCAGGCAGTACGTGTACAAAAAGAGATGGTTGCAATCGCCGATGAAACAACAACTTAGTCATGCAAGCCAGTGGTACGCCAGCTTTTTTTTTTTTTTTTTTTTGTGCTGCAGCCAAACTTCATGAATTGAATGTTCCCCCTCTCCGGAGAGTCCCAAATTATAAAAATATAATGTGAAATATGCATTCACTCGAATTGTGAACAAGAACCAAGCTTAGTTGATATTATCCTGTTGCTTTTGTTTAATACGTATAAGTTCTTGAAGGTATCAGTAAGTTGTTTCCAAAATTAAATATCAAAACAGATGTGAAATTTAATTAACATAATTGACAAACAAGTTATTGCATTACATCAAGTCTGTACGTAGTAAGTCAACCGAAGTTAATTACATGGCATCGTTTTATGTACATCTCATATTAATGTGAATGCCTTCACAACGAACTGCCGATGCGTTAGACTTCGAATAATTAAAGTTTCCGCAATAGAGAAGACTATTTTTATTTATTTTCAGTGAATTCCACCACCGAGACGGCCGTTGCAGAGCTATTTGGCCCTTCATCGGTGGGCGGGTACGTACCCACCCACCGATGTGTGTAACTGCTGACACTCCAGTCTCTCATATTGTGAAATTAACTCCACAATATGAGAGATGCCAAACGGTGTATAGTAGTAGTCACCCTTCTAGCCAATGGCTGTCTCAGGGGTGTCTCTTCAACAGAGAAATAAATTGATAATAATAACAATAGTTTAAAACTCAATAAAAATTTAGGGTTGAACGCCTCAAACTAAGGAAGACGGGGTACCTATCCACCCATCGATGAAGGACCAAATAGCCCTCAAAGAGCCGTTTGAGTGGTGGTATCCACTTAGAATAAGTAACAATGATCTTCTCTATTGGGGAAGCGTTACTTATTCGAAAATAACATGTAGGTAGCTCGTTGTGAAGGCATTCACAATATGAGATGTAAATGAAAAGACGCCACGTAATTAACTTCGGTTGACTTACTACGTATAGAATTCATGCAGTGCACTTTTTGAAGGCCATAATGCACCTTCCAAGGTTTTTGCAGTACTTTGATCCAAGCCCGAGGCGGGATTCGAACCCGCGACCTTTGGGTTGCTAGGCAGGCACTTTACCCACCCGGCTAGCCCGGTTGGCACACTAACTTGTGTGTCGGGCAAGTTTTCTCTAGTTCGAGGCTTTCAGCCCTAAATGTTTGAGCATTAACGTAGTTGTAGTAGTAGTAGTGGCATGTGATGCAAGAAAGCAAGTGTATGAGCTTATGCAGCATCAGCCAAAATAAAAATTAAAAAAAAAAATCACACCATTCCCTCCAAATGCCTGTCCAGTTCCTCCTTAAATTTATTTAACCTATCAACTTCCACAACGACAGATGGAAGTTTGTTCCAGCAATTAACCACCCGCTGGCTAAAGGCAAATTTCCGCACATCTATTCTACATCTGTCTTCTTAATTTGAATTTACGTCCCCTTAGGTTCGTAATCAGAACAAGTGGAAGGATCCCATCAGAATTCAGCGTGCTGAACCCATTCAAGGCCTTATACACCTCAATCAGATCACCTCGTAGGTGCCTTGTCTCCAGCCACTGCAATTTACAGAACTTAAGCCTCTCTTGGTAAGAGGATCCCATCATTCCCCTTCACCAATCTTGTTGCCCTTCTCTGTACACGCTCAAGCAAATCTACATCCTTTCTAAAATGAGGCCTCCAGACCTGTACGCAGTACTCAAGGCGTGACCTGACCTGACCATTGCCTTATACAGAGGGACAATCACCTCCTTCTCCCTGCTAGCAAAATTCCTATATATCATTGACAAAACCCCATGACCTGCCCTGACCGCCTGTCTGCATTGCTCAGAAAATTTCATATCTGACTGCACAATTACTCCCAGGTCTTTTTCATTTTTACAACCCTGAGTGTAGTACCACACAGTTGGTACGTTCCTGTGAAGTGACTTCTACCCATATGCAGTACTTTGCATTTGTCAAGGTTAAACTTCAGTTGCCACTTCTTAGCCCATCTGCCCAAATTTTCTAGATCCTGTTGCAGTAGCACACTGCCGTTACTGTCATTAACAACCCTGCCAACCTTTGTATCATCTGCAAACTTCGACACTAAGCGTGATATACCTTCATCAATATCATTGATAAATATACAAAACAACAGTGAACCCAACACCGAACCCTGTGGGACTCCACTAATAACATTAGTCCACGAAGAGCAGCACCCATTGATTACCACCCTCTGTCTTCTCCCGCTCAACCGTCCTTTTATCCATTGTAGCAACTTACCCTTAATACCATTCTGCTCCAATTTGTACAATAGTCTTCCATGCGCAACAGTGTCAAAAGCTTTTCTGAAATCCAATTATATGATATCAAAATAATTTTTTGCATCCAGTTCCTTTGTAACAACATCATAATATCCTATCAAATTTGTGAGACAAGACTTTCCCTTAACAAACCCATGCTGTGTCTGAATTATTGCTGCAGTCTTGTTTAGATGATCCTGCAATGCATCTTTAACCAGTGACTCCATTATTTTACCCCGAACAGAAGTCAAACTAACTGGTCTGTAATTACTCGTGTCACCTTTCGATCCCCCTTTGTGAATTGGGGATACATTTGCACATCTCCAGTCCGTGGGGACCTCCCCTGAGTCCAAGGATGCTCTTATAATTATGGCTAAGGGTTTGCTTAGTTGCTTTGCCGCCTCCTTTAGTATAATTGGATAGATCCCATCCACCCCAGGTGCCTTTCTTATGTTTAACTTCAACAATTTCTCCTCCACTTTGCTCTGAGTTATTACAAAATCATTAAGCACCCTGCTACAATTCGATAACCTTCTGCCATTTTCAAACCTTAATAACTCCTCATGTGTGAATGTAGATGCAAAATTCTCATTCAGTTTGTTTGCTATCTGAGCAGGATCATCAACAGTGGAACCGTCGATATCAAGTGGACCAATCATATTCATCCCCTTCCTTTTAGAGTTTATATAAGTAAAGAAATCCTTGCTATTTTTCATAGCATCTTTTGCTAAAGATTTCTCGTAATCTGCCTTCGCCTGCCTAACCTCCTTTGTGACCTGATTACAGACTAGCTTATATCTGCCATAGGCTTCTGAGTCGCTTGATAATTTATATGCATTCTTCTTCTCTGTCACGAGTCATGAGACTCGTGACAGAGAAGAAAACTCTTTCCTTTACCTCTGATGGTAATTAAATCTTTAAGTAAATCCCACATCAGTACACTGTGATCACTGCCACCTAATTGTTTTTTATCTGCAAATTCTTAATACACGAATGATCACTGCTGATAACCAAATCAAGAGTATTACTCTCTCTGGTTGCCTTTCGAACATGCTGCTACAGAAAACAATCATCCGATAAATCCAAAAAAGTCTTACTAGTGTGTGAGTGACCAACCCACAAGTTCCAGTCAATATCTGGGAAGTTAAAATCCCCCATTATAAGACATTCCGATTTACTAGCCCACTCTATTTCTCTGTACAATTGTTCATTGTACTCATTCGAGTCATTAGGCCTATAACACACTCCTACTCTTATTTTTGCTTTCGCAGTGCTTATGTCACACCAAACTGACTCAACAGTGCACTGTTCATCTATATCAACTGGATGCACTTCTTTTGATTTTATGTTTTTCTTAATTAACAGCATAACACCTCCTCCCTTCCTATCCTTTCTGTACACATTGTACTCCCCAAATTCCAGTTCTGCATTCCTTATATCTGTGTGACACCACGTCTCTGCGGCGACTCCGTAGCCAGGTGGGAAGGAGCAGCAGTGCATAGCACATGTTTCTTGATTAGACCGGGGTTCGAGCCCGTCACCACCAAATACGGAGGATGCGGAAAGGTCAGGGAATGACCACCGCATATCCCGGAGCAATATGGCCTTAGTTGCTAATGCTCCAAATAACAAATAACATAACCACGTCTCTGCTATCCCAACAATATCCGCCTTTGATGTCTTGACCAGCAATTTCAAATTCATCAAATTTATTTACTATACTTCTAGCATTGGTATACATGCAAGTATACATGCACCTATTCTTATTCTTAGTTACCCTAACACATCCCATATACCCACCTGTTTCACGATGACTGCCATCAGTCCCTGAAACCTCCAGCACCCCTCGCTTCAGGTCGCTACTTATTCTAATAGAAACTGTGCAAGAATCACCTTCACCTCTGCCAGCGGCTACTTTTAACCTTTTAGTCTGTGAATCCCCCCAAGCTTGATTTAAAACAGCATCTAATAATAAGTTTGGTAATGTATGCATTACATTGCTTTACATTTCAGACATGTTATTCAAATAGCGTGCCTAAAACTTTCTATGCCGTACTCAAAAGTTTATCAAACATCGCCACGTGATGTTCGCTACGACTAAATTGTGACGTGACATTTTGCGTAGCAGTTCTCTTTTTTTTTTTTTTTCTTTTTTTTTTTTTTTTTTTGAGAGGGTAGAAGTGTGCACAGGGGATATGAGTTAACATATTGACATGTATTTTGTACAACTTTCTAAAAAAAAGTCCGAAAATTTTGGAAATGATCGGAGCTGCTGCCCCACATTTATTGCAATATTGTTGGAGGGAGGGAACCGTTGAATGGGAGACATACCTGAAACCTCTTCGAGGACCAACAAAAGGTGGCACTGAATATTTATTTTCGACCCGACTTTTACTTCTCGAGTAATGCTCAAAACATACTTCCATTTATGTTACTGGGTAGTTATAAAGTTAGCGGTTTTAAAAAAATAAAAATTGTAAAACGAAACGTCACGCCACAGAAGATAACATTAAAATTTACACGGCCAGGCATAACATTTAATTGTTTCATTTATTTATTTATGAGAAACAAAAAATATATATATATTTCCGATATTAATATCACAGTGCTAATTACTGCACTAGCAACACCCCTCTATAGAAATGGACCGGTCTGTGATGCTGGTGAAGCTTCAAAATCGGGAACGGCTGATATAAGATTGTAGTTCGCACATGTGGCGATCAGTTTTTGAGTGTCGGCAAGGAAGAATGGGTTGGCGTTGAGATCTTTCCGACTTGGAATGCGAAATGACTGTGGAGGAAAGACGTGCAGGTTCCAGTATCAACAACAGCCAACATGGATAAGTGCTCCCGTTCTTTGGTGTCATGAGTGTACGTGCATTGCTTAAAAGCGGCCGAACAACCAGCCAACGCTCCCACGTGGGTCAGCTACGTGTAGTTCGTCTTGTAATGCAGCAGCGATGCAGCGGTGGCCTAGCTAAACATCCATTACAACGTAAGAATAGCAAGACCGATATCCACACGGACTGGTGTTTAGTGTATATTGACTAGCGGCATTGGAGGTTATCCCCAACTCCGCGATTATTTCTCTATGATGCATAAGGCACTCAGTAAAAGGCCAGATTATGTATGTGTATGTGTATGATGATTTATGTTGTTCATCTGGCCACTTAGCCTGGTGTTGCGTGGAACATCACCGCTTCCTAGTTTCTGTCCATGGGCTCGGGGAGTGTCGGGCCAAGTTCTCTGGCGGGGTCAACCCCAGAGTCGCCTGCAGGCCCAAGCAAAAAAAAAAAAAAAAAAAAAACCTTTTTTATTGAAGAAGTGCGCAGGGGGAATATAGTAGTAGGGGTGGAGGGTGACAGAAGAATCACATGGACTAGTCGACATAGTGTATTTGTTATGCATTTCCTATGGTTTCCGACAATTACGCTTTAAATACTCTGTGACGATGCGCAACTTGCAAAGCCAATCGGTGTGAGTAGTTTATTGTTTCTGTTGTTCGACTGGTCTCTTGGTTACCGGGAGGCACGATCACCAGGAAAAAACCTCTCAGCATCCGTCCACGACACGGAGAGCCGGACCAGGGACAGTAGAAAACGCCTGTCGGGCTGCCTGCACTCTTACAATAGCGAAAGTGAAGAGAGCCAGCATAAAGGAGCATTTTAGAGTAAATATGAAGGCATATGGAGTTGATTCACTGTTGCAGGAAACTTTTCTAATGGAATAATCAGGGTGGTGCAGCAGAGCAGACATCGACCGTCAGAAGGGCTTCAAATTCCACCAGGGTATTCCCTGGTTAGCTGGAAGGGTGAGCATGATGGTGCTTTCAGATCGGTGCCGTCTTTACTACGAGGAGGATGTCAGTTGAGTATTCATTCAGTTGTGGTTGTAGCCGGTGATGAGAGAATCGCAGATGCTAGGAGAGGCAGAGCGGTTTCAGGAACGTTTGGTCTGGATGTCTCATTTGTAGAATCAGACGTAGAGAGATGATACCAGCGCCTCTTGAAGACTGCAGAGGCATACCTGCTAAAAGATTAAAACGCTTCTTTTGATTTTAACAGGTTACTATCTGGACTGAGTGTGGTTAAATTTAGATCCAGCAACAGTTGATTACGTAGGTCCGGGTAGATGCTACACGAATGCATTACGTGGTGCCAGTCCTCCAGTTCTCCGCATTCACAATCGGCATAATTTACAAGCCCAAAGTCCTGAAGTCGCTTTTTGAATGACTCGTGTCCTGTCAGAAGAAAGATGGTACTGTATGTACATTAGGGTAGAAGCAGTCAAGTTTTTGTTTGTTGAGGTAGGAGACACTAGGTAGAAATAGCTTGGTGGAATCATCCCAACGGATTTGCCAGTGGGAGACTAGTTCCTGCCAAGTACGCCGGAGTTCTTGTTTTGGATCTACATCGACAAGAGTTTTTATCCCGAGGAATTCAGCTTCTTTGTCCTTTCTAATAGCATGAGAAAGCCCTGTAAGGCCGCTTGGAAGTGAAGGGGGATACAACACGTCAATATTTGTAGTGCTGCTGTTGACGTCATTCTACGTGCCTGAGTCATTTTTATAACATCAGTTGTTGTATCTGCAGGATTAGGTTCCCAGTGCTGATGATGAATAAACGATGGAACCATACGGCAGCGCCATATGTTACAATCGGTACAAAGACAGCTGAGTAAAGAAGGCAGTGTGCACGTCCCTTAAGACCCCAGTCTTTGGGGAAGAAACGAGAAAGCATGCTGATGTAATTATTGGCCTTCTCTTTAATGGACTTCAGATGTGGTATGAAAGTTCTGCGATCATCTAGGGTAACACCTAAATATTTGAACAAACATTGATTCTTGAGTTCCTGACCTTTATAACAAATAGTTGATAGTCTGTTGATGTCAAGACGTCCTTTGAAAAGCAGGGTTCTACTTTTATCTGTAGAGATTTCCAGTTTGTTCTCTTCAGCCCAAACTGACAGAGCATTCAAAAAGGTGTTGGCTCTGGCCTCAATAGCCACACGAGTATGGCGCTCCACAACGACAACCAGGTCATCGGCATATTAGAGCTATGTTGTATGGGGAAGTCCTGCAAGAGCCATTCATCCAGGATCATATTCCACACAGCTAGCCTCTATTAAGTTGGCGGGTGATACTATGAAATTTTGTTTTGATGGTAACGTTTCTGTTAGAGAAGTAGTCTGAAAAACATTTGAAGATGTTGAAGGAGCAACCAGATACTCTGGCTCGCCGCAGGATCCCTCTCCACCAGATGGTGTCAAAAGCTCTCTTAAAATGTATAAAAAGCTCCAGTACGTAACGGGCATCAGAATTATCTGCTAGTTAGGTGGTTTTCAGTAGTGCATCAATAGTTGAGCATCTCTGCTTGAAGCCAAACTGGAGTGAGAAGGCGAGTTCTTTGGTTTCATAGATAGACTGGAGACGGGTGAGAAGTAATCTCTCAAATACTTTTCCTAATATCGATAATAGAGCAATTTGATGGTATGCTTTGGCTGTACCAGTGGGACAATTTGGATCTTTGGGTAAAAGCCAGAGGTTAGCGTGTTTCCAACGTGTAGGGAAGGATCCTTCGTTAAGACACGTGTTGAATAGTTGTACTAGACTCTCTGGTGAAGCAGACCAAAGGTGTTTGGCGACTCCCCCTCTATGAGGTCCAGTTCGGGAGTTTTTCCATTTTTGATTTTATTTATGGCTAATGCAACCTCCTGTTCAGTGAAGGATTCTTCTGTGGCAGAGGGCAAGTACCGCTGATTCTCAGCGATGATGTTTCTGTTTACTTCAGTATCAAGATCCGGATTGTCTTGATAGATTATTCCATCTGGAATCTTATTCATTGTCCCCTCTTAGGAAAGAGTCTCAGAGGAGCCCTCAAAGCGGATGAATTTATGATATTCGTGGACCCTACTTTGTTCCTTATGAGTTTGTGAATCAAACCTCATGGGTTTTTATTTCCTTCCGTCTCCACCAGGGCACGCCATGAACTTTGTTTGGCATGATAAATTTGGTTCGTGTATTCTCTCCGGATTGCATTATATCTTTCTTTGTACAGTGCTACTGTTTGAGGTGGGTGTGTTCTTCGGTTTCTTTGTGACTCTTTCCTTGCACGCTTCAGAGAGGAGCGGAGATCTGTTAATTCCTCTGACCACCAAGGAACGGATTTTGGACGTCGGGTACTTTTTTTTCATCGAGGCACGTGATGCTTTGTGAAGTAAGTCTTGAATGAAATTAGTTTTCTGGTGACTGTTCATGGTTCGAAAACGATCTGCTGAATGGTCGTGAAGAGCATCACGGATAATGTTCTCAAAGGTATCCATTTGGCAGTTTTAGTGGAGAATCTGATGGTATTGTGAACAAACATCAAACGAATAGAGGTTCTGTTTCAATCTTGTATGTTATTTATGTTATTTGTCGACTATCACTGGTGGTGGTGGCTGCTTCATGTACTTGCCAGTGCCTTAATCTGTGGACAAGAGAGGAGGTTAATAGCGTGATATCCAGATTAGATTCCCCAGTTCCGAGCTGTACGTAGTTGGCTATTACAAGTCCATGAGAGGCGATGAATTCCTTTAGTCGGTCTCTTGTGGCATCGGTGGTAGCATTATGCCATTGGGTTGACCGTGCGTTTGAGTCAGCAGCTATGATTACATTTGCATTTCCAAGGAGGCCAAGGGCTTTTTCTCAAGACGGGCAATGTGTGATTGTATATCGGTGCTAAATTGGAAATACCTCGTGAGGAACGTGATGCGGCCAAAGCTTCTCTCAACGGTTGCCGCAGCCAAATGTGGGTAGCATAGGGAATCAGTTCTAGTGATGACTAGATCCGAGCTGCGGACAGTGATGGCAGCGATACAGTGGTGTTGTGTAGTTTGAATTTTTCTGTACATTAGAGGATAACCAGAAACCCTACCGCATATGCAGTAATGCTCTTGGAGAAGGATAAGACCAAGATTTCACTGGACAGTAGCTCGTATAGGCTATGGCAGTTCACGGCTGTCACGGGCAGACATGCGAGACCAGGCCACGGAAATCTGTCGCCTGGTCTGATGAATCCCGTTTCCATCTCAGTCATGCTGATTGGTATATCCGGATTTGGAGAAAGCAACACGAGGCCATAGCACATAAATGCGTTGTTGATGTTCGGTAGGTTGGTGATGTGGTTTGGGGACTGTTTTCATGGCTTGCCTGGGTCCTCTGACCACCATTAATCAACGGCTCGATGGGAATGCCTACCTTTCTATCGTCACCGACCAAGTCTCTCTCTTTATGATAACAGTGTATCCAGACAACTCCAGCATCGATCAGCAAGACAAGTATGGTCCGTTGCCTGTGCACTACCTACCTAGTTTATCAACAAGACAACGCACAAAGCCCGGCAGATTGCCAACTGGTTTCAGGAACTTAACGAGCAATTAATTCTCCATCTTCCCATGGCCGCCCAATTCATCCAATCTCAACTCAATTGAACGTGTTTTGGATCTACTGGTAAAGGATATTCGATGCTGCGGGCATTACTGGACATATGCAATTCATAGGTAGCACTACCACAGGACACCCTGCAACACCTTATGGAGTCTATGCTAAGATGTATACGGGCTGTATTACGGAAAAAAAGGTGGCCTCATGAGGTATTAAGTAGGTGTTGCTAATGCAAAGCCAACTCAGTGCATATTATGTTAGAACGTACGTATAAAAAGGAAAGTAGCCTTTTACGTTTTGTGTTGTACTGTGTGAAAAAGGCTGAAGCCAACAACTGCTACCGCAATACAAAGTTTTAATGGTTCGCCTTTTTTTTATGTAAATAACCATGGTATTATTACGGCTTTCCGCCATTCAATTTTTAAGGAATAAATTGGAACAAATACTGCGTGTTCTGTAATATTAAGTTGTATGGTAACCATTCGTGTTGTATGTTAATTATATAAAAGATGCTTAAAATTTTAGATATATTAAACTAAACTGGAGCTTCATTTTCAGTTACTGTATTGTCAATCACTTATATCATCACTATATTGCATCCCCCTACTCTTAGAAAAATAGCATCCGCCTGTTATTAAAATTATTACAGGATTTGAAGAAATAGGAAATCTCTGCGATAGATCACGAACTGGACGCCCTCGGGTTCGATGGGATAATCTGCCACAGATATCTGATCTATTGATAAGGCTGCTTCCAGTGCTCACAGCACCTGCAGCACCCTTTTCGTTTCTCGCATTGTCTCTGTGCCTACACAAATCACAAGGGTGCGTCAATGCTTCGATAGAATACAAGAAACAGTACCATATTTGGCAGTCATGCGAGTTTGATCACTCAAATTGCGCGTACTTATGCACCCTCGCGCCTGACAAATAGAAATATACTTCGCCTTTTTGAAGAGCACTTTTAATTTAAGGTGCGTAGAGTAACCGTAGTTAAGTGCTTTCACAATGTGAGATTGGTGAATTTCTTAGTAAACCTTTCAAAACTGAGGCTGCTGCCCAAGCCTGTACGATAGTTTTGTGAATTGCACTCTGAAGAAAGCATGTAATAATATACAATAGTATCACATTTGCCTCAAAATGGAATGGAAATTTTATTTTTTCTCCGCTATTTATGACACGGAAAAATAACAAAACCCCGAAAACGAACATGATCTGCTTAAACCCTAGGGAAGTGGCAACTCTAATCTAAGAGGAATGATTTGTCCAGCACCATAGAAAAAAAAAATCCTGTTAAAATCCTTAACGAAACACTGTTCGAGACGGCCTGTTTATAAAATATTCATATTATAAAGTTAGCACATCCAGAAAAACTCCACTTACGCTATTACACCTCTAAATGAAATGAAAAACCAGTACTCCTAATAGCATTATCTTGAATCTCAGGTAAAAAGAAATCTAATTCTAATATCATGTCAATTACTTCAAAGACTGCGTCCTCAGATTACTTCCAGGAGGAAGGAGTCTTTGAGGTAACATCTCTGTTATTCGTATTCCACCGAATTGCTCATGCCGAGTGGTGCGTTAAAAATTACAAAAAATTCTCATTCACCATCTGTAGTAAAGATCACCACATCCGGCTTTAGCTTTTCTTTTTGCTTTTTTTTTTCTCTCTCTCTTCGAAGAAGGATCTTTTCTCGAAGGACATCTGAAAGACATTTGTGGTTATTTATCTGTATGAGCCGAATGGCATTTCTGCAGAATGCGTTTTGTCGTTTAATTCCACTGCAAGCAGTGACTATTCGTTAAAGACGATATTGTCTAGTTACTAGCAGATGAAGTGAGTTTGCTAAAGTAAGTTTCCCAAGCATAAACCGATTATCACGATATCTTTCTCCCACTCTTCACCTCTGTCACGCTGTTCGCAGTATTTATTTATTTTTATTTTTATTTTTTGTGTGTGTTTCTTCTGTTTTATAACATTTTCTAAGTTAGAATCAGATCAGCCGAAAAGAACGAAAGCAGAACCATACAATACATAATACAGTGCTTTTTCCTTAAAAAAAACCAGTATTATGTTTTCTTATCTTTTTAGTCGTAAATACAAGTACAATGTTTCAGTACATTTCCAGTTATACTGCAGGAGTATCCCAACGGCATATCAAAATAAAAACCGCCTGTCTTAAATGACTAGTAAGAATGTTTCTCTTTCATTCATCTACTCAGCTATAAGATGGTTTTTCTCTCTCTTTCTCAATTTTCTTTTCATTTCTAACACCACAAACTAATGTGAACCATCCAGACCTGTCTTACTGGATAGAGGAAAGGAACTTGTGAAGCAAGTAACGTCTGATATGCAAATTTTTATTCGAACGAGTTAATCATATACCTAGGAGAAACATTAGCTCCAGGGGAATAGATTTGCTTCCTCTGTACACCTATACTAGACTTTTCTTTCAATCAGCCAGAAACTTTTCTGTGACCATCATTTTAGTTGTGGTTAGTCTGGTTAACATAAGGAATAGAATTAATTTGAATACCATAAACTTTGTTCCTAAACTATTTTGAACCTCCTCAGGCAGCAAGAGGCAATTAATTACCTTCATATCTATTCTTAACTTCTCACTTGATGCATTTTCTTATTGTTTCTACATTTTTACTAAGCTGTTTCCTCTCCCGCACCAGCTTCTTGTTTTCGTTAGACATCCACTCAGAATTTAGGATATTTCCAGAAAGAAAGTGCGATTAGCTTCCCTATAATCTTTTATAGGGTTATATAAACTTCAAATGTAACGCGACTGCTTAAAATTAGGTTATCACTATCGTTTCTGTAGTAGAGTCTTCTTTCTCCTATAATTATTTTTTTATACCGAAAATCTCTACCGATGTTAGTTGGGTGGGATGTCTTATTGCAATTTTTAATATTGTGAAAATTGCATCCAAAAGATGCGGCGAAACGAGTTTTGGGAATGAATGCATTGAAATTTTCGAATTCCGTAAACTTGCACAAAATGTGTGCGCAAAACTACTAACAGTTAATTTTAACTCTGGATTATTTTATACTCGGTGGCCAACTTCACAATTATTTGACAATTGTTTTTCTGAGATTTTTTTTATCACACAGTATTTGTATATCCTATTCATGCGAGCATATTATTAAAAAAAATTAAAGCTAGTTCGGATTAGCTAATATGGTGCATAAAATATTGAAATTGTTTTAAAGAAGAATGTACGTGAATGATTAAGCGCGTAATATAAAAGTGAACTAGTCTTTCGTAATTATATAATACTGTCCATTCATAGCAAACGCAGTTTCTTTATAATAGGGTTCATTCTAATAAGTACAGTACAGTTTACCAGTTCCTAATAAAAACAATCGAAAGAATTCAGAAGAAAGACGTTGTTATAAATTATTGGTATAAAATTAATTTTAAAGGAATAGATTTTCGATCACTACAGCTAATCGCAGTTAGCAGCAGACATAAAACTAATTAAATTATCAATTTCTGTAATTATAATTACAGCCCGCGCCACTTATTGTAATCACGGATGTGCTATCATTCGCGTAATGTTACTTTTATAAAGTCCCAATCAGACATATTCTAATATATAGAAAAAACGATATTTATTGTAATCAGCTCGTCGGTTTATGTTATCGCTTTTTTTTTTTTTTGCTTTATCGCGGTTTATTTACGCATGGGCAGTAGAAGTGATTACATAACATCCCATTTTGACATGTTGCGTGTCTAGTTGCTGCTGTTGCTTCGTACAATTCGTATATTTGTCAGTGTCGTTACTTCTTGAAAGAAAGCGCTGTATCTGTACTCATACCAATCTAACTGTTTTACAGTAAAGTATTTACCTTTTTTCAATTCTTGATTTTGATAGTTTCTTTGTTTTTAATGTTGTGTTTGGATTTACAGAAACATGACAGTTTCATTTTTATTGTTGACTTTCTCGAAAAAAATAGTGGACAGTTAGGTTAAAATATTGCTTGATTTTAATGTTTTCTTTCTGCCACGTACACTTTTTTTTATTTACACACTTCCGCTCTGCATCAATAAAAATTCTTAACAGCTGCAGTCCTGTTTCATCGGTTATTGTTATCAATAACGTTAATAGTACAACAGCAACTTTGATAAATTTTTTTCTTATCAAGAAAGTTGTGTTCAAGGCTATCACAATAAACGGGGTATACTGTATAAAGTTGTGTTTTCTTCAGTAAAGGCCTTTTTTTTCTGTAGAGTCGAGGAATAGTTCACACTGAAGCATCATATTTTAGATCATGGTGAGGAGAGAAGAAAAAAAAGGATGGAGAACATATGAAAAATGTACACGATACAATTATTGTCAATCTTTTTACTTTGGTTGTTTGATTTTTTTTAAACTCTCAGTTATTAAATTGTTACATGTCTTTGCCCGTAAAGAGACTGTCAGTGAACTTTGCTTTAATTAAAACTGAACAGTTAATCCCCTTTCACTATTTCTGGATAGTGCGCGCAAATCCTATGAAGAAAATAAATAAGGATATCCGGACTCTCACAGTAATAAATAGTAAAAGGTCCACGCTCTGTTCTATTGAGTATATTTACGAATTATTTGGTATGCATAGCATCAAATCATTTATGGTTAACTTATCTGTATGAATATGTCTGTCCGGAAACTGCAGTGATAATTTACTGGCGGAAATAACTCCACCGCAGAACTTCTATAGAGGGTGAACATCAAACGGTACCGAAAATTCAGAGTTTTATTTTTAGTTTACCCCTGACATTGATGCCATTTTTCCTTTTTTTTCTTTCTTTTCTTTTTTTGTTTCGCCTCAAGCAAGAGGAAAGAAACGTGTACGAACTTCCCTGTATTGATGTTAGGCATTATTCAAACGTACGGGGAAATGTCAACGCCCTTGAGGTACACGTGCTCGGATCAGCTGATTCCGTTAGGGCATTGATCCTCTAATTATAATAACTGTAATCTTCATAAACAGATGGGGGCAGGAAAATGTTACAGAGGGAGGATATAATTTAGGGTGTGGCTACAACGGATAAAAAAACAAAAAAAAAAAAAAAAAAACCCGTCGAGATCATTGGTAATTTGTTATGTAACTGGAGAAACTTCGCACTTGAACTTATAAGACATAAAACTAGGTGTGTTGGTGAACTAGAACAACCGTTGAGTGTTGAAGCTAAATAGCCTGAGTTAATTATCATTTGCGAAAGAAACTTCAATGGGGTCTTCTGTGTGAAGCATTGTACAGTTTTCCTGGTCAAAGAACTCTGTTACTAATTTCTGTTGTTAATTAGATGTTTCAAGCTTAGAACTTCTATTCACGTTACCCCTTCGATTTTCTGGTTTTCTCGAATCTTACACGCTGAAAATAACGATAAATTATAAGTGAACTTACATATTTAAACTTGCATATTAAAGGCAACACAAGTTTTATACTCAGAACGGTAATTGAAAAATGATCACTGAATAACATTCTGCCGACCATCTGCAAGATATCATAAGTAATCGCAAAAAGAAATAAATGAAATTTCTGTTTATACTCCGAGACGGCCACATAGGGCCAGAGGAATCACGATACAGAGCATACAAGAACATTACCGTATTTTATCAATCACGTAGGACTTGAACATGGTCAACTCAAGTGCGTGTATTACTGTACCTCTGCATTGACTAATATACTACAATACGCTTGTAATACACCGATGAGCCAAAACATTATGACCACCTACCTAATATGATGTTGGTCCTCCCCGTGCAGCCAAAACAGCTCGTACTCCGCGAGGCATGGACGCTACAAGATTTCTAAATGTGTCTTGTGGTATCTGGTACCAACACATAACCAGCAGATCCTTTAACTTCTGTAAGGTCCGAGGTTGGGACGCCGCAGATCGGAGTTGCTGTTCCAACACAAACCACAGATGCTCGGTGGGATTGATGTCTGGGGAAATATGAAGGCCAGGGCAATACCTGGAAGTCTTCCTCATGTTCCGCGAACCAGTCTCGAACAATCCGGGCGGTGTGGCATGGCCCATTCTCCTGCTGAAAGACGGCACCGCGCCAGAGAGGAAGACCGTTGCCATGAAAGGTTGTACCTGGTCAGCAATGATGTTTAGGTAGGCATGTATGGTATCTTATGTAGAGCTGCAACTGAACGTCAGTTCAACTCTGCCTTTGTACTCTGTGATGAATACAGAGCTCTGTAAAAAGCCAGAAATGTGTGATATGTTTGTGCAGTGTGTGTGTTGTTTCTGGCCGTTTTGTTACCAGACAGGCGATCACCTGGAAAGCCTGCCCAGTGACCGTCTACACCACGGGGAGGTAGGCCACAACTACGCATTTATCGCAGCCGCCCTCCGAACCCTCTGGTTTACCAGCTCTTACTGCCCTAATGTCAGAGCAAAAAAAAAAAAAAAAAAAATATATATATATATATATATATATATACATATATATAATAAAATAAAAAATAAAGAACAAAATAATAATAATAATAATAATAATAAACATATATACAGGAACTCTCGGACTTACGTAAGGGTTGCGTCCATGGAACGCTACTAAGTCGGATTTTACGTAAGTCGGAGAATTTCTCCATGCTTGTGCAACACTCGCAACTGTGTTCGCTGAATTGATTGAAACGAAAATGAAATGTTCGACAAACATGTAAATAGAATTATTTATTGTATTTATTCAATTTTTTATCTCATGCGCAGGAAAAATTACAAAAGCGTGCAATTTAGAAAAATTTCAAAATTATAAAATTACAAAAATGAGATGAGACAGGCATAACGTCAATAAATTTTAGCTCTCGAGCATTGTTGCCATAATCGACGTCTTCAGCTGATAAGTACACCGCTGCGGAGATTTAGAAGCCGCTTAACCTTACGAAAGAACATATTAATGGATGACTGGACAGTGGCTTTTTTCTTTTCATCGTAGATTTCTTTGTAGCAAGCAAGCATATCATTCACTCCTCTGTTAACTTTTAACAATCGTTCGCCGTCAGGATCCATCTTCTCAAACCTCGCCATTGCCGATGCAATTTCACGAAATTTCCATTGCCATCTCTCTGGTGATGAAGCGTCTCGGCTTCTCATTTGCTTCATCTTGAGCTTCGTCAGCATTTTCTTCTTTCACTATCGCTGCCTGCAAGTCAATAAGTTCTTCATTACATAATTCCTTCTCTTCTTCCTCTATTAACTCCTCCACGACTTTAGCATCAACCTCCAACTGAAGTAGCTCTGCAACCTTTACAATCTTATCTGCAACCGCTTCATATGATTCGTCTTTTTCAAATCCTTGGAAGCCTTTTACGTGCCATTGGCACATTTTCTTCCATGCGCCATTTAAACAACTTTTAGTAATTTCCGCCCAGGCCTTATTAATGTTTAAGATGGCGTGGTAAATATTGTAAGATTTCCAAAAGTGTCTTAACGTAAAATTTTTCTCACCGTCTACTGTAGACAATGTCTGAGCAAATGTGCGTAAATAGTATGCTTTTAAATTCGAAATAACACCCTGATCCAGAGGTTAGATAACTGAAGTCGTGTTTGGCGGTAGAAATATGACTCTCACGTTCGGATTTAAATCATCTAGATGCGTAGGATGTCCAGGAACATTATCTAATAGAAGCAAAATCTTGAAAGGAACATCGTTGTCTTTACAATATTTTTCAACCTCGGGAATGAAGCAGAATTTAAACCAATCCTCAGAGAGAGATATTGTTATCCGTGCTTTCTATTTCGATCGGAAATGCACGGGTAGGGTGGCTTTATTGATGCCCTTAAATGCACGAGGATTTCCAGAATGGTACACAAGCAGTGGTTTTAATCTGTAATATCCCGCTGCATTAGCCCCAAGCAAGAGCGTGGCCCTATCTTTTGACGCCTTGAAACCTGGCATTGTATTTTCCTCTTTGGCAATGTATGTTCGATCCGGCATTTTTTTTTTTTTTTTTCAGTACAGAGTCGTCTATCAACGTTAAAAATTTGCTGCGTTGAATAGCCGCCTTTATCAATAATTGTTTCCAACACATCACAAAATTTCTCTGCAGCTGGCGAATGGGCACTGGAGATTTCACCGAATACTTTAACATTGTGCGAACCAGCGCAATGCTTGAACCTATTAAACCACCCGTTAATTGCCACGAACTTGGGTTGGGGTTCGCCGTACTTATCCTTAATATCTTCATAAATACTTGTTGCTTTTGCTTGAATGATCATTAGACTCACTCAGGGGCACTCGCTTCTGAAACTGATTTTCCATATTATTGATTTTCCAGCTGTTCCATCTTCGATATAGCACCCGAACGCTGTTTGGTGATCACTGTTGATCACAAGTGCGTTGATCCTTTGACATGTTCTTTTATATGCGCACTGTCCTTTAAAATAGTATTCTCTGTTGAAACAGCGAGACCTAATTTCCGTGCAATAGATGACAAACTTTGTCTTACTTCCTAATCATTTTCATCTTCATTTCTAAATCAATTTTGTTTCGTTTCCTAGCACTGCCAGCACTTACACTTTCCGTTGGTCCCTTTGCAATCCAAAAATCCAATGGGTTTGAGCCTGAGCGGCATAATGTCAGAGATCTATCTCTCAACGATTGAGCATATACATTTGACGCCGTTTCGACCCCGTATCACATACTATGGGAGGTATTTAGACGATGTTTTAGTTATTACTACTATCCAAGACATTTTACATTCGTTTAATAATATTCATTCTAGACTCAAATTTACATTGAAAAGGGAGGATACGGATACAAAGTCATTAAACTTTCTAAATTTCACGCTTACTCGGGACTCGAATAAAATCCAATTTAGCATCTATCTAAAACATACAAACACCGGTATGCTTCTACAGTATAATATCAATACCCGTTCACCTACAGAAGATCGATTATCTTTAATCAATTTCTGAATGCCTATAAATATTCAAAGACGGAATCTGCTTTGGGTTCAGAAATAAATATTAACTAGCAGGTTCTTAAACAGGTTATCCTCTTACTACAATAAATCGAATTAGGATACAAGCTAAGGATAGGATACAAAATACTACACCAACCAACCAACAATAGTAATATCAAAAAATACTTTATTTCTGTCCCATATGTTGAACAGTGGCACAAACAGCTTAACAGATTCTTTAAAGATATCGAATTTAAAATTGTGGCCAGGCCAATATGGAAATTACACACTATACTGAACAGTCGCTCGGTTCTTTCCTCGTTCGCAACACAAATTAATGACCTGGTATACATTTCTTGCGGTGATTGCGACTCGTCTTATCAGGGTTCGACGCGGTTTTCTCTGAATATTCGTGTTAATCAACATGAAGCCTCAGTTTGTGCTTCTCGTTCAGCAGCGTCAGAATTAGCCTTTCATGCCATTAAAGAAAAACATACTTTTTTATTTAACGAGGCCAAAATACTTAATGTCCAACGTAATTATACGCGACTATTAATTGCAGAAACCGTAGAAATTAAATTACACGAGAATTCTGTTAATATTCGTCGAACATATTTGATCTCCGATGCGTGGGCCTACGCGCATGCGCGAAGACAAATAATCACTATTTAAGGAATTTATTGTAGCTTAAACACAGAGCGTACAGATAAAGCAGAAATATATTTCTGCTTTATCTGTACGCTCTGTGTTTAAGCTACAATAAATTCCTCAATGAATCCAGAGCGCGTAGGCCTGTTTCGTTAATCACTATTTAAGTTTCATGTTCACCCCTATTCGGTAATTTTCATTCCTGTGATCACGACATACGATCGAAAAGCGTTGCAACTTCAGGAAAGAAAATCGTTTTGAAAATTTTCGTTAAATTCTTTTAAATATTTTTAATTGCGTTAATTTGATTTTTAATTGTGTTAAATTGGTTTTTAATTATTTGTTATTCTAATATAAGTTTTTCGATTTTTTTCGTTTTAATTTCTGGATGGCATCATACGGAAGTGTTCTACGTACTATATTGAGGTAAACTCCTCATTATTATTTTACAAATACAGTAGTGCCTTTATAGGCATTTATATATGTCTATAAAGACATATATATATATATATATATATCTGATCCCGCACTGGCCAAAGGCCAGTGCCAGCAGGAGTCTCCACTAGCGAGGCTAGGAGGTATTCCGTATTTGGGTGAGAAGGCATCTCCGGCGATCAAAAGCATGACTAGCAAATTCTTGCAGGGATTGGAAATTTTCTCTGGTGCTCAGGAAGTCCGGCTCATTTCCGGGGACAGTGATACTAGTGGAGGGAAAAAGGTTCTGTCGAAGGTATTGATGGCAGTGGTATAAAATATGTTCCCAGTCTTCTGCGGCGCCACAAGAACAGAGAGGTGGTTCAGTAAGGTTGAAAGTTGCAAGTTTGGCATTAAGGGAGCCATGACCAGAGAGTAAGTAGAGAGTGTACAGACCAGGATGAAACCATTTCTGAGTGGACTTTAACGTGGCAAAGGTGACGTTAAGAATGAACTTTAAAGTAATAAGTCCCTTAGAGGTAGCGGACCATCTGTCTTGCTAACGCTGCATCAAAATATTCCAACAGCATCTTTTCTCTGCCTTAGGATCCACAGTGTGACATCGATAGTAATACCAAGGAAGGTAACAGGGACAGCGTGCCTAATGTAGAAGCACAGGCCTCGGTAGAGAAGAAAGAGATCGAGTGGCAGACAGCCGTTAAGGACCTGCAAAGCAGGAGTAGACACTGTCCTACAGGCCCTGCATATTTCTAAAAGCATTTTACGTTGAATGCTATGAAGTTTAGTCTGGACTGAAACCTTGACATGCCAGAATCAGGCGGCCACGCCATAGGAACAAATTGGTAGAAACACAGCCTCGTAATATAACCGTAGAGAGCGAGTATTAAGATCCCAAGCTTGTTTAGAGAGACGCAGAAGTGAGAAGGTAATTTTTTTGACTTTCTCTGAGAGATCGTCCAAGTGTTTAGTAAACGTAAGTTTACTATCAATGATCAGACCAAGAAATTTTAGAGAAGAAACCATGGACAGTGATTTGTTTTGAAGTTTTACAACAGGTGGTCGTGAAATATTAAGCGAACCCTTAACCAGCATCATTTTAGTTTTCGTTGAGGATATGGATAATTTATTTATGGTGGACCATTGAGAGAGAGAGATCTGATATGACTAAATTGGCAGTACTTTCAATAGAGGCACGGGAATTGACCTGGATCAGCAGGGTGAGATCGTCTGTATAAGCCAATTTGGAAGTACAGTATAAGGAATAGTTTTAAGGAGCCATTCGTCAAGAACAGAGCCCTGGGGGGCAACCCCTAGTGACAGAGCGGGAGACAGAGTTAGATCCGGAAAATAGAAACTGTACGATTTTCAAAATAATTTCTTAGAAGGTTATAAAGAGGAAGAGGACAATCGGCAGCTCGTAAGCGAGCAAACAAACTAAACCATCATAACAGATCAAACGCCGCAGAGAAATCAACAAAAATAGCAAGAACGTATTTAGAGCTTGCAGAGTTAACTCGAGAAAGGAATTCAACGACTGCTTCTTCAGTTCCTCGTCCAGTTCGGAAACCATATTGATCATCTGATACAAGAGAGGTGTTAGTGAAAAAAAGAAGTGAGTCTTATGTGTTAGTGAAAAAAAGAAGTGAGTCTTATAGCAATCAGTCTTTCAAATGTTTTGGCCAAATGCGATAACAGAGCAATAGGACGGAAGGACTTGCCACTCGGGGTGTTTGAAGGTTTAGGAATTAGTTTAAGAAGAGCTGTCTTCCAGATAACAGGGAAAGTGCTTTCATTCAGACATTTGTTGAATAGAGTCGGAAGAATCGTTCGACGTAGCTTGTGGAATTGTTTGATAAAGATGCCCTCATGAAGGTCGAAGCCCTGGATAACAAAGTTGTTAATTTTTAGGACAGCTGTGTCCACCTCCAGCTGCGTAAATGGCTGAGATTGAGAAATAGTAGTGTAGGAGTTATTGAGCTGTCTTATGTGTTGATGAGTAGTCAAGTCATCCTCTGGGCGATCAGAAGGAAGCAGATTGTCCAAGATAGTGTTGATGGTGTCCTTCCAGGTGAGAGTTTCGGTGCCGTTTGCGGGTACCGACCAATAAACAGCAGGAGAATAGGATTTGTTTCTGGTAAGGCGATAAACAAGGCCCCATGAATCTCGGTTGCCAGAAGAAGTAACCAAGTTCTGCCATGATTTTATTTTACAGATGGTGATGGTCTTGACGTTTCGTCTTTTAAGAACCTGATATTCTGTTTTATGACTTTCAACGTCAGGAGGTGGCCAGCTCCTGCGATGTCGTTGGTAAGTACGCCTAGCCCGATGCACTTGCTGACGAAGCAAAGTAAGTTCCCGGTTCCACCATGGAGTGGGATAGGAGAACTGAATTTTTTTCTTTTTGACTGCTTTATGACAGGCGTGGCTGAGGGCATCATTAACATAGGAAGCTAATTCAGAAGCTGTAAAGTGATGGATGAAGTTTATGGTTTCAAGTGGGAAATCAGTATTGATTGAGTCATCAAAGTTCCACACGATGCGTCGCAAAGAAACTCTTTTAAGGTCCTGTAGTGGAGAATTATATGATTGTGCAGAACAAGTCACGGAGAAGGTGATCGCACGATGATCACTTGAGCAAATGTTAATATTTACTGTCCAGTCATTAATGTTTGAAGAAACAGTGCAAGAAGTAGCAGTGATGTCTATATTTGATTCGCCATTTAGAGAGCCGAAGGTAAGCCGGGTTTATTTAGAACCGTCAGCTCATGTGAAAGGAGAAAGTCTTCTGTGAGTGAACCCTTGTTATCAGTATGGCCAAAGTGCCAAGACTGGATTTAGCATTAACGTCTGACATAATAAGTTTGGCAGTACCTACCAAAGAAATAACTTGATCGAGGTAGGCAAGTCGAAGTGTAATGTCGGACGTTGGTGGGCAGTATAGTGAAACTAAAAAGTAAGAGCCATGAGGAGTAGACACACTTATGCAGACAGCGTGTTGATTGTTAAGACTAATTATCTTGACTACGTCCATTTAGGATTGACTATGACGAAGGCGTTACGTGGTTCAGCATGTTCCGGCTGAATAACCCTTAAATAAATAAATAAATTTTCTGTTTATACTCCTCGACGACCAAACGGTTAGAGGAGTTCACAAGATAGACAGAATACAAGAAACAAAAGAGATAGGGTATCCGGTTATTTTACTGCGGAAATTGTATAGTTCTTGTAAGGCTATAATATCGTATTTAATTTTGTCGGTTACCTTTCGGACTTCGGCCACCAATCATGACCGCTGAGCATTCAGTTGAATCAGGCTAAGTTCAGAGACTGATTCATCTGTAGGTGAAGAACTGGTAAAAGACAATGTATCCATAGTTGGTCCGTTGTCGTACGAGATCCATGATACGCAAAAGTTCTGGGCATTTGGAGTCACGAATTGCCTCATTCATGAGCGGTCCATAATCGTGCAATCTCTAGAGCTCTTTTATATTCATGGCAATTAGGATCCCGGATGGATTGCCGAAAGTCTCTTTTACGCCTCTTGCAATTTATGCAGCAGGCAGGCTCGTCCTTATTAGGGCATTCTGCGTTCACATGACCACTACGGGCGCAGTGTCCACAGGATAGGGAGTTATAGATACAGCATTGTGTTGTGTGCCCATATCCCAAGCACAAAAAGCACTTAGTAACTATTGTAAATGGCGTATGCCTATGTGAGCTACAAGCAAGAAATATTCTGTCCATTGACGAAATACACCTGTAAATTTTTGGGGAAAAACTTATTACCCGGTGTACCATTGACAAGGACCTTGACTTAGTTGTAAATCTGAACGATGTTTCTTTCTTAATCTCCTGCATTGTAAAGTCGTAGTCAGCCAGATTTTTATTATATAGTTCTTCTATTATGTCCTCCTTACTTAGATCCTTGGGCACGTCATAGATAATTATGGAAGGGTTACCTTTTTTAGGAACTCCCGTAGAGATTCCTGCAGAGGACAAGGAATGAGATGTTGAAATACTAATTAAGTCCAACTTAGAGGCCGTTTCCAAAATTACGCTTTTGTTGCGTGCTAATTGATGTAAAAAGTGGGGTTCCCCAAGGATCAGTATTAGGACCACTGTTGTTTTTAATTTTCATAAACGACATTGATGAAGGGATAGAGGGCGTGATGTCTAAATTTACAGATGATGTTAAAATTGGTAGAGTAGTTAATGATCACTGTCAAGCTGAGCTTCTTCAGAGAGACCTAGATAGACTTCAGGAATGGTCAGAAAAATGGCAGTTGTGCTTTAATCCAACAAAGTGTAAGGTATTACACCTGGGAAACAGTAATCCCAAAAAAACTTATTCACTTGGTGGAGTTCAACTAAACCCAGTACTGGAGGAAAGTGACTTGGGTGTTACGATACGGTCAGACATGAAATTCTCTGAGCATTGTAAACAGGTTGCAAGGAAGGCCCATGGTGTCCTATCGATGATCTATCGAACTTTTGCAAGTAGAGATAGGGACGTGATAATCCCATTATATAAGGCTTATGTTAGACCACACTTGGAATACTGTGTTCAAGTATGGAGACCGCACCTAAAGAAAGACATCGAGCTTCTTGAAAGGGTGCAAAGAAGGGTAACTCGCCTGGTGAGATCGGCAAAAGGGCGTCCTTATGAAGAAAGACTTCGAATATGTGGGTTGCAGAGTTTGGAAACTAGACACACAACATTTGATTGAGGTGTGTGTGTTTAAGGCTCTGAGAGGCATCAGTAAAATGAATGAGGACAAAATTTTCAAGATTATAAATGATGCTAGAACTAGGGGACATAAATTCAAGTTACGGGAGGAAATGTTTAGATTGGACTGCAGGAAGTTTTATTTTAGCCAGCGAGTTATAAATTACTGGAATAAGTTGCCTTCATGGGTGGTAGAGGCTGACAGTTTGGGGAAATTCAAAGGTCATCTGGATAGTACAAAGGGTACTAGGAAAGTTTTGCAATATGACGCAACAATGAATCACAGGAAGCTGCTTGTTGCTGCATGTTGAGACATGTTCATACGTGCATAGTAGCCGCCGTGCCAAGTCGATGGGCTCAGTTATTCATTGGTAGTGAGAGTGTAAAGTGCTTGCGATGGCATCGCGGTCACGAAATGAGATAAGGACAGTTTTGCGGTATAATTTCATGCGTGGTTTAACCATAGACCAGTGCTTAGAAGAAATGACTCTTGCACTAGATGATGATTGTCCACATCGTACAACGATATTCAGGTGGTATAGAGAATTCCAAAGGGGAAATTTCACTCTGGAGGATTCTGAGAGGCCGGGAAGGCCACGAACGTCAGTTACGGAGGAAAACGTTACTGCTGTGAGGAAAATGCTTGACGAAAACAGGCGAGTGACCTACCAACAGATAGAGGATACTTTGGGCCTAAATGCACCAGCAATTCGTTCGATTCTGCAAGATCATTTGCACGTGAAGAAACTTTGTTCTCTCTGGGTGCCGCATCAACTGACTGAAAAGCAGATGACACGACGTGTGACTTGGTGCCGGGAGATGTTAAAAAAGTTTGATAAGGGACAATCTCGGTATGTGAACAACATCGTGACAGGTGACGAGACTTGACTGTACTATTACGATCTGCCGACCAAGGCTCAAAACAAAGTTTTGGTCTTTGATGATGACGACACACCCGTAATTGTCAGAAAATCCCGATCTGTAAAGAAGAAAATGATAGCTGTATTTTTCAAATCGAGTGGAATTGTGGAACGTGTCGTTTTGGACACGCAGAAGACAGTCACAGCTAAGTGGTATACTGAACAATGCCTGCCTAAAGTCATTGGATCTATGAAGAACCTGCGGCCAAAGTCAAGAATGGACACCTGGTACCTCCATCACGATAATGCTGCAGCTCACCGCGCCAAAGCCTGCACCGAATATTTGACCACGACAGGACTGAAACTTCTCGAGCACCCTCCCTACAGTCCAGACCTTGCTTCCTACGACTTTGCACTGTTCCCGCATGTGAAAATGAAGCTAAAAGGGAGGCAGTTTTCCAGTGATGAGGACCTTCTACGGGCTTAGGACAACGAGTGTGCTTTACTCCCTAGTGAAACTTGGCAGAACTGGTTTAAAGATTGGTTTCGGAGGATGGAGAGGTGTATTGAATGTAGAGGAAATTACTTTGAAAAATTAAATAAACAAAGCTGTATTGCAAAACTTTCCTAGTACCCTTTGTACTTTCGGGTAAGGGAAGCGCATAGGATGATAGGTTTAATTTCTTTTTTATTTATTTTTTATTTTATTTTTTTTATTTATTAATTATTATTATTTAGTTATTTATTTATTTATTTTTTGTTTTTATCATTGTTTTGTTCGGATTTTTTTTTTTTTTTTTTTTTGGGCTGGTGCAGCATAAGCCATAGGCTTTCTTGCACCATGCGGCCGTTACTAATACTAATACTAATTTGATTGATTTTATTTTGACTGTTTTAAATTGTCTTCAAAGTATTGGTTACCAAGGTTTTTACATCAGCGCTGGTTTAAAAATTGGTTCTCTAAGGCTCTAAGTACCATTACATTCTCACTAGGTTTAGCTATTTGTTCCTTCAGCGTGGGTCTATTTCGGGCTACATCAGTATAAGATCTAACAGAAAGGGCTCCCTGTAACAGGAGGTCCTCATATTGCACTTTCCTATCAGCAGGGGCCTGAACTTCTGGCCCTTGTACATAATCTGTTTTATTTGGAGTCATTGCGGAAAAGGTTTGTATTATTTTGTCTAGAACAGGAGTGGCCAACTTAATTTGAGCTGCGATCTACTTTTTTCCTTCAAAATGTGCCGCTATCTACCATCTCAAAAATTTCATTGCACAAGGTGCACAAATCGAGGGATGACTGTATATTTAAAATTCGTCATGAGCGACCGAAATTAAATCCGCGATCGACTCGTTTGTCACCCCTGGTCTAGAAGATTAGCTCGCATATTTATTTCATGATTAGTGGCCTTCAATTTTTCTTTTCTATCAGGAGGGCTGTTGTTACTTTTTCAAGTTTGGACCATTTGTCCATATTAGCATCTCCTGCATTTTTAGTTACTTTATTTGTCTCTCCCAAAACAAAGCTCCTCATATATTTACGCATTTTTTAAATCACCTCATAAACCGAAGATGCGTCCTGAGTAATATCTAATTCTTCAATCGTTTTGTTATCTTCAGAATTTGCGGTTGTCCAGCTTTTTATTCAGTAGATTAAACCACCAGCAATATCTTTCTCAGGAGACGATTGTGACACTTTAGAAAGCAATAAGGGGTGGGGAGCTGTCGTTTCCTCCCTCAGACATATCTGTAGGTTTTCTGACACCAGTATTCTTTCCATCCGTACTGATTCCCTATTCCATGCTGTCCAACACAAATTCAATATTAAAGTAGGATATGCTGTTCTGATAAAAGAAGCTATGTAACGTCACAGTGAAGGTGGCAGTTTGGTGTAGTGATCACACAATACATATTAGACAAGGAAATCTGTCAACCTCATTTGTTTATTTAGGTATTTTTTATTTATTTATTTACATAAATACATAAACAGAAACACTCTCTATTTACAGTCATTGGAACCTGTGTAAGAAACTCCAGCAGAAAATGGAGCTTCTCTTACAAAATTGAAAAACACAACAAAACTCTCAGACTCAAAACTAAAAGAAATGCATGTATGCACACTCAATGACATTTATGTATGCGTGTATGTATGTGGCCTGTGTGTAGCAGCTCCAGGACCTGGGTCCATCTCCGCAAATTGCCTGTCTTGACTACAGAATCTATATAAACAGGGCCTGAAATGTGACCAGCCACCACCCCGATTAACTGCTGCCTGATGCCCGTCCCAAGGCACGTGGAGCCGGGCATAATCTGCTATGCGCCTCAGTAGTGCGCTAATATCCCGCATCCACTGGAGATAGTGCAATACCAGCGGAAATGCAGCAATCCCGTACTCAGGATGCCCTGAGTACTAGCAGAAAGAAAAAAAAATATAATAATAATAATAAAAATAAAATAAATAAATAAAATATATAAATTAATAATAATAATAAATAAAATAAGAATAATAATAATAAATAAAATACATAAATTAATAATAAATAAATAAATAAATAAAATAATAAATAAAACACCAGTGGTTGACATCTCTGAACAACCTCAGATATCAAAAAGAATTCAAGTCTAGGATGACTGGTAGGTGACATAGGAAACAGCTCAACAAGAGCTTGTTGAATTATCCAGTGTGGTGAAGCATCTGCATTCTTCTGCTGAAGACGTCGTTGGTGAATATTTGAAGGGCTTGAAAGTTAGTCTCATTTTCAATTAAGGCTTTAAGATTGACTTCTGATATGTTCTGAACCTTATTTTTAAGTGGTGTCCGTTGTTCTTCGTAGTTGGGGCAGCAAAATAGGCATGTATATATGTATTTGTCTAGGGCGGCACCTCGAATGTTAGTTCATCTCCGCTTCGTTTCACTTTTAAATTACAGGATTCTGCAGAAATGGCCAGAAATGAACTGGCTGTTTGGCTACCCGGAATCATCAGGTCGTAAACGCGCCACCACCACGGGAAGGTAGACCAGGGGCTACCAACCGGCGGCAGCAGCAGAGAAGCGGGGAGTAGGAAACCGTCTCCCCCTGCCTGGGGATTGGGAATTAAAGGTGAATAGGAAAGACCGCCATATGGCGTAATGCAAGTAGTTCCTGCATTTATGTCCACTCCGGGTTTTTTGTCACTTGGTTTGTTTGCGTGTACTCATCTTCGTCGGGTAGTTCCAGTGGCTGTGTCTGACCAGGTTCCTTGTCACTTTGCTATTTTCTTGATCTTTGTAGGGTCCTGTTGGGGTTGTCTTCTTCCACGCTCATTTTGATTTCCTCTTACTCTTTGCAGTCCTGGGGGTGGTCGATTTTCTTGTAATTTTCTTGCGTGCTAATAACTGTATTTTAGTTATTAGCACGCTTCTGTGTTCCTCATAGCACTCACAGTCGTACATTATATGATGCCATGTTTCAGGCTCACCACAGGTACAAGTTAGCTCCTCCGTTATACCCAGCATGTTCAATTTTGCCTTGAATGGGCCATGGCCCGTTAGTAAGTACGTTGTATTTAACCCCGGGTTAAACCACGGGGGGGGGGGGGAGAGGGCTTTTGGATACGTCTTGGCAACCAGTGGTATGAATCTCTTCGTCACTTCGCCTTTGTTTGATGCTGTCCATCTGTCCTGCAACAGCTGTAGCAGGTGAGCCACGATTCTATGCTTTTCTGCTTTGCGGTTGTTGTTTGGTTCTAGGGTGTTGTTTGGTTCTAGGGTAGATTGTAGTGGGCGTCCCCTTAGACAGGTGGTACATGAGCCCGCAGCAAGTCACCTCCGGGTCCAGTGGGAGGACTCCTGTCAAGACCTGGAGGGCGTGCGTGCTCACTGTTCTGCATGCACGAGAGATGATGAGCATAATGCTATGCTGGATTGTGTCCAGGTGTCTTTTATTTACTACTGTTCCTGCTTTTTCGTACCATATCGGGGATCCGTAGGTAATGGCTGGGATGAAAATTGCTTTGTAGTACAGGGACAGGGTTTTTCTGTTTAATCCCCAGTCCCTGCGTGATACTCTTGCTATTAATGCTGCGTAATTCCTTAGTTTTTCTTTCGGGTGGATGATGTGAGGAGTGAAGGATAAATTGCTGTCGATTGTAATTCCTAAGTATCGTATTTGTTTTGAAAGTTTCATGGTTGCTCCTGCTATCTTTATTTGCGGTGGTCTGTGGATGTCGAGCACTCCTTTCAGTAGAACAGAGTTCGTCTTCGTGGGTGAGATCTTCAACATGTGTAGCTTTGCCCAATCCTGTAACACCTGTATTGCTTGGTTTGCATGAGTCTCCAGACCCGATCTGGAGTCCGCCTCCACCATCAGGACCAAATCGTCAGCAAAGGCCTGGCAGCTCACTTCGCCCAAGTCCTGAGCCAGGAAGTCGTCAAAGACAATGTTCCACATGAGCGTCCCCAGGACTGAGCCCTGGGGGCACCCCCTGCAGGCCCATCGAGCCACTTTTCGAAAAGGTGTTACCACCTCAATTCTTCGGGCAGTTAGGTAATCCTTTATACACTTGTAGAGGTTTGTTGGGAGCGCTGCCTCCCGGAGCCGGCCGAGGACGCTCGGCCACCACAGGGTGTCGAACGCCCCGACGAAGTCCACTGCGATGACTAGAAAGTACTTCCTGTCGCATTGGGTTGCTTTGAATATAAGGTTTTGGACTGCTTCTGTGGTTGATAATCCCGGTTTGAATCCACATTGTTTTGGTGATTCTAGGTTTGCAGCTTTGTAGTGGCTCATAATTCTTTTATGCAACAGCCTTTCGTATAGTTTACTCAGGGTAGTCAGTAAAGCTATCGGTCTGTAGGAATCCCGTTGTTCCGGTGGCTTGTTAGGGTTCTTCAGTTTCAGATTTGCGGGTTTCCAGGAGGTCGAAAATTTCCCCGCTTGCAGGCAGCAGTTTAGAAGTTTGAGCAGGAGGCCACGTTTATGTTCCACAGCCTTTTTTATCAGCTCCGGCTCCAGGAGGTCCGGTCCCGGGCATTTCCTATTTCGCATCTGTGCCGCAGCATTTTGTAACTCCTCCATGGTGAAGGGCAGCTCCATTTGTTGCGATGTGTATGCCTCGTTCGCTTGGGAGATTTCTTCTTGCTTGTCACTGAGGTTGTCTGAGGGTTCTAGAATGATTGTATTTAGAATGTTATTAATTGAATCATCTCATGTTTTAGTGAGGGATCCTTGAGGCGTTTTTGTTGCCGTCGTTATTTCCCCCCTGGGGAGCTTATTTGTGGTTATTTTGTATACAACCCCCCAGGGGTACTCATTTCCGGTCGCAGAGACTAGTCGCTCCCAGGAGGCCCTGCACATGGATGACTGGACCCAGGGTATCGCAGCAGAACATCGCCCAAAGCATGACACTGCCGCCACCGGCTTGTTTTCATCCCACAGTGCATCCAGGCGCCATCACTTTTCCAGGTAGACGCACACGTACCCGGCCGTCCACATGGTGCAACAGGAAACGTGATTCATCGGACCAGACAACCTTCTTCCAATCACTCAAGGTCCAGTTTTGATGCTGACGTGCCCATTGTAGACGCTGTCACCGGTGAACCTGGTTAGCATGCGCACTCAGAGTGGCCTGCTGATATGCAGCCCCATTTTCAACAAGGTTCGATGTACTGGGTGTTGTGACACATTACTCCCGTCACCATCATTATAATTACTGGCGAGTTACGCCACAGTTGCCCTTCTGTTGCCACGTACCATCCTGGAGAGCCTTTGCTCACCTCGAGCATTAATGAACTGTGGTCGTCCAACATGTCGCCGGTGGTTCGTGGGTTTTCCCTCCTCGGACCACTTTCGGTAGGTATTAACCACGGCTGACCGTGAGCATCCCACCAGCCGTGCCGTTTTGGATATGTCTGACCCTGTCATCTGGCAATTACAATTTGGCCTTTGTCAAACTCGCTTAAGTCCGCTGCCCTTCCCATCTGAAAAGCAAGAGTAACACTAATTAAGGGAGCTCAGTATTAGGTATTTTCTTTAACCTTGTATATAACCTTTTTTTTTTATATTTATACTAATTTTCAAAATATACTGTGTCCCGACCCGCGCACGCGCCGTAGTTCACCTGAAGTTGCTTCGATTTGCATAACGACTGGCTGGTCATAATGTTTTGGCTCATTGGTGTATGTTCCTTGTGATCTATTCCTTGATGATATTCCTTGTTGCTCATCATATCTTGAAAGGCATAAACGTTATTCTTCAGTTAATTAATTTGACAATCATTAATTCCTATTACGATTATCACACTAAACAAAGTCATCCCTGATCTGAAATCCATGAAAAATGGTACAAATTTTAGAGCACTGGTTTTGTTCTTCACTGTATTTATACTGTTCATCGCTCACTGTTTACCGAAAATAAATTTTTGAAATACACTCTGGAATAATTGTACTTTGCAGTAACTATTTTTTCACATGCTAGTAATGTGTAATATATTGAAGAAGTTCCAGAATGACATTTGTTTTTAGAATAGAAACGTATATGCTGTGTATAACTTATGATATTTCCTTTGCAAGAAATATCATAAGTTACGATACATCTTTACTAGCTATTGTAGTTGTTATAAATAATCCAGCAAGCTATTCTTTGCCATCGTGTTTTGCTTCTTCGTTGTAGTGTGAAAGAGCAGAGTACTCGGTCCGGAAATGCACTTGAACGTAGACTGCGACTGTTATCCACTCACAACTTCTAAAAACGTCAAGACTTGTATGCTACTGCCACGTAAGCTTTATTGAAGACGAGAAGATATATATTGCGATCTCCATCTCCGAGCGATTTATTATAATATATTTTTGGAAATTTTAGGTGTTCTACGCCATTATCGGACGATATAGAATTGTGGAAGAGAAATTCGTGACCACTGATGCTCATCTTGAACCACATAAGAGCTCCAGACAAATTACAGATTCAGCGATAATGTGTAAAAGGACAAAACAAAATGCAAGGGAAGTAAATCGCATCTTAAAAACAAACTCCAGTATACAATAATTATACGTAGTAAAGCATTACCGTTTATCCCGAGGCAACTAAGACGATGGGATCTAGGTGTATTATATTTGCTTGAGTCTGCTTCCCAGACATCGACCAATAAAAGCAATTGATAAATTAATAACTTCGAATAGTCAGTATCAGTTACTCATAAGTAAATGCTGTTGAGAAATAAAATAAATTGCTGCTGCTGTTAGGAATCACAATCTCGAATAAACATTGCATTTTTTAGTGATTGCTATTCAAACAATAATACAGTATTGCATTTTTCAGTGATTTTTCAATGAATAAACATTGCATTTTTTAGTGATTGCTATTCAAGCAATAATATCAGTTTGGAGAATTTTTCCGTGATTAGAGGATTGTCATATAGCGCCGTTCAGCTTTGATAAATGGCCTGATGATTGCTGCACACGTGTGGTAAAGACCTGATGAACGCATTGATCCTTGAGCCATCGTTGAACGCCATACTGCACACCCTGTAGGTGTTATGGTGTGGGAGCACTCGGTTCTGATATTCGGTCGTTGTGACTGCTCGTTGCTATGTCGCCGACATTCTAGAACCCATCGCTATCCCTTATCATACCGGGTTGCTTTGTTTGTTATTTGTTATTTGGTTTTTAGGAGCATTAGCAACTAAGGCCATATTGCTCCGGGATATGCGGTGGTAATTCCCTGACCTTTCCGCATCCTCCGTATTTGGTGGTGACGGGCTCGAACCCCGGTCTAATCAAGAAACGTGTGCTACGCACTGCTTCTCCTTCCCACCTGGCTACGGAGGCGCCTACCGGGCTGCCTGACGCCATTTTCAGCAGGACTACGCCCGAACACTTACCTTAAGGGTTTTCCTCTGAGTGCCTTCGTGGTGTAGACTGTCTTGGCCAGCCGCGGCCTCATTTTCTTCAACCATCGAGCTGCTTCGTAGATAGGTATCGTCATAAGGCGGGGGGGAAATAACGACCAGGGTTTTGAGTGTTTTTTTAGATAGACTTAGGAACACTTATACGCATGGTCACTGGGGAATGTGCCCCCTCTTCTCCCCTGCCATCAAGCACAAGTGGACCATGATTGGACGCCATCTACAGAGCCACTCGCAGCCAGTACAAGCCATGGATGTTCTGTGGGACCAGATGAAGAGGCTTGGTGGGAAATACCTCAGGCTGTTCGACACCTGTACGATTCAATGCTTAGCTCGATGTATCTGCAACCGTAGTGGATTTGCATCATATTTATCTGTCCACTGTTTGGCTGTTATTAAATAAAAAAATAAATTTTCTGTTTATACTCCGGCACGACAACCAAGTCAGTAGAGTTTACAATAAATCGTCAATACAAATATTTATCATATTTAGTAGTCACGGGCTTGAACCCCGTCCACTCAAGGAACGCATGCTATGCACTCTCGCTCCTGACCACTGGGCTACGTCAGGCCTTTTACTCTACGTATTCTCTCTGTATTCCTGTTCCTTCAGAATGCTGCAATTTCAATATCACAGAGTGCATTTTATGGAAAGGAATAATAAAGAAGAAAATTAATACTGGAATTGAGAAAAAGGAATGGCATATGGAGTATATGTGAATTGTACAATACTTTCAATAAAATACTCATTCCATTCTCCAAACGCAAGCAACAGACACAAAGCTTGAAGTAACCGGAGAGTGTGATTAGTCAAAACACCTATGGGTGTTTTGACAGCGCAAATGCAATCTCCCACTTCATTCATTCAGTAGTTCTGCAATTATCAGTATATAGAAAGCAAGTTATGTGTGCGTAGTCAGTCCCCCAAAATTGATGGCTTTAAAACACAGACGTAAATAGTCATGGCTCCTATTGTAGGAAATATCTTACAGAATCAGTGTAATGCTAAAGATTTGTGTATAATCAGCATACTATACAAGAGTGCTGATTTATTAAAAATGTATTTAATAAATAAATTTATTTATCTTCCGATAAATATTTCTCTTCAGTTCAAAAAAGTCAGACCTTGCACTGTTATAAATCAGTATCACCTGGTTTTGTTTATTTTTGGTTGTTTCCATTGTGATACTTATGTACTGAGTAAGTAAAAATTCTGGGCGTCTCCCACGTCAAAACAACCGTAGGATTATTTCTCTCCTTTGGTCCCCACGGTGGAGAAACTGCGATATGGTAGTTTCGTTACTACTTATGTACAAGCTATTTTGCGCGGACGAGGGGTCTAAGGTTGCCGTGAATACCCTATAATCCTAAGTGTATCACGTCACTTAAACAATACTGTACTTAGTTTCAATTAACGTCTAATGAAATGTTTAACGGATTGATAACGCACATAAACTATAGAGGGGGAAAAGTTCCTCTTTTCCCCGTTAGATTTTATCATTGCGTAATTATAATTATATTAGATTACCAGAATGGATGCGTGGTCATAAATTACTCCTCGCGTGTGGTAAAGTGATTACGATGGCTGTCCGAATGGAAAAGAACACAGTTCGATTTCCTTTAAGGCGAGAAGTAATGTTATGGCTATTCATCCAATGAAACAGAAAAACCCCAGACACTACCCTGACACCTCATATCCTTAGTCATTTTGCGAAAAATCAAAACAACAAGAAATAAATATTGTCAGCATAAATGAGAAGATATGGAGAAGGGAGTAATGTCTACTTTTAATAGTCAGCTATAGATAATACGTATTTCATTACAATCAGACAATAATTTCTTTGAGTAGTGCAGACAGGCGGCTAAGACAGCTCATGGGATTTTGCAAATGGTAGCAGCGGTTCTGAAACTTTGATGACATAAGGATCCCCCTCCCCTTTGCTTTAAATGTTTTCGTGGACTCTCACTCTTAAGAGTATTCTTTCTGTGTCCTATTTATTTATTTTTATTTATTTATTTTTAGTTTTTAGGCTTATGCATATGTATACTGTATATGCTAAGCTCCTATTGCCTTCACCATGTCCGTCGGTTCACATGTCAAATCGATTTCCAGTGGACGGATTTTCATTATAATTTAAATTTGGGCCTTTTAGAGATATATGTCTATCCATCCCAAATTTCATTAAAATCGGACAAATAGAAATCCGGAAATTATTATTTCTTTTTTCCATACAAACTGTATAGAAAAAGGAAATTCGTAGATTAAAAGTGATTTTGATGCAATACTGTTAGCTACGTTCACGTAAGACTCGTGGAATCTATGTCAAGTTATGTACGGTCTGTACTGTGAGCAAAAGGTGCTGCCCATGCCGTGCAAAATGTGTTCAATAATACCGCACATTGTAATGATCCTAGCATCGAATTTTTTTAGTAAATACCAAACATGCCCAAATGGGCTAATATCAGATGAATTGGGGGCGGCCACAGGAGGGTGGTGAATTCGTTGATATGTTCCTGAAATCAGTTGGCAACCTGCCAGGCCTTGTGGCATGCGCGTTGTCTTCTTGATAGACGCCAGAATTGTCTGGATGCACTGTCATCAAGAGGGAGATACTTGTTAGCGACGATATGTATGTATGTATGTATTATATGTGTGTGGGCGGCTCCTAGAACATAAGTTCAACTCCGCCTGGTTACTTTTACTTTTTTTTTTTTTGTAACAGACTGTGAAGGTAAGGCCAGCGTGTGTACTGAAAAAAAAAAAAAAAAATTCGCACGGGAAATTTTTCCTGCACAGGCAGGAAAAGGATAGTTAAGAGAGAGAAAAGAGGAAAGAAAAAGAAAAAGTTCATCCCGCACAGGACAGGAAAGAAAATAAATACTGTCTGTGTGTGTCTTGTCATACTGTGTTGTGTTGTATTGTCATACTGCTCTCAGTTAGCCTCGTGGCTACCTGAGAGCAGCCATCAATAGGATGGCCGCTTCCAGGCATTCATCCCTAGTCGCAGGAAGGCAGGCCTTCCCTACTATCTACTCACCCTCCCCCCCCTAAGGAACGGGTTCGTAGTGAGGAAGTAAAAGGACTATCTAAAGACGAAGAGGGGGAAGAGAGGAGGGAGACTTCCCTGGCCCAGGAAATTCCCAATCCAGGGTAGAATGAGAGAGAGAGAGGAAGAGGAGAAAAATAAATAAATAATAATAATTAAATTGTTTTTTTTTTTTAAGAAAGAGGGGCTATCCTGCCCTGGGGGGGCCGGTTCAGAGAAGCAGAATGCAATAAAATAAAAAAAAGTTTTTCATCCAGCATGGGACTAGAAGGGAAAAAGGAAGCAGTGCAGAGAAGAGCTACTCCGACTCCAAGGACATCCCTAGAGTCAGAACAGAGCGCGGAGAGAGGAGACGGAAAAAAATATATTAATATTAAAATTAAAAAGAAAAAAAATAATAATGAGATTATGGGTATTAATTATTGCTGGGTTAGCGTTGGCCAGCAGGGTACGACGCCTTGAAAAGATAGCCTTGGCAAACTCGTAGAAGGAGGGGAGGTTCTCAGGGTACTGGATGAGTTGTTCCAGTTGATCAGTTGCAAAGCTAGAGACAGTTGTCTTTAGTTGTTCACGTTGTTCTTCATATAGATCACATTCGAAAAGGATATGGAACCAACTTTCTTTGTTGCCACAGATGCAAAGATCTGTATTGATCAATCCCAGTTGGTGGAGCTTGTCATTAAGGGAACCGTGGCCGGTGACGATGTATGTAGTTTCCAGACTCAATGAAAACCATGAGATGGTAGTTTTAGATGTTGAAAAGGTTACCATCGGGTGGAATTTTTATTTACTACTCCAGTGGTAGAGGTGTCCCATCTGGTCTGCCACAGATTGATAGGTTCATTGTAATATCTAGTCTTTTCTCACTTTATGTTATCGAGGTTCAGCTCTATGTCAAGATTCTTTTCTTTAGTCGAAAGCACAGGCCTCAGAAGATCACAGCCGAATCCAGCGGAATTGTTCCCGCGATGACTTGAATGGCCGCCGTGGACACAGTGCGGCAAAACCGATGGGTGGCAAGGATTATACTTCTTTGTATTGATTGGAGTTTCTCTCGCATTTTTACAATAGTCGATGAAACCAGGCCCTGGCAGCGTAAGTTACAATCGGCAAGAATACAGCTTTATAGTATAAAAGGAGTGTCCTGCGAGACAGTCCCCACTCGCATCTCGAAATCCTAACTATGGATGCGGTAAATTTCTTGACTTTTGCACTCAAGTGCTGGAGGTGGGGAAGAAATGACAACTTGTGGTCTGTAACTACTCCTAGGACTTTAGTTTGCAGGACAAGTGGTAACTGAGTGCCATCGATCCTGACCCGAGGGGGCCTTCTGATGTCAAGCTTCGTTTTAAAGATGATCATATTATATTTTGCTGGATTAATATGGAGTTTGTGCAGTCTCGCCCAGGAAGATAGATGGTCGAGGACACGCTGAGCATTCATGTCAGTTACTGAGCGAGACTGACCTGAAACAGTGATGATGAAGGCATCTGCGAAGGCTATTATTTTTGTGTTTTCAAATGTATTGCTGAGCCAACTTTGTAGGACCATGTTCCAAATTAGGGGGGCCCAAGACCGAACCCTGGGGACACCCCCCCTGTGAACAGGCCTGGAGACCTGTTGATGCTTGGATTTGACAATAATGATGCGTTCAGTAAAGTAATTTCTAAGAAGCTTGTATAGATTGGCCGGACAATCTGCTTGACGGAGGCATTGAAGGGCACTCTCCCACCATACTCTGTCGAAGGCGCGCTTAAAGTCGATGAACATGGCCAGCTCATATTTTGACTGGGAAGTCTCCAGATGAAGGACTAGGTCAGAAAGGGCCTCCTCACTGGATCGACCCGGGGTGAAGCCATATTGTGAAGGGGACATCAAATCTTTTAACAGCAGGAGGTTTGTAACCCTGTAGGACATCAGTCTCAAGGATTTTCCCAAGGTTGGCTAGCAGGGCATTGGGCCTGATGGACCTGGGTTCGGTCAGTGGTTTGTTGGGCTTAGCGATGAGACGAAGAAGGGCCACCTTCCAAACATTAGGGAACTGAGAGGAGGAGAGTCATTTGTTAAACAGAAGTAGAAGGAAGTCAGGTTTTAATTTAAAGAATCATTGGATGAAGACATATTCAATACAGTCAATTCCAGGACATTTTTTATTATTTATCTTTTTGAGCACTATCTCTAATTCAATCATCTTAAATGAGTCAGCATTGTCTGGTGGGTTGTATGCAGCGTTCTGTCGCCTACTGGTCTGATGTTCTGGCAGGTCTTCTGAGGGATCGTTATGGGGAAAGAGTTTGTCCAGAATTGTATTAATTGAATCCGCCCAACTGGTGGTTTCAGAAGCATCAGTTTGGATTGTACCGAATACATTTGGAGTAAAGGTTTTGGCTCTAGCGATCTTGTAGAGGAGACCCCAGGGGTTAGCATTGCCTGATTCGTTCACAAAAGAGATCCAAGTTTCTTTTTTTCTCTTAGATATTGCCATGGTGTACTGATTTTTTATTCTTAAATATTTTCTGTGGAGTTTTTCAACCTCTGGGGCCGGCCAGTCCCCGTGGTTTGATATCGTTTTCTTGCTTGATGTACTGCTTTCCTAAGGCAAGACAACTCAGGTTTCCACCAAGGGCGGGGTTTCGGGTATGCCTTCTTTTTGGTGGTGGAAAAGTAAGCGGCTTTCATTAGAGAATGGATTATTTCGACCATGTCTTCCGGGGTTGTTAACTCAAAGCAGGAGTGATCTGTGTTTGGGATGTCGCGCCTGATTAGTTCGTCAAAGGCTTTCCAGTAGATCTTTTTAGTTTAGAATCGCACAGTCAGTCGGTCTAACACTGGGAGCAGCAGGAGGGGTGTTGAGAGAGAGGTAAAAGAGAATAACCCTATGATCACTCAGTGTCCAGTCACTGATCTGCGTTCGTAGATCATTATTTGAAGTCGTGATATCAATGTTGGTTTGTCCAGTTGAGCTACAATATGTGGTTAGCTGACTAGGCTGGTTATGAAGTGCTAAGTTTCTGGTTAGTATCAGATCCTCGAGCAGCTGGCCGCGGTGATCAGTAGCTGGAGAGTGCCAGAAAGTGGACTTTGCATTGACATCTGCTGTAATAATTGTATTCCTGGCACTCAGAAAATCAAGTGCATACTCTAGGTAGTTGAATGAGTCAGCAAAGTCCCTGGAGGGAGGGCAGTATAATGAGATTAGGTAAAAATAAAAAGAGGAGGAGCGGAACTGAGTACATGTGGCAAACTGTGTGCAGAGTCTGTGGATGACCAATATGTCCAGTTCATCGTTCAGCACCACAATGCAGGTTGGATTTTTGGATCCAGCTTGACAGATTATACCACTCTGGTATGTATTGAGCACCCCATAATTTTGTGGCCTTCGCCCGTGGGGATTCTTGTGGCGTAAAGTTCTTGGATGGAGATGATGTCAACAGATTGATTCTCGGCAGTCATTCTAATCTTGTCTGCAACTACTCGTGAATGCTGACCGTTGATCTGTGTGATTTTCAGTTTATTGCTGTTCTGAGCAGAATTGGTGAGTGTTGGTGCGTTAGCGACTGGGACAGGATTCAAGGTAGTCTGGGGAGTCAACATGTGGGGATCAGCCATCAGCGGTCCTAGTTCTTAATAGTTCCAGGGAACGTTGGTATTCAGGGCAAGCTACATCCCTGACTGAGTGGTTATGTTCTCTTCGTCGTCGCTTGCAATTGGTGCAGCTAGGAGGTTCATCCTTGTTTGGACACTCCGCGTTTACGTGGCCACTTCTTGCAGTGTCCACAGGTGGGAGAGGTATGAATACAGTGGATTGAGGTGTGTCCATACCCCAAGCAGAGAAAGCATCTGGTGACCACTGTAAATGGTCTAAATTTGTGCCTATAAAAATTCTGTTGAGACATCATGTTTCTATAGAGTGTTAGTGAGAGGGTGATCACCAGGTGTGTAGCTGTACTTGAATTTGCTTTCACGGCGAATCTGAGTGTGATATTACTCTTTACTTCTTCAAAGGGGAGGCCAAATTCCGTTAAATTCTTATGGTAGAGTACCTCGAGGATTTCGTGATTGGAGAGCCCAGTAGGGATGTCATAAATAAGAATGGAGGAGTTGGCAAGCTTTGGAGAGCTTGAGCGTACTCCAGCAGACTGTAGGCATCCAGCGTTGGAGATGTTGTCAAGGTCATCCGTGTTGGTTGTCTCCAAAAGAACCCCACAGTTACGAATGGTTCGTAGGCATTTCACCTTTACCATTTTATAGTTATTCTTGAGGGTGCGCTGGACGAGTTCTCTGACTTGAGCGCTTGTCTTGAGTTCAGACTCTTCTGAAGCCCTCAGCAGAAGAATAAGCTGAGGGTTCTGTCGGCTGCCTGGTGGTAGTTGCTCCCAAGAAGAGGTTGTCATAGGAGGGGCTGGGAGGTTCGTTTTCACAGCATCAACATATGAGCGGGCTGAATGAGGTATTGGTGCTCTAGTTTGATCCAGGGCCTCATAATCAGCTGGAGGCTGGTGGAGCTTAGAGAGGGTGTCTAAGACCTTCTCCACAATAGAAAGGTAGACGTTCTGGTCGAGCCGTTGATTAACGGCAGAGAACCCATACTTGCCACGAAACAGTCCCAGACCATAACACCACTGACTCCAGCCTGCTGAACACTGAGAGTGCATCCAGGTGCCATGACCACATATTGTTTTCTCCAAATTCGGATACGCCCAACAGCACGACAGAATTGGAAACAGCATTCATCACACGAGGCGGCAGATTTCCACATGGTGGTGGACTAGTATTGGTGCTAATATTCCCATAAAAGGCCCAGTTTCTTGTATCTTACTGCTAGAGAAAAAAACTTTTGCAGAAAGACAATTTGAATTCCTACTTCTAATAATCATCGTCGCCTGGCACCCGGCGGAGAACTGAACAATCTCATATGCTAGCGGTTAGGTTGGTTGGTTGGTTGTTGTTGGGCTCTAGGTGCATCAGCAACTTAGGCTATATTTCACCGTATATAATATGTCTGTAAATTGCGTGTGTTCTGTGGCCGGTTTGCTGTACAGAAAACCAGAGTTTCCAGGATGTCTGGATGCACAATCACAGTATTCCCCGGGTGGGAATACTTTGATTTTGCTACCCACGAGGACTGTAGCGAATAACCTTTGACCTTATTTATATACAGTGGCGAACAAAAAAACTGCATCACCTTAAAAAAAGTAACATTTTTAGTGAAACGTATAAGATATTGTTTGATTACAGTCATTTTGTTTGTTGCAAAGCAAAGATATTACGTCAGATAACGCTTCCTTTGCATCAGACAGTAATTGCAAAGTATTGTATCAGCCGTTTCTATAAATACGGTGTTGCAAGGGTATACACGCTCATTAGTATCCTGTTTTGCGGAGGTGTAAGCATGTCTCCATAGGTTCAGTTGACACCAAGAAAAAAAAAGTGTAGCTGTTGCTCTCTCCCAGGAAGGGCTTTCTACGCGTGCTGTCGCTGATAAAATAGGCTGCCATCAGTCAACAGTACCCTGGGTGCTGAAATTAAAGCGTGAAACCGGTGATATGTAGAGAAGACCGGGATCAGGTCTTAAGAGAGTGACTATGCTTTCCCAAGGTCGATATTTGAAGCGGCTATGCCTTCGTAATCGCCATGCTAGTGCTCCTGATTTAAAACTGGACTTTGAGATGGCCTCTAGTGTTGAAACAAGTGCATGAACTATCCAAAGACTGCTTTCGGAATGTGGTCTGCATGCTTATCGGCCCAAAAAGAAGCCTTTGTTGACTCAACAAATTAGGAAGAAGCGACTTGCTTGGGCTAAAGACACCTTAGAGGAGATTTTATTGAGGTGTTTAAGGCTCTGAGAGGCATGAGTAAAATGAATGAGGACGAAATTTTCAAGATTATAAATGATGCTAGAACTAGGGGACATAAATTCAAGCTACGGGGGGAAATGTTTAGATTGGACTGCAGGAAGTTTTATTTTAGCCAGGGAGTTGTAAATTACTGGAATAGGTTTACCTACAGGGTGGTAGAGGCTGACAGTTTGGGAAAATTCAAAGGTCATCTGGATAGTACCTTCGGGTGAGGTAAGCGCATAGGATGATAGGTTTAATTTCCTTTTCTTTTATTAAGCCATAGGCTTTCTTGCACCATGCGGCCATTACTAATACTAAAACGCATGTTTCATGGACAAAAGAGCAATGGGGTACCGTCATTTCTAACGAATCGAAATTCAACCTGCATGGGAAGCGATATGTCAGAAGACGAAAATCGGGGGGGATACCATCCTGACTGCATAACACCGACTGTAGAGTTCCCCGCTGGTCAGATGGTCTGGAGATGCATAACAAGCAAAGGGGTGAGGCGAATTAAGTTTATTAACGGAACGGTGAATGTAGAAACCTACACTGCTATCTTGGAGGAGTGCCTGAAACCCGTTATTAGGGATCACCACACAGACGTCCAAAACTGCATTTTTCAACAGGACTCAGCACCTTGTCACACATCAAAATTGGCAAGTTTTATGCTATTTAGATTTAATGATGAGTTTGTCTTCTTTTCTCACAAGGCTTAACACATTTTTACACCAATGTTTTCCCTCGTTTTTCTCCCTTACGGCGCAGTCATACCTCAGAAATGCTGGCATTACAGCGTTGGGCTGGCCCAGCAACAGTGCAGATTTGAACCCTATTGAAAATTGCTGGTATATAATGTCGTATAAAATTGCTCGGAAGAAGCCAACAAGTAAGATTCAGATGCAGGAGACCATTGTAAGAGCTTGGTACCACGAAATTGGGCAACCGTATATGCAGAAGTTGATTAACTCTATGCCAGATCGTTGCAAGGCTGTAATTGCAGCCCGAGGAGGAAGAACAAAATATTGAGGACTTATTTTGCTGATTTACAGTACATAATACCATTACGTTAACAGTGGTTTTCAACCGGGGTGCCGCAACAACATTCCAGGGTGCCATGTCTTGTTGGGTTTAAGTTACTTAAAACTTTTTTTTAAAATTTATTTCATTATAAAAAGGTGTACGGTGTACCGTATCGTTTTAATTTTGTAGTGATCTAAAATTGATGTTTATTTAGTTCTATATAAAGAATAAAATTATTATAAAAGTATATATAATTTGTACTATTAATTGTATTATTATAGTAACTATCATATAACATATATATTTTTAAAAAATATATATATATACACAGAGAGAATCGGATTATTGAAAGGTCGAAACCACTGTGTTAGGTCTTTTGGCCCAGGGGCGCCGTGAAAACATTATTGGGACACTAAATGCGCCGTGAACCGAGAAAGTTTGGGAACCTCTGCGTTAACTTGTCATTTCAGTTTGTACACGTAAATGCAATAAAATGTATGTTTGCTTGTCATGATTGCCATTTGCATGATTTCTCATATTTCCATTAATTACACATTTTACCCTTTGGGATTTCATTCACAGAGATATATATTCCATCTAACAAATGCATTTCGAACATTTCTGCCCCACAATGCAGCGCAAAACACATTATTTACAAAATTCACAAGTGATGCACTTTTTTTGTCCGCTACTGTATATGTAAGGCTCGTGAACAAGGGCCAGGTTTTTTTTCGGCTTTTGTGGCCATAATGCACCTCCCAAGGTTTTTGCAGTACTGTGACCCAAGCCCGAGGCGGGATTCGAACCCGCAACCTTTGGGTTGCCAGGCAGGCACTTGACCCACCGGCTAGCCCGGTCGGAAAGGGCCAGGTGAATATCATTTTCCCTCCATCCTTCTCACGAACTGAAATGATACACTTAGAGACCTTTGGCCGTTAATTTGTAATACTTTTAAAATTTGCTTTATTCCTTGTATATTAACCATAATCAATCCATCTCTTAACCTACTCACACACTTTATCTCTCATAGAATGGCCAAACAGTTTTTTTTTTTTTATTTATTTATTCCTTTTACAGTTAATACAAGGAGGAGGCTTATTTCTATTCGGACAATCCTTATAAACATGACCTGACCACCTCACTCTGCGTACACTATTGCTGTCCCTTACAAAACTCTTCCCGCGTGTTCAAAAGACAGACTCTTAAACACCTCTCACAGTCACTGTATTCCTAATTTTATATGAAGTCCAAAATAAAAATAAATAATAATAATAATTTAATAGTATTGGGAAGTAGTCGCTGAAAGGTTAGGCCGAAAGGGATTTTCGTATGCATTTGGAATTTTGACAATTTTTTTTAAATTTTGACATCGTATGGGGCATTCGCTGGTGTTTAGACAGAGTAGGAGGTGGGGAGACTGAAGATAGGGGGAAAGTCAGAAATATGGAGCCAATAGGGAAGGCGACCCCAGTTCAAAGATTTAAATTTAAACTATGTGGGGTTACGCTGTGAAAGTGAACAGAGTAGGGAAGAGACTGAAGGCTAAGGGGAGGAAATAGGAAGTAAGGGGTCGATAGAGGAGGTGACCCCTGTGGTCAGTGGGGCAGGCCCATGTCCCACCAGGAGGAAAAGGAGGGCGAGGAGGGGAAGAGAGACAGTGAAACCATCTCCTTTCTTCCCCAGGGAAGTGGAAAGAAAGTATCGTGCAAGAGAGCACAGGTATAGCCTGTGGCGTTGGCAGCAGAGCTGCAATGAGGTCAAGTCCATGGTAGATCTTCTATTTAAGTTCTACTTCGTCTAAAGAGATGTCGACTTCTAGGGTTGTCTGTCATTCCTGGGACAAGTCCTGTACTTGCAGTTCAGGTTGTTGAGGTTGCGCTTGCAGTCTGCCATCAAGTTTTTCGGTTTTAATCTTCTTTCGTTTAAAGAGGAGAATTGCTGGTTGGTGATATGTTTTGTCTTTGCATTGTCATGGTTGAGTGACATTTCCACTTTTCTTCAGTGTATGGCTATTTGCACCCATCTTCTCGCGAAGAGGTCCTGGGCGAATCGTGACAATGCTTTATAATGCTCTTCGGTTTCAAGGAGGAGAAATTCTTGTCCTCTTGGAAGATATCTCACTTTTGCAATTAGAATACATCTTAGGTCTTCATATATGGGACAGTCAAACATAAGATGGTTCCAGTCTTCTATTTCTCCACAAGTGCAATGTGGGTTGTCTGTGAGTCTGAAGCCAGCGAGCTTTGCATTGAAGGGGCCATGCCCTGTTATTAAGTACGTTGTATGAAGTCCTGGGAAGAACCATGATGGTGATTTCGGGTATACTCTATTTGTCTGTGGAAAAAACTTGCTGGTGATCTCTCCTTTGGTGGTACCGGCCCATCTGTTTTGCCACTCGCAGCAGGTGGTTCTGTAAGCGTACTTTTTCTGCCTTCCTATTGTTAGTGGGATCAGTTGTAAAATTCAGGAAGGTAACTTGGACTCCTTTGGAAAAATAAATTTGGAAAAGTAATAGAGCATTCCAGTTCTAACGATTTCTAGGTCTAGTGGGAGCGTTCCTGCTATTGCTTGTAAGGCTGGAGTACTCACTGTACTGCAGGCGCGGGTTATGGCGCAGACAATGGATCGCTGGGTAGAATCCAGCGTTCTTCTATTTACTACTAGCGTGGTCTTATCGTACCATATGGCCGAAGCATATGAGATTGCTGGGATGAAAACTGTCTTATAATAGAGTGCCAGCTTTCTCTTGTTGAGGCCCCATTCTCTACATGAGACCCTGGCCACCAGGGCTGAGTAGTTCCTGATCTTCGTTCTGATGTATTTAAGGTGTGGTTGAAAGGATAGTTTGCTGTCTAGGAGAATACCTAAATATTTGAGCTGTGGCGCCAATTTTATCGTGCTCTCATCAATTTTAATTTGGGATGGTCTACGCAGGTCGAGAGAGCCTTTAAGAAGAATGGATGAGGTTTTCGCAGGTGATATTGTGAGGAAGTTCTTTGCTGCCCAGGTTTAAAGCAGTCAAAGGGCATGGTTGGCCAGGGTCTCAAACTGAGCTCTTGAGTTTGCTTCCACTGTAAAGATGAGGTCGTCCACAAAAGCCTCGGATTTGACTTCCCCCAGGTCCATCCTCAAGAACTCATCGAAGACAATGTTCCAGAGCAATGGGCCCAGCACAGACTCCTGCGGACAGCCTCTGTAGATCTGTTTTACTATCTTCTTGTACGGGGTGTTGATCTCGACCTTTCTCTGTGGTAATCTTTTATGGTGTTGAATAGATTTATTGGCGAGTGTCCTCAGCCTACCGAGGACACTCGGCCACCAGAGTGAGTCAAATGCCCCGGCGAAGTCGATGGAGATCAGGAGGAAGTATTTCCTGCTGCATTCCCTCGCTGCAGTGAGCAGGTTTTTCAGTGCATCTATCGTGGAGGAACCTGGTTTGAACCCATATTGGTTCACCGCTGGTAGTCCTGCTGCTTCATAGTGCTGGGAAATTCTTTTATGCAGCAATCTTTCGTATAGTTTACTCACCACTGATAGAAGTATAATGGGTCTATACGAGTCTGGATTCTCTGGCTGTTTGGTTGGGTTCTTCAAAATTAACTTAATATTTGCTGTCTTCCATTCAGTTGAGTATTTTCCTGCTTCAATACAGCAGTTAAACAGATCCAGCAGAAGCTTCGGTGCATATTCAGCTACCTTTTTAAAAATTTCCGGCTCGATCAGATCTAAGCTGGACATTTCTTGGGTTTGATCTCTGCGACGGCTACCAGGAGCTCCTCCCGTGATAAAGGGGACTCCTGCTGTGATGTGTCATAATTCTGGTTTTCTTGGCACAATTGGTGCTGTTCTTGTTGGATCGGTATAGCAGGGTCCTTGAAAATAACGCCGAGAATATTTTCCATTGATTGCTCCCAAGTTGTGGTGAGCACACCCTGCGGTGTCCGAGTGGATGTTAAAACTTCGCCTTTGGGGAGTTTGTTGATGGTGACTTTGTAAACCACCCCCCAGGGGTTAGCATTTCCTGTTGTGGAGACCAAGCCCTCCCATGATCTCTTTTTACTTTTCTTGTTAGTTTCTGTATAACGATTCCTGACATCTCTGTAGTGCTGCCTAAGCACTTCAACTTCTGCAGCTGGCCAGGTCCTCCGTGCTCTTTGGAAGTATTTCCTTCTTTTAATTACTTCTCTCCTTAGTTGCCGAATCTCAGGTGTCCACCAGGGAACTGCACCAAGCAGTGGGTTTTTTTCTTTTTATAGCTGGCACTTGTAATAATTTCTGTTACCTTGCGTTGGCATGAGTCAGGATCACTCCATTGGTCCAGCATCTGTTGGTTATTTTCTACTGTTGCAGTCAAGGAGTTCCTGAAGGGCTCCCAGTCTGCTTTACTTATGGCAAATCTGTTATGGAGTTGCTTGATTGGCGGTGTTCTTGTTAGAGTTCTGGTAATTTGAAAGGTTATTATACGGTGATCTGATGTTGTCCATGAGTCTTGCACCTTCCAGTTGGTTACGAACGGTGCATTACTTCCTGTAGCAAGAGAGACGTCAATCGTGGACTTCCAAAGGGTGTTGCAAAAGGTCGGGAGCTGGTGTGGCTGATTAAGGACTGAGATCTGGGAGCCAATGAGGAACTCCTCAAGAAGTTGGCCGTTCCTGGTACCCCGTCTGTCCGGTGTTGTGCTAAACCAGGCTGGCGAGCGGCAGTTTACGTCTGCACCAATTATTATCTTTTGATTCGGCAGTACATCAAGGAGGTGTTGTAAGTAATTAATTGCAAAAGTGATTTCTTCTCCGGGCCTACAATGATGACATTGGCCACTACATATTCTGCCGACCGGGCTAGCCGGGTGGGTAAAGTGCCTATCTGGCAACCCAAAGGTCGCGGGTTCAAATCCCGCCTCGGGCTTGGATCAGAGTAGTGAAAAAACCTTGAGAGGTGCATTTTTTGGAATAGCCTTTGTCCACATGCTAGCGGATAATGTTGGGCACACACGATCTGACGATCTGTACTAATGAGAGTCCCCTTCTATGTTTTCAATGCCCAGTTCACCTTACAGTAAAATACATCCTTTTTAATGCCCGCGCTTCAGGAATTCCAGACTACTTTTCTTCCAAAGTCTATACAATAATCAGAATCCACCTACCCTTCAACAGATATTAGATAACTTTGCAAATCTAGCCAAACTGTTTAATTTCATTCGGCAAATCCGATTTGACAAACGAATCTGCAAATAATTGAGTTACATTAAAAACAAAACCTGGAAGGACACATCTTGGCCTTTGATGCCCTTGTGCCTTAAAACCCTTAATCAACAACAACATCAACGACGATCTGCTAGACAAATATAGGACCATGCTGAAGAAATGCCGCGGGTTAGGCAGAATGTCTGTGTCTGGTGTGCGCGTGTAGAACATTGGTATCGTCATCGTCCTTCCCACACCGGGTGGAAAAGGCACGGGTTCGAATCCCATCGATGACGCGAGGAACTTTAATGGACTTTTTTTTTCTGGACGAAAAAAACCCAGAAACGGGGTTTTTTTGTACAGCAAAACAGGCAAATCGACCAGAGAACCCACGCAATTTACAGACACGTTACAAAATGGGTATATAGAAGAAAATCTGCTGAGTCTAATAAAATAATTCTAATAAAATTGCGTTCTTGGCCTGTTTTGCTGGACGAAAAAAACCCCAGTTTCTGTGGAAAAAAACCTTGCTATCTATGCCTAAGACCGACTAACTCAGCCACGGAGTGAAAAAAGCCCACTAAAGTTCCTTACGTCATCGGCGGGATTCGAACCCGTGCTTTTTCCCTACGGTGTGGGGAGGACGGTGACGATGCCACTGTGCTACATGCGCAGACATAGGAGGGATTATATGCTGAAAGCCTTGTGGATATACTCAAGACTTGAACAGAGACGTAGCGAGGGGGGGGAAGAGTGGGGAGTTTCCCCCAGCCGCCGAGCTTCAGGGGCCCAAACTGAAGGAATTATCTATCACATTCACATTACATTATTACAATGGCGCCTCCGTAGCCAGGTGGGAAGGAGCAGCAGTGCGTAGCACACGCTTCTTGATTAGACCGAGGTTCGAGCCCATCACCACCAAATACGGAGGATGCGGAAAGGTCAGGGAATGACCACCGCATATCCCGGAGCAATCTGGCCTTAGTTGCTAATGCTCCTAAAAACCAAATAAACAAACATTATTACACTCAGGGGCGCCAGGAAGACATGTTGCTCCCGGGTGTCGACGACCATAGCTACGCTACTGGACTTTAAGGAATCTATTTTGTAGAGATGGATACATTTAAACAAAGATGGTGCGGGGGTTTTTGTCAGTATAATTGAGAATACCTTAAGGGTTCAGGAAAACTGCTAGTTTGGGGGGACAAAGGTAATATATATGTGTTTATCTGATGATATTAGTCAAAGTAACGCCTGTATATGCCTGAAGAGTTCTTGTTTGTTACCGCAACAGATCATATTAGCAAAATGTTCTGAGAGCAGAAACGTTTCAAATGAGCCGATAGCTAATGCCAGGGAAGCAAACTTAAATAACTTCAAAAGGTGTGTCAGGTGTGTAACTATACAAGGACACTAAGTTTCAGTATGGTATGTACAATGTATTTAGGAAGGATAAGGCTTATAGAAGGGGTTATGCATATCAAAAGCAGCCTAAGAGCGACGAAAGCATTCCTCGATTCGCACGTTTCGCATGCTATTATAGAATCTGTATGGTGGGAGTAATTTACAGGCCAGGTGATTGTGAAGATTATGAAGAGTGCCTCTACATGCAAATAGAATGGGCAAGTAAGCGTGATATTATGGGTGATTTTAATTTGCCTCTAATTGATTGGAGTAAATGGGAAGGAAACTCGACATAGGAGAAAAATTTTAAATCAACTGGATGATTGTTATTTGTATCAACATGTCAGGGAAAGTACTAGAGAAAAGAATATTCTAGACCTGATCACCACCCATGAACCAAATGACATAATAGAGCTCCAGTACAGGAACAAGCCGCAAGTGATCACGAAGTAATACGGTAAACGATGAAGAGAGAGGTAGCAGTAATTAAAGACAAAAGGAATGGGTTATAATTTCAGGAAAGGAAATTACGACGGCTTAAGGTGCTACCTTTCTCTTCATCGTATACACGTTAATCACAGAAGCCTTGAATGCGTATATACCATTAAAAAATACTGCATGAAGAGGATTCCAAGTTGGATAAATAATGAAGTTGCCAGATTACTTGAGCAGAAAAAGACAGCATGGAAAAATTACAGAGCAATAAAAAATACTGAAGCCTATAACAGCTACAAATTGATCTGTAATAGTGCCACAGCAAAGGTTAGGTTGACAAAGGTTGATTATGAGAAATCGCTGGCAAAGACAGCAAAGAGTGGGGATAAGGAATTCTTCGCAAAGAGAAAGACAAATCAGATAGGACCCTTTTGTAATGGACGTGGGATAATATTAGATACCTTAGCTGAAGTTGAACACAAACTCAACAGTTACTTTTCATCGATATTTAAAGAAGAAAAACCCTTTATGTCAATGAGAAATTGTGGGAGTGAAGTTGAAAAATATGTATTTAATGATATTGAAATTTCACATGATTATTTAATGGAAAAACTTTCGAGCCTACAGGGAGTAAAGCTCATGGGGTTGATGGCATATACGCAGGGTCAGCCCGACGTATATTGGCGCTCCAGGCGGGGAGGCATTCCTGTGCTCCCTTCCAGATAGAAAAAATTTAAGAAGGTGTATTTATTGAGTTAATATTTTTATGTTTATTAAAGAAAAGTTAAAAAGACAAATGTAAACACAAAAAAAACCACAACCAGAATATAATGTTTTTGTCATATTAAAATATTAACGATAAAAACTTTTCAAAAGAGTAAATTTTTTATAAGGATAGTTATCAAAATGCTAGCAGTGGTTTGCAGTTACGCTTGCCTTTAATTTATATAATAATAATAGTTTCTATAATTAAATTTCAGCCGCTCGTGTGAAAGAAATGTGATGTACATAGGATTGTAGCCAATCACCTATATTTATACCAATTTCAAATCGGTATCCCATCTGGAAGTAGAAGGATTTGAAGACAGACTGACACTTGGCAATACTTAATAGTAGATGCTTACAGAATAAATATAGATTTTACATTACATTACGACAAGTTACATCAAAGCTATTTAAAAATATGAAATATTTTTATCGAGTGCCAAACGAAATTCCTTTAATGCATTCCTTTCCTTGATTTTATATCGGAAAATTTATTAATGACATCGGTAAAATCCAAATTTGAATCCACATCATTTTCAGTTGATAGTATTTCGACTGATTACTGCACTATAGAGAAAGAAGGGGACAGAGAAAGGGCCTCCACATCTTTCCCCAAAACTTTCGTTTCACCCCTTCCACGAAGCATATGCGCCCTCTCAAACTTTCGCCCCCAAATGTCATGCGCCCCAAAAGCGTAAGCCCCCCGGGCGAGCGACCACCAGGGTCTCCAGTAGCTCGGGCCGGCCCTGCATATACCCTATAATTTTAAGGGACGCAGCAAGTGAATGCATTAGACCATTAAGGCTAATTGTGAGAGCATCATTGGACTCGGGAGTGATTCCGTTGGATTGGAAAAGTGCCAATGTATCTCCAATACATAAAGGCGGTTCTAAGAGTGAAGTGAGACATTACCAGCCGGTCAGAGTGCAAGGAAGGCCCATGGTGTCCTATCGATGATTTATCGAACATTTGCTATTAGAGATAAGGATGTCATAATCCCATTATATGAGGCTATTGTTAGACTAGGGAAAATCATGGAACAAAGATCAAAGGTGGAATTCAGGATCATTTAGATAGAAATGGAATTCTGAAGGATTCACAACATGATTTTGTAAAGGGAAAATCATGTTTAATAAATCTGGTTGGCTATTTTGACAGAGTCACTAATGAACTGGATTTGGGGAATAATTTCGACGTTGTTTATTTATATTTCAGCAAAGCATTTGATTCAGTCCCACTTGAGCAATTACTTTATAAGCTGGAACAGATTGGAGTAACAGGGAAAATCTTTAGATGGATAGCAGGATGGTTTCAGGGTATGAGGCAAACGGTTGTGAAAAATGGTTATTCTTCAGATTGTGTTAATGTAAGAAGTGGGGTTCCCCAATAATCAGTATTGGGACCACTGTTGTTTTTGATTTTCTTAAATGACATCGATGAAGGGACAGAGGGAGTGATGTCTAAATTTGCAGATGATGTAAACATCGGTAGAGTAGTTAATGATCACTGCCAAGCAGGCAATGATTCTTCAAGATGACCTAAATAGACTTCAGGGATAGTCAGAGAAGTGGCAGCTATGTTTTAATTCAGCAAAATGCAAGGTCTTATATCTGGGGAATAGCAACCACAGAATAACTTATACACTTTGTGGAGTTGAACTAAAGTCAGTAGTGGAAGAAAGGGAGTCGGGAGTTACAATACTGTCAGACATGAAGTTCTCCGGGTATTGTAGACAGGGTGCAAGGAAGGCCCATGGTGTCCTATCGATGATTTATTTATTTATTTTTTTTTTTTTGATTTGGTAGTTGTTGGCGCATCGGCTTCTGTGGCCATATTGCACCTCCCAAGGTTTTTGCAGTACTTTGATCCAAGCCCGAGGCGAGAATCGAACCCGCGACCTTTGGGTTGCCGGGCAGGTACTTTACCCACTCGGCTAGCCCGGTCGGCAACCGATGATTTATCGAACATTTGCTATTAGAGATAAGGATGTCTTAATCCCATTATATGAGGCTATTGTTAGACTACACTTGGAATACTGTGTTCAAGTATGAAAATCTTACCCAAAAAAAAAAAAAAAAAAAAGACACTGAGCTTCTTGAAAGTTTTCAACATTTTTTTTTTTGTTTTTTGGAGATTGTTGTTATTGGATTTAAGGAGCATCGGCAACTAAGGCCATGTTGCTCCGTGTATATTGTCTGTAAATTGCGTATGTTCTAAGGTTTATTTTCTGTTTACTGGACGAAAAACCCGAGTATCCGGGAGAAAACACCATACTACCCTCGCCTGAGACCGACTAACTCAGCCACGTTGTGAAAAAGACCCGTAAAAATTCCTCTCGTCATCGACGGTGTTCGAACTCAGGTCTTTTTCACCCGGTGTGGGGAGGACAGCGATCCTACCAATTGTGCTACCCACGAGGGCTTTTTTGAGATAACTTTAGTTTTACTTTATTCAAATAACAATGCACATCATGTTATAGAGCTGTGTCCCTCTAGTTGTTGTTATTTGGATTTTAGGAGCATTAGCAACTAAGGCCATATTGCTCCATCCCTCTAGTACTTTACAAGTTAGCTTGGGCTATAAGTACATTTCCGGTAAACCAAAAAAAATGTCAAAATGATTTTTGCTTGGTCATTTGCAAAAACGTTGACTACAAAATGATTTTGTAGTTACCCTTGTTTGACACTAAACCCTCGAAATGATTCTAGCACTAGGGGCCATGAATTCAAGTTACGGGAGGGATGGGAGATAAAGTAATTTAAGGGTGTGAAGTCGGATAATCGTGGTGGCCATTGTAGTAATATTCCCAAGAAGATGAAGGACAACCTGTAGCATTAATATATTACTAAGAAATGTGTTTATTATACTCCGTATTTAAAAGTCAGAAACATCATGAGAAAACAGCAACTTTGTTGAAAATCTGACCCTAGATGGTGCAGAAATCACATCCTTTGCCGATTTTGGAGGAGTATATCTTCCAACAATTTCCACAGAAAATATAGATATACCATTCCTTAAAGCTTCTCGTTACTAAAAATAAATAAATAAATAAAATAAAATAAAATTGTTCCCAAGAAAATCATGCCTAACATTAAAGGAAAATATATGTTGCTGATGAATACTGACAAGCGTATGTGAATTTTCTTCAAACTGGATGTCAGTGTTTCACGAGTTGAAAATATCATTTCTTGTAAAACATGATTTATCTTTAGCCAGCATAAGGACTGAGAAACTGAGGATCATGTGTACATTGCAAATTGAGCCGCTAACAAGGGGTATACATTTATTCATATCCTGTAGCAACAATCCTTGTACAGGCATACTGTGAAACGGAAATACTGTTCCTGTAATGTCCTTCCTATGCCTACAGATGAAACACGCGACCTGAAAGCTGTTTGGTACCTGATGGTTATCAAGAAATTCATTTGTTGATTGGACTAAAAAGTTGTGAACTGCGGCAAATGCGTCTTGGAGGCATGCCTGAGTAACAAAGGAGTAATGTAATATAGTAGTTCGAATTTGTGCACTAGGATGAAGATACTATTTTAGGCTCTCGTGGATAGTACAGTTGGTAGAATCGCCATCCTCCCCACACCGGGTGGAAAAGACCTAGGTTCGAGTCGTGTCGATGACAATAAGAATTTTTAAGGGCCTTTTTCACAACGTGGCTGAGTTAGTTGGTCTCAGGCGAGGGTAGCATGGTTTTTCGTTCAGAAAACAGAAAATTGACCACAGAATACACGCAGTTTGCAGACAGTATACACGAAGCAACATGGCCTTAATTGCTGATGCTTCTAAACCCCAATAACAGCAACAACTATTATTAGGATAAGTAAAAAATCTGATACGAAAAAGGACAACATGGAAAAGAACAACAAAAATTGGTTTACAGCAAGCTATGTTACCGATATGATAGGACATGTTCACAACACAATGCAGCATACTACTGATCATGGGTTGGCGGGTAGCTGTCCAGCAAAATAGAAAAATCGACAATAGTATACATGCACTTTACAGATACGATACACTGGCATCTCATAGCCTTAGTTGATCTGGTGCAAATATAAAACAGTACTTAAGGGTCGTGCATAAATCAGTCTTTTAATAAGGAGTATGATTATCGCGACAGAAAAAAAACCTCTTTCGCAGTGAGTTTTTATTCTGTTTTCAAGGCTGGTAATGAGATCTTATGGTAACAAATCCTGTGATGTACAATAACTGATCTTAGCAAATTGAAAGATCTTGAAGACGATCACCGTGCCCCCCAGCTAAGCCCTATATGGGAGGACGAATTCAGGGCCTATGACACATCTGAAATCCTCCGTGACTGTATAGCTGCTTTGCCATTATTTGTCAGTCAGATTGTCTCTCGTTAGAAAGATTTGGGTTCAAGTCATGTTGAAGACTGGAGCAATTTTTAAGGCCTCTTCAGTCATCGTTATATTTAACAAGATCTCAGAAGAACGAAGTAGGGTTTGGTTCCGTGAATTATTCCCAGTTTTTCAGCCCGCGCAACACTAAAATTGGCCTGTAAGGTGCACACATCTACAGCCTTAACAGACTGTAGATCATCTAAGCATCTAATAACATCATATCTGATAAAAACCTCACTTAGGATTCAAGGATCTTGTCCTAGTACCTTTTTAGCAACCATGTGCTTCTCTTAAACATATAGAGATCAGTGCGATCATTCATCATGATTCTTCCGGAGACCACTGCCGCGATATTGATCCGTTTTCCATTTGTCGGGTTTGGCGTTTGTTCCCCGCAATCACCAAATTAGAATGCATGGAAAATCAATTTCAAGAATGAATCTCAACTCATTAGGATAAGTTGAGGATCATTCAGCGCAATGAAAAGATCACTGATTCATTGATTTTAGCTTTATAGACATTGTTGTCTGTATCAAATCATACGGGCTCTCCTGTCGGAGAACAAAAACACAAACTATGAGTCAACTTGTATACAATTTCTTTCTTAAAGCCTTCTGTCTATAGTTTGTCTAGTACTCTCACTCCTGAGGCTAGTGAGTGCTCGAGAGTTGCTTGACTGGCATCTGATTGTTATAACATCCAATGATGACTTGGTAGAAGTTCTCCTGGAATATTTTAACTCTTGGCCGACCCCGATCTTGCCTTCTAGCAATCCTAATACCATAACCTTGAAATTACTCTACTTCGTCAAGTGCAACCTCAGTTACGTTGTGCCATTATCCTGCCGGTAGTTACTCTCCCGAATATTCTAAACATCTGTGTTGATTCCACAGAACGTAATCAAGTGCATTCTGTACAACGTTACTTTAGAAATAAGTGGCACCCTTGTAGTGCACATTTTTATTGCATATCCGATTTGTACGTTTCGGAGCTTCAAATTGCATGCTGACATTTTGGATTTATCATGTTAAATTGCATTGTGATGTTAAATTTCATGTAAAAATTTGCACAGTAACATTTAGAGAGAGAAAAAAAAAACATGGTTGTTAGTTTACTTAACATTGCTGACTGACACGCAAGTTAGATGGCTCTTTCCTAATATGCAAATACGCTTGAACGAACTTGGAAAAAAATTGTACTCCCTCCTCCAACACTTCTTTCAGATCTTCAGCTGCAACACAGAAAAGTCTTTATGATTGCGAAGTCTGTTTTTATTAATTAAACAAGACTTTGCAGATCGAGTGAAATCAAGTTTCAGAATAAATCCAAACACGTACTACTTTAAACATATTTGTCAAGTTTGTTGCAGAAAACGAACTTTTAGATAATGCACAAAAATCGACATTATTAAACATCTTAAATACCCCAACTCTGAAAATTTTGCGATAATTTCATCTGTTCTAGAAGGTAAAACTGGATGCTTAGTCGCTTTGGCAACGTAATTTTTTTTTGTCGCAACTATGGGGCAGAAAGAGAAATTGAAATATGTGATTATGGACTTAAAACTTCTTTCATGAGAGTGAAAGTAGTTTTTTAGAGCCTTAATCAGCTTTTGGTTGAGTGATAAAGATTTGTGTGTTACAAAAAAGTCTACAATTTTTGTACCATTTTCAAAAGCCTGCTTGTGCAAGAAAGAATTTTCATCTATTAATAATAATATGGAAACCAAATATCGAAACAACTTTAATGATGAAACGGACTTGAGTCCTTTCATCTATAGCTTTAGGCTTCAAAATGCTGCGAAAACTAAAAAAAGTTCTATCTCGTATGTTGCAAGTGTATACTTTAAATTAATAATTTCCATCTCATCAAAATCCTTTATTCATTTGTATTGCCTCAGATGATACTAACGAGGATACTGTAATATGTTAAAACTAAGGGTAAACAGAACCTTATAAATCACATTTCTTTTGATTTTCAAGTTTAAAAAATAAGAAAATAATAAATAAATAACCACATGTTTTTCACTATCACCAAGAACAAGTTATGCTTAACCAAAATATCAAAAAGTTGTAGCCCGTAGGCTGTATTTATCCATGCAATTGAGGTTTAAATCATCCAGAAATTCAAGGACTATGAGTCAGTAAAGCTGCAGATCTTTGCCTCTAGGGTTTGATGCTTCACTGAATAATTCAGTGAGCGAAAGTTGATAATTTTACTATTGATCCAGACTCCCTGATACTTTACCTGTAGACTTCATTTTAAAATTAATTATCTGTCTGTTAGGTACATAAGATGTTCATTTGCGTGCACGCAGTGCACAAAGTGGTCAGATTTAAGACTTGATGAGGAAAATCACTCCGGAAGATATTCATAGGATTGCAGTTTTACACGCGTTTGAGTTGACTGTGGTTCGAGCCTACGTGACTGCCAAATACGGTTAATGAATGATAAATCTTGTAAATCGGATTGGTGGCTAACTCCTCTGACCTATCTGTCGTTTCGGAATATAAACAGCTCTAATGCTTTTGTTGCCCATTTTGTACCTCTCAGGTTAGTGTTTTACTATCCATACAAGTGATGGTAGAAAACTTATTTCTGAAAGGGATTTGCAGAAGCTTTTTCAAGGTGGGTGTTCTTGGAAACAAAATTTGAGAATAACTAAATTAGAATTATTAATTAAATATTGACGTTAATCCATAAGTTATTATCGACCTGTTTTGTTTTTTTTTTTTTTTTGTTTTTTATCACGAGCAAAATTCTATGAATTCCATTGTTTTCCATGAATAATTGGGCAACGAAACATTTGATGTTTCCGCAGATCTCTCTCTCTCTCTCTGTGCATGCCACTTCTCTTCTTACAAGTGCGTATAGTAAGATGTACTTTCTCTTTCTGAACTACTTTTTCTATAATGCACTAGAAATTTAATTCATACTCCATGTAATGGTAGCAGCTTATCTCCACTCACCGTACTCTGCACGTAGCCTGAAGATAGCACGCTTTCCTCACTCGTGATGTGCTTATCCATGATTTCACGTCACCTTGACAACGGGTACAGACAGGTCATTTCCCTTCACAGCGTTTGCTTCCGCGAAAACTCTGCTTAGAGCTTGACTGCGTTTTGGAAAGGGTACTTCAGAGACAGGAAAAGGTCGTTAACTGTATAAAGAAGGGAAGGCATTAATTATTCCAACTGAGTTTTTAATCTGAACGGGAAAAGGGAAGGGGGATAAGAAACGAATTCCTCAAAACGTGACTGTTTTTATAAAACCACTTAATTAAACCTGTACCAATAATAAATCCGTGGCCACCCTTCAGACTAAGCATAAAATTAACCCCTCTCCCTCTCTCAAGAACCATACCATTGTTAACATAATTCAGTTTACTTTTAGAAAATTAATTTCGAAATAAACCTAACCAAAAGAAACTTTAACATGCTTTGGAATTCTAACTAATCTACCGAACAAAGAAATAGATCGTTTACTTCAGAGAGGATTGGTAAAGCCAGCTGTCTTTTACATGTCATCAACATTGGTTATTTATTTGTTCGGTTTAAGTGAAAATAAACTGAATAATTAGTAGCTAATTTATTTTAATTGACTGACAGTTGATTTATATTTCTCAATTAATATAAGGGTTATCATTTTCTTGTCTACTTAACAGGAATTTATCAGTAAAGGTTTGTAAATTTCCATTCATTCATTCTAGTTCTTTTCACGAATGTGAATAAAAAAAAAAAAAAAAGAATATAAATAAAAAATAATAATTTAAGATCGGACCATTATTCATTGGATGCGGGAACGATAACCGAGCTGATGTTGCTGAAAAATTGAACAGTTTTTCTCATCGATCTTTACTGATGAAAGATGCACTCTCCGCTGAGAGAAGAAACTGTGTGAATGAAGCCGAGCAGTATGTAATTAGCGATATTGAAATCACAGAGATTGTTTATTAGAAAAAAGCTCGAAACTCAAGGTAAGGAAAGCTCCTGGCGTTGATGGTATATATCCAATAATTTTGAGGGAAGTGGCCAGAGAATCCGTTGAATCATTAAGATTAATTATGAGTGTGACACTGGACTCAGGGAAGGGTTCCTTTGGATTAAAGTGCAATCCAAACCATAAAAGCAGGTCTAAGAGCGAAGTGAGTAACTACAGACCAGTTAGTTTGACTTGAGCGGTAGAAAAAATAATGGAAGCAATGATTAAATATGCAATACAGGGGCATCTCGATAGAAATTGTATTCTGAAGGAAACAGAACAGGGTGAAATAGTTACTCATGGGTTGTATGTACGAAATATTTTTGACTGTGTATTTGGACTTTAGCAAGACCTTTGACTCTATCCTGCACTAGAGATTGTTATATGATCGCCTTAGCCAAGTAACCAAACACGAAGCACAGCAGCACTCGCTTTTGAGTTGACTATGGTTCAAGCCGTATAACTGTTGAATTCAGTGATGTTCCTGTAGTGCGTCTCTCTCTGTTGAACTTCTTTGACCTTATGTGGTGATTCAGTACTATAAACAAAATTTATTTTTTTATAATTTGAAACATATTTTTATTAGGGGTAAGCTGCTTAAATGGATGTGGGATGGCTGCAATCCAAATTTATTTGTATTTAATTAACTGGAACATGTTTATATAAGTTGGTATAAGCTCTTCAGGTGAATTTTGGCATGGCTGCAGGATAGGAAGTCAAGGGTTATGATTAATCATTAATTATCGGGCCTAGCGCTGATTCTTGGGGCACCCTAATTCTCACAGATTTGGCTAATGTTAGAAGTGGGATCCCTCCAGAATCGATGCTGAGACCGCTGTTGTTTCTAATTTTATTAAATGACATTTACGAAGGGATACAGGGAATGGTGTTAAAATTTACAGATGATGTCGAGATCTGGAGAGTGGACAATGACGATATTGTTAAGCAGAGCGATTTGGATACGCTTCTGGGACAACCAAAAAAAGTGGCAGCTATGCTTTAATGCTGCAAAATGAAGGTTTTGCACTTGGAAGATAGCAATCCTAAAATGATTTATACGTTAAGAGGAGTTAAGTTAAAGTTGAGGGGAAGAGAGATTTCTTGGTTGCTATCCAGGGAATCATGAAGTTCTTCAATCTCTGTAGACAGGAGGTAAGCGGAATCCACGGTGTCCCATCTATGATTTATAGGAAATTTGCTTATAGAGATTGGGAAGTCATAATCTTCCTGTATAAGGCAATAGCGAGACTGCACTTGGCGGTCTGTGTTCACATATAGAGACCACCTCTAGAGAAAGGCATCAAGCTTCTTGAAATCCAAAGACCGGCGACGTGCTTGAGAAATCGGCAAAAGGGTACCCATATAGGGTTAAGACTTGGTAACTAGGCGCATTAGAGGAAATCTCCTTTATGTCTGTAAATCTCTGAGTGGGAATAATAAAATCAATCAAGGTGAAATTTTCACAATTATAAATGATGCTAGAACTAGGGAACATAAATTTGAATTATGGAGAAAAAAATATAGAAGGAACTGTAGGAAGTTCTTTAAGCCAATGAATTTTAAACCACTGGAATAAGGTTATCTCTGTGGATGGTTGGAGGAATGAGAGTTTAGAAAATTTCAGAGGTCAGCAGGATCAGCAACTACATCATGAGTGGAATACATATGAAGGGTTTTATTTATTTTTCTTGTACAAAAAAATCCTAGGACTTCCTTCCACCATATGACAAATAACTAATAGTTTCCTGGTTGTCCAATTTTATTCTTCCGGTATACGTGAGTATAGTGGAACAGACTGTTCACATTTATTTGCGAAGAGTCGCTCCTTCATTAATGTTTTTGGTTTGATGCATGATAAGACAATTTCTTTTCTTGTCTTTATTGGTCTTGATTGATTTTGCGCCGTCCTTGTCTTTTGGATCCTCGTCAGATTCTGCTTGGTTATCACAGTTAGTCATTTGAACAACATTTGTTAGAACATTTTTATGCTATATATTATGGTGGAGATGGTCACGGACATGTGTTGTCTTGTGTAGGGCGGCTCCTGAACGTTATTTTAACTCCGCCGTGGTATACTGCGATGATACATAACTCTGTAAACTGACCAGGTATGAGCATAATGGCTTGTTCATGCAGTATGCATATGTGCCATGTTGTTTAGTTGCTTCTGTCCACGCCACGAGGAGACGAGTCACAATTGCACATTGTGCTTTGGGGACTAAATATCCATAGGGAGTAGTGCAGGTCCTGTGGGAAGTAAACTCGTACTACTGGGGCCCAACCAGTGGTACCAACAACAAAATATCCGCTCCTTCACAAAAATGAAGAGACCAGCAAAAAAAAAATAAAAATAAAAAAAAAAACGCCCTAAGACGGAACCAACGAAAGAAAAAAAATGGAGATAAATAAAATCCCGTATCATCGGGAGCCCATGGTATTAACACGTAATCCCGCCTCGAAGAAAAGATCTGCAAAAAAAGGGAAGTATAAAGAAATAAGGACGAAGATTTAAAAAATGAGGACGAAGATTTAAAAAATAAAAGAAGGAATTACTAAAGGACAAACAAACAGTACAAAACAATTCAGATAATCCCATCAAAAAAGGATATAATTTTAGAAGACTACTTCATGAAGGTTGATAATGATGGCGAGATGAGTCATAATCTGGGACCTGTAAAGGAGAAATGGAAGCAAGGCGGTAGGATATTGGACTATTCTTACATACACTGCTCGACAAAATTAACAGAACACGTAGAAAACTTGGTGTAAATCGTGTAGCTTGCGATGAAGCGGGACAAAATTTGATATGGTGGTGTACCACAGAATAACGATGAAACGAGAAGACAGCTAAAAACTTCGTACTACTATTCTGAGTACAGGTATAAGGGACAATTACAGGGGTTGTATAAGAATTGCCAAAAATGTCACATTACAGAAGTCGATACAAGATGCTCGAAAATATTGTCACATGACATCAGCACAGCGTATGATCTCCTCCAACAGTGTCTTCTTCGGTGACACTATTCACAATTATATATACATGAAAAACATTTGGTTCTGTTAATTTTGTCGAGCAGTGTATTAGTAGGCACGTTGTTGGCAACACTGACAAGTAAAGTCCTTCGTTAAAAGACCCATTTGGCGAACTCTTATTATACGCTTCCGTGTATTATGATATGTGTGTATTTTCTTTAGAACGAATATTTCTAAAGGAAACAGATACGTTTCTGCTTGTCCTTAGGGATATTCCAGGGTGTCTGGGAATAATGTCTGAAATTTCTCTAATGTTCAAAAGCCAAAAGAATTTACAACATAGAAACATTTTTAAGCTGGGGGATCGGAAAATTTTTCAAGCTAAATAGTGGATTCTTATATACTAAAGAATGAGGAAACCTGCTCTAGAATTTTTTTTATGGTGCTTGTTCACACAGGTTGTTTTATTTTTAAGTGATTGATCAAGTGCAGGAAACATCCGCTGTAGGATTTTTATTCTGCTAAGTTTGTAATTTATTTATTTTTGCCTATTTCTTTTGCTGTATGTTTCGAGCATATTATGCCATCTATATCTGGTGTATTTGTTCTTTTTTGTAATTAATTCTACTAGTGTTTTATACGGAAAACTCGCACGTGCAGGCTAACAACCATTAACAATGAGCAAAGATTCTAAACATGTATAATAACTTGACAACACAGACAGCCATCATCATTGAGGTCATCCTATCTTGTATGTGAAGGTCTGGCAGCAACTGTACCCAGAAGTCGTATATGACTTCCCTGGCTTTGGTGATGAGCTACTCAATCCTACTGAAGACATCAGCCATTTGGATCTGAAAGGAGTTCTAATATCAAAGTCACCCAAGGAGTACTTTCACTACACAGTCAGCATGAATTTGTTGGAGAATTACTGACTTTTCACAAAAGGATATCGTGAAGTGAGTTTGTGACCACTGTATTATAATTACTTGTTTTCTTGCTCTTGGGTCAAGAGACTGGTTTTCCAAGATCGGTTTCCGTGCTGTATTTATTTATTTCCAACGCAAATGCTGTGAAAGTTTTAGGAAAAAAGTATAATGTCATCTTCAATGGCTTAGCGAGGGTGGGACCTTTGCCACGGGCGCGGTCAAGGGCGCCAGATGGCACAAATTATTTATTTAGGGCTGCAGATATAATGCATTGCCCTGAGCGCCATGTAACATCGTTACATTTCTGATCAACTGGCATTAATCAGTGAATAGACTGGTAAGTGGACCTTATTTTCTAAGCACCTTCATTCTGAGGAGAAAGAAACGCAATTACAGAAACGTTAACCACACGTAAAATTAATCGGATTATTCCATGAGTTGTCGCTATACGTTGTTTAAAACGTTTTTATGTTCTTATAAGAGAAAGAATGTCCATGCAGTTTAGATAGAAAAATAACATTTTTAAAAAAAATGCGTATTTATAACCTGCTCGCTTTAAAATGGAATAATGATCTGTGTTGTTTTTCATTACTATACTGAGCCCTATTCTGAGTACAAGGCAGTACAAAGAAATTACATGTTGCCTCGTAATGTTGTAATGAGAGTAAAAGTAATCATGTAATTCAAGTCTGGGGATATGGAGTCTTGAGAACCATAGATAATGGAGTAGCGCTCATATATGAAAATGAAAGAAATTGAGGGTGAAAAGGCTTCAGTTACGTCATTTACTGCGTAGCCTAATGAAATTCACTTGGTAGGAAGACAAAAGAGTTTGTCTCTTGAAGGTCAGTCTCTCAGCGCCTCTTCAGTTTCGAAAGAAAAAAAAAAAAAAACTATAAGTGGTGGAGAAAATAACGTTTGTTGAACATGCATACTTAAGAATTAAATTGATAAAATTAGATTGGATATACACCCTTAATGTAGGGTGCTGTCTCCAGTCCTATTCCTTTGAATGTATTGTTACAGTATCAGTCTCTTGGAATGTGCATTCTCAAGATTTACAGGAGACCTGTCTTTTTTTTTGCATGCTTAAGAAAAAAGTCAAATTAGTGAAGTCTTTCCTTTTTCTTTAATAGTATCCGTCACAAAACCTGAAATATAAAGCATTTATTCCATTGCTCTTAGAGAGAAGAGTCATACTTCGGATTCTGGAATAATTTTCTGTGATGTTCTACGGCATATATTACAGTCTTGTATGAAATTTCTTCTTAAGAAAGAAGAGTTATACTTCGGATTGTTCAGAATCTCGAATAATCTTCTATCGCTTGATTTTTCATTTATTTACTGTTCCATGCTTAACTCAGCATCCTAATTGTACAGGCAGTTTCATAGAAAAGAAAGCTTTCCCTATCGAGAAGTGCTATTTCAAAACTACATCATGTGCAATAGTGCAACTCTTTGTGGTTAGTTCTGCACGATTTTCATTCGAACGTCATCCAACCAGATGAATTGCTGTTGCCAGCTAATTTTAGAATTCCCCTATCCGGAAAACTGCCTATTTTAATTTGTTGTACATTAAAACTTTGCGTTTCTTCCATGTATAAGTAAATTTAGACTAGTGAACTATTTTGACTGTGGCACCGACGTAACAGCAAGTGATTTCAGATATTTTTCATTACTGGCTTTATTTTAATTAAAATGTGACTCTGTGGATCATATATATGCAGAAGATGTGCAAATCCGTAGTTTGATATCTTGTATATTAATCTTGTTTATATTTTATTTTATTAAAACAGAACATACGCTACAGAGGACCCAATTACAGTGCATGTGTAACAGAATGGAAATACGAGGGGGATTCAAAAAATATTTGTATTCACTTAGAAGTAGTTGTGATAAAAAGATGATTTTTTTGTTTGATACTTTGAAATCGTTATAACATCAGTCAGCTCGAAATACTGATCAGTCAGCTCGAAATACTGATCAGTCAGATCGAAACCACAAATTTTGGTTTCGATCTGACGATTCATTTTTTTCTTTGCAGCACTGAATGAAGTGAAGTGCCACAATGGATAAAGTGAAATAGTGATCAGTGATTCTGTTCCTCTTTCTGCAAGGGAAACCACCCAAAACAATCCAAGAATAAATAGTCACTGTTTATGGATAAGATTACCCAAGTTATAGTATTGTTGCATATTGATATAAACAATTCAAATGTGAAAAAAAACCCAGTGCATGATGAAAAAATCCCATTACGCCCAGCAACTGCTGTAACAGAACTGTGTTGCAAAATATTGAGGCAGGCATTAATCTTGGTAGATCGCCGTATTAGCTTCAGTGAACTAGCTGCAGAGTTCCAAATTAGTGTAAGGTCTGTAGAGAACATCATCCATCAATTGTTGCATATGAGTAAAGTGTCTGCTAAATGGGTTCCCAGACTTCTGAACCCTTACCAGAAGAAAGAAAGGGCACAATATGCACTTGAAATATTGCCGATGTGTCAGGAAATGCAAAAGGAGTTTTTTTCACGGCTGGTCACTATGAATGAAACTTGGATCCATCACTATGAACCCGAAGCTAAACAAATGTGAGTATGCAGAATCACCACCCTCCAAAAAGGCAAAGGTGCAACAACCAAGTGCTGGCAAGGTGATGCTGTTAGTTTTTTGGGATCAGCATTAACGGATTACCTTCAAAAGGGCTGTACTGTGACGGCAAAATATTCCAACCTCCTCATAAATCTATGTGCTGCTATAAAAAAGAAAAAAAATACGGGGAAAGCTGTAAAACGGTGTGCGCCTGCTTCACGATAATGCCCCGACGTATTCCTCCTCGCGTGCTGAAGTGAAGGGTGCCCAGGAAGGAATGTGGGTTTGAAATATTGCTGCATCCTGCTTTTTCCCTCAATCTTGCACCCTCAGATTTCTTTCTCTTTCCTGCTCTGAAGTCCTTCGTGGAAAACATTTTGTTTCTGATGATGAGGTGATTTCTGCTGCCGAGTCGTGGTTTGAAGGACAGTTGGAGGACTTCTACAAAACTGACCTGCAAAAGTGCATTGAGAGGTAACAGAAATGCGTCATTTTGTCTGGTGACTATGAAAAGTGTAATACATGGCGTTTGTTTCCACCGTCTATCACAACTACTTCTGGGTGAATAAATTTTTTTAACATCCCCCCTCGAAATTATAACGGTAACAAAAGAGTAATGAAGGTAATAATAAATTAGGAACTTATCAAGGTAAAAAAATGAAAGTCTAATTAGACTATTTCACTTATTGAACCAAGGGAAGCAACAAGAACATTAATGGTATTAAGGATATTCTGTGAGTTGACAGAGAATTCTAAATTGAAATTATTTCCAAATGAGAAGAATTTGTTTATAGGATTTTTATTTATCCACAGTTCAAAGTCGACATGCCTCTCGCACTATGCCGATTGACCGTCTGTATTTCTTAATATCACTGTTGTATGGATGGCTGGATATGAAAAGTCTGCTAATGTCTGGTTGATCTAAAATGGACATGAAAGTTGATCAGTTGCAATAGTCCCGGAGAATCGAAAATTTTGCCGGTCCCTAGGAAAACTGAAATATGAAGTTGAGATGTAACTGAATTAGTTGAAAAATCCTTCATTGTATTAATGTTGTACACTATCTTAATAATGTTTTATAGCCACTGTCTTGAAATGATTGATAAATGTTTGAAAATTTCCATTAAAGATAGCGTAAAGTCCTTCTCAGGCTGGTCCGAGTTAGCCGTTCTTTGACCGGGGGTATTTTCTCATTGTCCACACAATCGAAACCGGCCCTAGAACACACGCCTGTTTTAGACATTGTGTAAGGCTTAGTTCTTCGTAGATAAAAAATGATGACATCTGACAGTACTCAACTATTTTTGAGTTATAAATAAATTATAATCTTGGATTCCCGTGTTATCTTATAATTCGGGAACTGTAAACTGTATATGTTTTAGATGTTTCTCACCCTCAAGTATCCGTCACTGCAGAAGGCGATCACTGCATGCTAGGAAGTGTTCCGAATTTTATAAAAAGATACAAAATTGTTTTCTTGGGGTGGATATCTACCAGAGGACATTTTGTCGATTGTTCTGTACGCAGCTTTACATTTAACTTTTCTTTTATTTGTTTATTTTATATTAGTTTTTCGTTTATGTGTATTATATATTATGAAATTTTATTTATAACGTTTTTACAACGTTGTTAAATTTATCATGGAGTTTTTATATGTTCTTTTCCCCTTGGCATATTTTGTTTCTAAAGGAAGACATGTGTAAATACAGATGAATTACATAAATAAAAATAAAAACATTTTCCGAAACATCCGTTAATACCTGGGGTTGGTCAGTTGCATTTACAAAAAACAAGAAAAAAAGAGATGGGGGAACAGCGTTATCTCCCTCGTTTTTCTCGGGAATTGTATGCTGTATATGTTTTAGATGTTTCTCACCCTCAAGTATCCGTACATCAATGCTGTAGTTTCCTATTTGTAGGAAATCAGTGCATGGAATATCTTGACTGTAAAAACTACACATCAACATTGATAAAGACGAAGATGTCTTTTTATATTTACGAAAAAAAAAATTAAAACGTTTAAAATGCTTTAGCTTTTAGAGGCTCACATTAAAATTTATGGATTTAAACTGGTTGGAATAAAGCAAAGATACCTGGAATAAAGCAATTCTTTGCATGCAAAGTTATAAGAAAATATTAATGATTTGGCACGGCGGAATCATTTTTTCTAATTGATTTACAAAATTTAACACCCTTTTATCACGTTGTTGCAAACTGCAACAAGTAATGCTGAAGAGGCAAGAAAATTTGCGGAATTTTTAATTTTATTTATTTATTTATTTTTATCTTAAATTTAGTGTTTTTATTTTTATTTGTTACCTTGATTTTTAATGTTAACACCACTCCTTCAGCATTACTTGTTGCCGCTTTCAACAATTGTTTTATTGTGATATAATAGTATCTAATTTTGTAAAACGTTATTTGATCAAACCGTGTTAATTTACATTTTGGTTAACAACTTGTTTTCCCTCTTTTAAACAGTGACACTTGAAAAAATAAGGTATAAGATCGAATACTGTACTGTTGTTCAAAATGATAAAGGCTCGTCGTTATAATAGATGGAATCCACGATCAGTGCCATTTACGTTGTGGTAACCTTGAAATGGCGTAGGTTGAGGCGCCCACCCTTTTAAAGGCTTCACTAACTGGTTTATGTGAATTGCACATGACGAATTCCGAACGACATTTAGAATTGAATGTAAAATTACGCATAGCGACACAGTTTCGTTTTCAAATATACTAACGGCTTGCGAGATTAATTTCTCCTACTAATATAGTTCCTTCAAGATCTGCAGCCCACTTAAAAAAATTGCGTTGCGTTATACTACTCGACCTATCAAGAAATTGCTGTTTAATGCCAAGTCATTGTGTTTCGAAATGATGTTGACTCTTTAACCCCTCATCACGATTCGTACGAACATAATGATTTTAGCAAACTGCAAACGAACATGCTCTGTTCTTTCTGGAGATTGAAAACATGTACTGTACCTCCTTTTTTCTTTCGTAACGATATATCCTTGAAATTATGCGTTCATTTTTCCAAGAAACCTGTCATACAGAATGTGCACACAAACACACTACAGTTTTAAACTTTATCAGCTGACAGAAAATAAATAAAATAAATAAATAAATAAAATAAATAAATAATAAAGTTTTAATAGAATTGAATACATGCAGCCGACCGGGCTAGCCGGGTGGGTAAAGTGCCTGCCTGGCAACCCAAAGGTCGCGGGTTCGAATCCCGCCTCGGGCTTGGATCAAAGTACTGCAAAAACGTTGGGAGGTGCATTATGGCCACAGAAGCCAATGCGTCAACAACTACCAAAAAAAAAAAAAAAAAAAGAATGCATTCAGATTGTTCACATATTTACGCTAACTTTCGCATATTTACTCATTCCCCGTGGTCGTTTCCAGCCCTTCTTTCTTAAACAGAAAAGTACTAGAACACCATTAAGACAGAAACAACACATTTAAAAAAAAAATTGCCTCCTTGAAGAAACAATAAATTTTAGGGACAGTTTGATAATAAAAGTTCCAGTTTATCAGCAGAATTCATGAAATGTCCATTTAACTGTTGTTGAAAAGTATATGCGTGAAAGTTTTACCCTAAAATATTATTCTACTCTCTCTCCTTCTATTTAGGAGGACAAAGGGTAGAATTAGCTATAAATATAATGTCCAAATCAAAACCTCTCTCTCTCTTCTGATAAAACAGTGCATTATGCAGATCAAACATCTATTCTGGCCCTCGTGACAAGCACAGTTGATATAATCACCATCCTCCCAACCCCGGGTGGAAAAGAACCGAATTCGAATCCCGTCAGTGACGCGAGGAATTTTTATAGGTCTTTTTCATAATGTGGATGAGTTAGTCGGTGTCAGACGAGGGTAACATTGTTTTATCTCCTGGAAACGAAGGTTTTTCGTCCAACAAACAGCAAATCGACCATAGAATGCACGCAATTTACAGACATATTTTATACTGCGCAATATTGCCTAAGTTGCTGATGCGCCTTAAACCTCACAGCAACCAACGACCATCCACCCCACTTTCCCCATCTAGCACCAACGAACTTCTTCCTCTCTCCCAAGGTGAAAACTGCCATCAAAGGAAAGAGATTTCAGGATGTTGAAGACATAAAGGGAAACCTAATCGCCGAACTGAACATAATCTCTTCGGACGCCTTCGCTAACTCTTTTCAGAAACTTTTAGAACTACATATATAATAAGGGGCATTCAATAAGATGATGGATTGTTTTGAATAGAAAGAAAACTATTTTTGAGCTCCTTCACTTTGTGTTCTTTTTATTGCATCAGTATTTATTGTCACATCTCGTATATATATATATCTGTTCACAAGTTACTGAGTTCACGAGTCTTACCTAACAAACCACAAGAAGCGTGCTGTCTAAAGCTAAAAATTCTAATGCATTAAAACTATCTATGAATTTCGTTTTTGTATATATTTTGTATGGAAAAATAAATAATAATTGCCGTCTTTCTATTTGTCCAATTTTGATTAAATTTGGAATGGCTCGAAATATTTTTAAGCGGATCAAATATAAAATTTCATGAAAATCCATCCACTGAGAGTCCCTCTGTTATATGTGGACGAGCGTGCGGACTAACGGACATGGCGAGGACAATGGGCGCTTATATATATAATCAATCCAACACGCCTAAAAACTAGGGGACACATCAAATCTCAGGGAATAACCTAAGACTGGATCTCATGACGTTCAACTTTACCAGCGAATTTTCGAATCCTGGTATAGCACTTCCTAATTCATTTCACAAATATACGTGGTCTCAATTCTAATCTCAACGATGTCCATTTCCACTTGAGTCTGCCAAACCCCATGTACTTTTTCTGAGGAATCTCAGTTATCGGTTGATTCAACTACTGCTCATCTCAGATGCCCAAATTATTCGCTGTATGATTCCTTTCGCCTCAAAGGTGGTACTTGTGCATATGTCCGTTTTGATCTTCCCTGTCAGAGACTTGGCAATTCGGAATCTCCTCTCTTTGATCTTCTCTGGCTTAAAATCTCTCTACCTCATTGTGTCAATTTATCTGTTGTCTCTACTGTTCTCCCAACTCTACTAATCACTTGGAGCTCTTTGACTTCCTCTCTTTGCAACTTGACGTTTTCCAGTCCAACTTTCCTAACAGTGAGGTAATTTTCCTTGGTGATTTTAATGTTCACAACTGCAGTTGGCTTCCGTTTTATATTCACACCGACCCAGCTGGTCGCGATGCTGAGGCTTTTGCAATTACTAATGACCTTGCACAGATTGTTCATTTATCTACAAGAATACCGGACAATCCTAATCATACAGCCAATACGCTTGATCTTTTTCTCACAAACAACCCTTCTAAGTACACGGTCGAAGTGAGAGGTCCTTTAGGCACTTCAGGTCACAACTTGGTGATTGTCTCTTCTCCAATGGAACCTTTATCCCATGGCTATTCCCAACCTCGTGTTGTTTGGCATTACAAGAATGCAAAATGGGAGGACCTGCGAGACTTCTTTTCTTCTTTTCCTTGGTCGGATTACTGTTTCAAAAGTTCTGATGTCAACGTTTGCTCAGATCGTGTCAGTGAAATTATTCTTGCAGGAATGGAATCCTTTATCCCACACTCCACTTTAAAATCTCGTCCTTTATCTAAACCTTGGTTTTCCAATAAATGTGCTAAGGCTGTTCAAGAGAAGAATGTTGCATATCGTAATTGTCTTGTTTCTAATTCTTCAGTTTCATTTTCTGCCTACACCAAAGCTCGCAACAATTGTAAAGCAGTTATTAATCAGTCCAAACTAGAGCTTGAACAGGCTAATAGTAGAAAACTTTCTTCTTGCCCTAATGGTAGCCGAGCATTCTGGTCTCTTGCCAAAGCTATTGGCCGCAACTTTTGTCCATCTCTGCTCCCACCTCTGTCCAAACCAGATGGTTCTGTTGTCACGTCAGCCAAGGATAAAGCTGACCTGCTAGCATCCCATTTTTCTTCCAACTCATGTATTAATGATCTTTGTAAAACACCTCCCACCATTCCCAACACGCTCCATTCAATGCCTCCTGTGGTCTTCCGTCAAAAGGATGTCAGAAGGATTTTGGTGAGTCTTGATGCTAAGAAAGCTCCAGGTCCCGATGCTATTTCTCCACTTGTTCTCAAAACCTGTGCTCCTGAACTTACTCCTATTCTTTGTCGCCTTTTTTCACTTTCTTATTCCAAAGGTGTTTTTCCTTCTGCTTGGAAATTTGCTCACATCCAGCCAGTCCCTAAAAAGGGTGACAAATCCCTCCCATCCAATTATCGTCCCATTGCAATTACTTCTACTCTTTCTAAAGTAATGGAGAAATCAATTAACCGCCAACTCTTACGCCCTACCATGGAATATTGTTCCCACATCTGGGGCGGTGCCCCCTCTTAGGCTTCTTGATTCCATTCAGAAGAGGGCAGTTAGGTTAATTAATGATTCATCTCTAACAGAATCTCTCCACTCGCTGTCTCATAGACGTACTGTTTCTGCTGCATGCCTCTTCTACAGATACTTCCATGGGCATTGTTCTTCTGAATTGGCTTCTATAATTCCAGCTCTCTCTTTCAAAACAGTCCGAACACGTGCCGCCACCAGCCAACACCCATTTACTGTCCAACTTCAAACTCACAGAACCAACATTTCATCTTCCTCGTTTATTTATTCAACTGCCGTTTTCTGGAACAACCTTCCTTCATACGTATTTCCTGAAAATTACAGTCTACAGAAGTTCAAGTCCAATGTAACAAATATCTTCTTTCATCTTCTCAACCTCCAACTCAAGCACGGTACTAAGTACTATAGGTTCTAATATCTCTCGTGTTTGGGGTTTACATAAAAAAAAAAATAAATAAATAAAAAATAAGTTGCATGCCAATGTCGCAGAAGCAGTGAATCTTGCTAAGTTCAAAGAAAAATTGGATAATTGCCTTGTGGAATGGGAATAATAGAAATGTTCTGTTTTGTTTTATTATTATTATTTTATATTTTGAGCCGATGCAGAAGAAGAAGTCCGTATTATTTTATCTTTTAGACGTGCGAATACTGTTCACTAATGTTTGAAAAATGGGAATAAAGAAAAAAAAAATGATCCAGAAATATCAAACGGAACATAGTACAGCACATCAAGAAGAAAAATGACTCAAACAGCTTATAAAAACGAAACCAGACATACGTTTCTGTTAGATATCAGGATATGTACGAATAAAAAGAAAGCTGCTAGTAACTTCATTTTTCTCATAAAAATATTTTTTAAATTTTGTTTTATTTTCTGTTTATACTCACTCCGAGAAAACTACACAAGATCAGATCAATTCGCAAAATAAAGAGAATACGAGAACATCACCGTATTGAGTAGTCACGTGAGCTATTACAGTTCTATGCCCTGATTATTAATTCGAGCTCTGCTCCCACCTCTGTCTATGTTCTGATTATTAATTAATGCTCCTAAATAACAACAACAACTCTGATTATTAATCAGTAATCCGCCGTTCTTTTCAAATACAATGGCAGAATATCTGGCAAAAGTACAAACAGTTAACAAGCTGTTTGTTCTTTTCGATTCCATATCAAATCGAACCAATAATAGAGATGGATCAAGCACGCGATGAAAAACGCGGAGAGAAAAGGTTTGCCCGGGCCAGGCTAAAGATAAGACATACTTATGTCACGCACACGCAAATGCCGTGTTCTGAGCAGACACCCCCACCCACTCCCACAAAATATCAGAAATATGATGCAGTACAAACAGTTAAACATATATTTATGGAATGTCCAGTGTAAGAAAGTGTGAGCGACAACGTGCTCACTCATCCTTTTATAAAAAGTAGCAACTTCCAAAGCTCATTCAGGCAACAGCTACAGCATAACAGGATGTATCTTCCTTCTGTATGATCTTATGTCATGCACTGCTCTATCCTTTGAAAAAACATAAACAGATGGTAGTGCTTGTAACCGAATAATACAGTGCTCGATAAAATTAACAGAACACGTAGAAAACGTGGTTTAACTAGTGCAGCTTGCAATGAAGCGATACAAAATTTGGTATGCTGGTATGCATTATACATTTGGTATGCATTATACCATAGAATAATGATGAAATGAGGAGACAGCTAGAACTTCGGACAGATATAAAGAATATTTATAGGGGTTAAATAAGAATTACCAAAAAGGTCACATTACAGAAGTCGATACAAGATGCTCGAAAATATAGTTATATGACATCAGTACGGCGTATGACCCCCTCCAACGGCTAAACAGGCCTAACAGCAGTGAACCATGCTCGATAATGGTGTCTGTAAGATTCTTTGGCAACAAATCCCATTCTTCCACCAGCGCAGACCCTAGCTCACCACGTGACCGAGGAGTTAGCTATCGTCGTGCAATACGATGCCCAACGGCATCCCACACATGTTCGATCGAATTTAAGTCTGGTGATCGTGCCGGCCACGGAAGTCGTTGGATATCTTCAGTTTCAAGATTTCTTCCACCAGTTGAACTCTAATGTGCAGTGGCGTTGTTGTGCATGAAAAGAAAATCTGGGCCAACCGCATCCCTAAATAGTCGCACACAGAGTTCGAGGATCTGTTCTCGGTATCTCTGCGCAGTTACAGTACCCCCTATTAAAAACATAGAGAGGGGTGCGGTCGTTGATTATTATTCCACTCCCACACGAGAACACTACCTCCACCGTAAGTGACCTTTTCTCTGATGTTGGAGGGATGTACAACGAGCAATGTACCGCATTCCTCGTTGTCTATGTCTGCGCGTGTAGCACAGTGGTATCGTCACCGGGTTGAAAAAGCCCGGGTTCGAATCCCGTCGATGACGCGAGGAACTTTAATGGCCTTTTTTCACTCCGTGGCTGAGTTAGTCGGTCTCAGTCGTAGATAGCATGGTTTTTTTTCCCCAGATGCTGGGGTTTTTTCGTCCAGCAAAACAAGCAAATCGACCAGAGAACACGCAATTTACAGACACAAACACGGGTTAATGTATCCAATTACGGGTAACCCTAATATAATAATTTAATAAAAAAAATTCCTCGTTATTTCTGGGTGAAATAACGAAAGATTCAAATTTCTCAACGGGGAATAAGTAATAATAAGAAATGTATTCGGATTTTTAAAACTGAATGGTACCAAAGGAAAAGTTGGCTTTGTGGTTGTGAAGTTAAAAATGCATTGTTTTGTTTTCCATGTTTACTGTTCGGAGGGGACTTAACGTGGACAAAAAGTGGCTTGACAAACATAAACAGAATGAAAGAAAAAACTCTAAACGAGAGTTCGAAGAAACATATTGATAATGTGATTTCAATATCGCTTTTAGGAAGCCTAAATATTAAGGAACAGCTTACAGACTTTCGTCTGCAAACATAGCAGAAAAATTACCAAGAATCGTTTATTATTATCTAAAATAATAGATTGCATTAAATTTTGTGGACAGTTTGAAATTCCTTTACGTGGACATGACGAAAAAGACGATTCTAAAAATCCAGGAGTATTCAGAGGATTAATAGATTTCGCCTGTGCATTAGATTCCAATTTAAAGAACCATTTAGAAATTATTGCAGCATTTAAAGGCATTTCAAAAACTATTCAGAATGATATTCTTGACTGTTTTCAGCAAATATTCCGGGATGAAATAAAAAGAGAAATTAAAGAAGCTTCATTCGTAGCTGCCATGGCTGTTGACACAACAGATGTTTCAGAACATATACAAATGGTAATTGTTCTGACATATGAACTGAATGGAGACGTTTTTGAGCGTTTTTGGGGTTTTTTCCCATTCCGGAAACCCAAACGGCAGACGGGATATCGAAGTGCATTCTAGATCAGTTAGACATAATCCTCGAAGGAAATACTCAAAAACTGGTTGCTCAGACATTTGATGGCGCAAGTGTGATGAAAGCCAAGAAAGGGGAAGTTCAGGCTAAAATATAAGAAGTGTACAAAAATGCACATTTTATTCACTGCTTTGCACACCAACTGAATCTTTTTTTTTTTTTTTTTTTGATTTGGTAGTTGTTGGCGCATCGGCTTCTGTGGCCATATTGCACCTCCAAAGGTTTTTGCAGTACAGTGATCCAAGCCCGAGGCGGGAATCGAACCCGCGACCTTTGGGTTGCCGGGCAGGTACTCCAACTGAATCTGATGATGAGAAATGCAGCAAGTAGTACCCGAGATTAAAGAATATTCTTTTTGAACCTCATAAATTTTAAATTTTCTGTTTATACTCCGGCACGACAACCAAGTCAGTAGAGTTTACAATAAATCGTCAATACAAATATTTATCGTATTTAGTAGTCAAGGGCTTGAACCCCGGTCCACTCAAGGAACGCGTGCTACGCACCCTCGCCCCTGACCACTGGGCTACGTCAGGCCTAATCATGTCGATACCAACATTTTTCTCGAGATCACCACAGCGTCTCTCTGTTCTCAGAAAGCATATGGACAGCCGTGTTACCTGACCGTCCTCTACAAGATGGAACTTCAATATACGCACCGTGAACAGCGTTTATGAAAATTTCGAATCCTTAAAAAAGTGCATGGAAGAACTACAAGCGACAGCAAACGCAGATAAGACGATTTCAGAAGCAACTGGAATTTGCACATCTTGAGTAATGAAAAATTCGTGTTCTAGTTAGAACTTTTCCATCAGATAATGCCTCAGGTGGAAGTTATTTATAATCAAATGCAATCCCGAGAAATTGAGGCAGTTAAAATACATGAACATATAGGAAACTTTAAGAATGCCATTCTAAAAATCAGGAATCCAATGTACCGTGAAAATCATTCAAAAACACTCATGATTAAAGCGAAGGAAGTATGCGACTATATAAGTGTTGACATAGGTGAGAGATATTCTTTTAAAAAGCAACTAATTGCTGCTAAATTGTTTAACAAGGAGAACTTTGTTATTTTTTGTACGAAAATGCCCATGAAAGAGGTACTGGAGACTACTGAGACATATCCATGATTTAAAGAGAAAAACTTTTTACGGAATTAAAAGTTTTCTATAGCAGATATGATCTACACAATTATTGCAAATTAACTGACTTGCTGAAATTTATCTCAGAAAATAATCTAGCTGAAGTTCTTGGTGAACTCATAAAAGTTATTTTGACCATTCCGATGATTACTTCAGAGCCCGAATGCTGCCATTCAATATTAAAAAGAATAAAAAATTTTTAAGGAGCACTACGAATCACTCCTAAATGCTCAATCAATGCTTTCAATAGAGAAAAGCTTGGTCAACAGTGCACCAAACTTGAATGAAAAAGTTATTAATCTATTTTCAACAAATAAAAACCGAAGAATGGATTTTGTTTTTAAATAAAAGTTCGAGTCTATTAATGGTAAATGTCTAGTTAATATTTTGTAGTATTTTTAACTTGCTTATTATTATTACTGTGTATGTCTACATGTCTTGCAACCAAGGCAATTTAATGTAACTTTAAGACGCAGCACCCTAAACATCAGAGTCACGAGTCGCCACTGGGCATGAATAATTTGCATTCGACTCAATAAGGTAGTGGATCGATTTCTGTTGGATACTCGGAATTTGCATGCCAGGATGCCTATTATATCAAATATTCGCCTTCGGCGACACTGTTCGCAATAAAATATTCATGAAAAACATTTTGTTCTGTTAATTTTATCGACCAGTGTATATCTAGTCTGCCTTCGTGGGGTAGCACAGTTAGTAGGATCGACGTCCTCTCCACGTGATCAAAATCCTTGCTTTGTGACATCGTGCATTCTTGTTTTGGGAGATGTCGCAGTCCTTCCATAAAATTACCACAAGTAGCGAACACAGAATTGTCCAAAAAATCAGTGTAGAACTCAGCATTCAAGACTCCATGCACTACAACAGTGGACCCAGTCCACATAACGAGAAACAATCTTGCACCATGATCTCTCCTACTCCCAACTTCACAGTTGGGGGATATACAACTAATAAGCATTCTCCAGCATTGCCCGTACCCAAACACGTCTATCAGACTAGGAGCGTATAGTGTGATTCGTCGCTCCACATCATCGATTTTCATTGATGCACAGTGCAAAGTCGATGTGCCTCTCGCACTATGCCGATTGACCGTATGCATTTGTTTTCTGTTATCAAAGGATTGTGGTCTGCAGCTCTTCTGTGAAAATTCGTCTAGTGCAGCTTTCTACATGTCATGGGAAACAAAATTTTGCCTGTAGCCGCTCTCAGCTCCACACTGCAATTCTCTAAGGCATGGCTTTCCATGCTGTTTTGACGACACCATGTCGTACGTGCCAAAAATAATTTGACACTTAAGCCGCCGTAGCTGAATAGTCAAAAGCGATGGTACTGCAATATACGCCCTCGTAGGTAGCACACGGTAAAATTGCCGTCCTCCCAACGCTGGGTGGAAAAGACCTGAGTTCGAGTCCCATCGATGATGGTTGGAATTTTTTATGGGCCTTTTTTTACAACGTGTCTGAGTTAGTCAGTCTCAGGCGACGGTAGCCCCAGAAACTCGGGTCTTTCGTCCAGCAAATATAAAATCGACCACAGAACACACGCAATTTACAGATATATTATATACGGTGCAATATGGCCTTAGTCGCTGATGCTCCTAAAACCCTATTACGCATGTACTGCTGCTACTGTTACAACAGTAGCAGCAGTACATGCGTTTCAGTTCACCATGGTTCGAGCTCATCTGACTACTGAATACGGGCTGTTTTTGCGTTCTTTCTCTCTGTCTTTTAAACCCCTCTAGCCCTTTTTTTGTATAAACAGAAAAATTTGATAAACAGAAAAAAAAAACCCAGGAGTATAAACAGAAAAATTTGTAATTACTTGTATCCGACACCTCGCCCCTTTTTTCACTATCTTTAATTTGATGATAAATGAATAAAGGTACGCAGTTTCCTTTGTTTCAGGTCAAAACATGTAGATAAAAGTAAAAAAAAATAATAATAAGCACGAGCTTAATCAAGGCCACCTGAAATCGTACTCGTTTTTTTTTTAGCTTTCGAAGAGAAAGAACGTGTCCAGAACTCACCTGCCGCCTTGTAAAGCACTCTTAAGAAATAGATGTCATGACTTTTTAATGCATTAATCAATAATTGAGATTTCATCAATGTGTGCAGTAAAAGAGAATCAGAATTGAAAATAATGCTATTATGATGGCAAAATTTGGCGACACCCTTTAGAACACGAAGCGACAGCCGCCTTGAAAGGCTCTATTCTAGGGTGTGATATCGAGATGGGATTACCAGCCGCCTCAAGGCGCGGCGGCTCTTGTCATCAGCAATTTATTCTTGTATCATCCCTAGACTTAAATTTCATCAGTACCATCACAGTTGTTAAATTCAGAATGTTTTCCTGATCAATAACAGCACACACACAGAGTTTTTCTCCACACGACATTCAATAGTTATTCTCCTGTGAAACTATCAGCTCTTTCTGTATATTCATCGTTTGAATTATTGTTTCGTGATACCCCTCTTAGCATTTTGTTGTCCTGAATTATGTAACTAAATTAAAAATAAAATTTTCTGCCTTCGTCTTGTTGACAGGTAAAAAACGCGAATGAGTGTTTTTAACTGCAATATATATTCATAGTAATTATTTACAAAAAAATCTTTATTTTCTTCCTTCTCTTTTATACGGTTCTGCTTAAGAGTTTAAACGTGGTGAGATAATCTCAGACTCCTTAAGAAATTGTGCGTGAAGAATTTGTCTAGGTTTTGTTTATTGCCTTATACTCAAATAAAATACCACACATGCCACTTAAATGCGATTTTTGAACCTTTACGTTTTACTAAACCGGATTACTATTCAACCGTAGGAATCCATTTTTTCTTTATTATAAACTGACTAGTTTTTAACACCTTGTAATAACATTTATAACACACTGGTATCCATTGAGAATAAGTAGCAATACTCTTCTCAACTGGGGAAGCGTTACTTATTCGAAGTATAACTGAATAGGCAACTCGTTGTGTATAACTTCGGTTAATTTACTGCATATAGACACGATACGTTTTTCACTAACTTATATGCCATTTATAACACATTAAAAAGAAAAGTTCTGAATATCTTATTACGTTACTATGGTGATGTTTTATTATTATAATAAATAAATTTTACTTATTAAAATCTTTTTGCTTCACTTTTTCATGCAATAACATAAGTCCTGTCTTCCTGAATAAATCTTTTTAACTAATCCTAACATTATCTCTTACTGTTATTTATTTTATGAGATAAGCGTAAAGAAACTGTATAATTCAGGTTCCTGGTATTACATTACCTGTGCCATAGTCTCTTTATCCTGGTGTTAAAATGAATGTCACCATTAATTTTAACAACTTCCTTAACTTTTATTTCTTAATCCAAATAACCCTTCAGCATATTTCACACTTTTGGATTTGTTTAGCATTTTCGGCATTAACTCGCTTATAATTACTAGGTGCAATGGCCCAGTTTTGAAAATGCGCTGTAGAACGACGTCACCACATTATTTGTCACATTCGACTTACGAGAACTTCTTCAAGGTCAATGAAGCCGTTTCTCTGAGCGCTAATGACAGGATGTTATGCTTGTAGACCTATTTTTGGGTTATGATTACCATCTCCAATATATGGCATAACCTACTTGGAAAGAATACTAAATGATGGGCAAAACAGTTGTATTAGAGAAGAAAGAGTTCTGTTAGCGTGCATTAGCTTACATCACTATAGTGACCGCCTTCAATCCGGCAATCGATTAATATTGCAGGTAAATAAATAGTGTTCGCACATCTTGACTCATATGTAGATTTTGCTCTTTATATTGAATATATAACAGGTTCCGCACAAACATGAGAAGAGGATGCCGTCCAGGATTTCCTTGTCGACAAAGTCAATTAACATTGAATGCCGTTCAAAAACGACAGGCGATAAAATACAACTTAATAATGACTTAACCCGTTCCCTGATCCTTTTTGACAACTTTACTGTCATTGTGGAGGGAAGAAATTGTATGTCCTCGGTGGCACTTTGGTCAACAGGTTACATTACCGTCTGCTACACATTTGGAGAAGTCTGGGTTCGATTCCCATCGACGCGAATCGAACTCAGAAAATCGTCGACAGCTGGAGGAATTTCTAAAGTCCTCTTCAGTTGAGGCTGTAGTTAGCCAATCAGTGGAGGGGGTAGAGGTTTCAGCCGAACAACATGCAAATCCCAAGAGCTTGCATCATTTCAGGATGTAAGCTGCAACTCCAGTGCCGTTAAAATAACCATGTGCTAAAGAATGTATATTGTGTATCAGTGTTAGTTTTTAGAAGAAATTTGTTAAAATTTTGTACTTCATTACAAAATTTTAACAAATATTTTTTTGTGTAATCTGGAAATTTTTTTTTGCAGATAACACAAAAAAGAATAATTTTTTTTATGTTATAACACCCATCCCAAATATTTGCAGTTCCCTTCCCCTAAAAGCATGAAGGATAGAACCCCCTTGGGGAGAGAGAGAGAGAGAGAGAGAGAGAGAGATTGGCTAATTATGAAGCGAATACTCGTACATTGCACATTATACTAAAAACTAAAAGTGATGAATGAAAATTGTAGGTAACTTTTCAGGTTATCAACAGCCATAAATTTTGTATGACGCACCGCAGAATTTTTAAAAATCTTTTCATAACTTAACATAAGCAAAGCAAAATTTTTAATTGTATATAAACGTGTACTGTAATTTATTACATAGCATCATATGTATTTCATATATGGTATGGTATAAAACTTTTGTATTAGTAGTAGTAGTGGCATGTGATGCAAGAAAGCAAATGTATGAGCTTATGCAGCATCAGCCAAAAAAAAAAAAAAAATCACACCATTCCCTCCAAATGCCTGTCCAGTTCCTCTTTAAATTTATTTAACCTATCAACTACAACGACAGATGGAAGTTTGTTCCAGCAATTAATCACCCGCTGGCTAAAGGCAAATTTCCGCACATCTATTCTACATCTGTCTTTTCTTAATTTGAATTTATGCCCCCTTAGGTTCGTAATCTGAACAAGTGGAAGGATCCTATCAGAATTCAGCGTGCTCAACCCATTCAAGGCCTTATACACCTCAATCAGATCACCGCGCAGGTGCCTAGTCTTCAGCCACTGCAATTTGCAGAACTTAAGCCTCTCTTGGTAAGAGGATCCCTGATTGCTGATCTTTTAATTAGTGACAAAGTTATCTTTTGCAGACAACTTATTAAATTGTCTGCAAAAATAAAAAATGTAATCTAATTAAATGTAATCCGTATGTGTAAAGACGGAATTCTACCTAAATGAACTTTGTGGCACTCATTACTGTGGATCAACAGGAATGTTTCATCTTGCAATGGCTTCTAGAACGCCTAAAATTATTCTCTAGCTCGAATTTCTACGCTTCCAGAACTTTCCACTTCAAGAATTTTGTTATGCCTGTAGAACTAATTTCGTGTAACATCCAAACACTTCTACTGTTTCCTAATATTTTGCGCACAACCTACCAGGAACCTTGCTATCCTTGTAGTCAAAAATATGTAGCAGACGCTAGAAATCCATATATTATACCGTTCATTGTTTCACTAGGTTTATGTCGTGCGCGTGTTTTTAGTCAGCTTTCCAGAAATTAGATCATTATGCCTGTTGTCTGTGTGTGTTTTCGCTAATATTTATATTTACAATCCAATATAAACCGGATTTATAGTGCATGTGGGTGGAGGAGGGAAGATTCTAGAATATCGGGGAGAAAGCGTTTAATTTGATCCGCTGTTTTCGAACAAGTTGGCCTCCATCAAATTATAAGAGGATGCACCGAGAACACTTGAACTTTTTTCATTTACTCGTGCCCCTATAATAAAGCCGTTTATAATGAAATGATGACAGGATTGTTCTTTTGGGTTTGTAGATATACCTTTATCTTACATATATATACATATTGTAAATATTTTGACAAAACGGTAATGTTAAAATTGTCTTATTTTGACACCTGTTAAGGTCTGTTGTAACAAATATAAACTGATGGGAAAAGTAATATATACTCTAGAGATTTTTTTAGCAGAATGTCAGAGAATTATGGAATTTTTGCACCAGAATCATGCCAGCATAACTTTATTCATGCCTCATTGCAGAATTCTACTGCTACTGGTCTAAACGCCTTTCTTCTTTTTCTTTTTTTTTTTTTTTTTTTTCTTTTTCAAGAAATGTAGTTTATCTTGTTTGTGTTTTAATTATTTTGGTAAACTGCTGCTATCTTCATAGTAGTTATTATCCCTCTGCTTTTTAAGTTTATGGAACCCTTGAATATTTCGGCTGAGTCTAAGAGAGACCACATGGATTTGGACAACTGGAAATAATTATTAGGAATGGGCAAAACAGGGGGTAAAATTTATTTATTTTACCTAAAAGAACCATTCCTTCTAATAACGAACCGCTGCTTCTTTAACCCTTTATGGGTCGCATAGGTCGATTAGAAGATCTGGCGTGCCTACTTACATAACTCCAGTTTACAGCAAAAGGGGAATTAGAATATCCCATTAGTATGTCAGTATCTATCTGCATTCTTTTATCTATAGTCATACATTTTTTTCCCCCACTGACCCAGTTTCACATATTCACTCTTGATCCACCGCAACTGTTCGCGGATGATTTGATTTTAAGCTTTATAAAGTTATTAATTCATCCTCCGACATCGTGAATCTCTTTGAAGTTAAGATAAAAATCTATAAACTCGTCGGTCGTTATAATATAAACATAATATAATAATTGCATAATATAAATGTTGCTGAGATCCCCGCCACTTCCAGTTTTTGAGACCTCTAGATATGAAAAATTAAGATACCTAAAAACAAAATAGGGGCCCAGAAAAGTGAATGTATATTTATTTAACAGTTTTCTATCCTTTTTCTACTCAAATGAAAAGGTACTGGAAGCTCCTTTTGAGCTCGACATTTGACCCGGACCTTTGCCTAGACCAAATGTCAAGTTCAAAAGGGGCCTCCAGTACACTTAATAACACGTTATAACTATGCTCGGCTTTGGATGGTGACAATTTATAACGCGTTACAAATATCCCTACTGGAAATGTTACTACCGTCCCTACGAAGCATTACAAACAAAATATTTCGCTGTATTAAATCCACAAAATTAACACCAATTAAACTTGCTACGTACGTATTAAACTGAGGAATAAATTCAGCATATGGTGTCTTATCGATGATTTATCGAACAATCGCTAGTAGAGATAAGAACGTCATAATCCCATTACATAAGGCTATTGTTAGACCACACTAGGAATACTGTGTTCAAGTATGGAGACCGCACCTAAAGACATTGTTCTTCTTGAAAGGATCCAAAAGGTGAGATCGGCAAAAGGGCGTCCACATAGGCGTGCGCACAAGGGAGGGCAATGCTCCCCCCTGAAATTTTGAAGGGGGTCCTCGTAGCCTCACATGTCAAACATTTTTGTTAAATCATAAAAAAAAACTTAAACTAAAGAATTTTTTTTTGGCGTTTGTATTTATAAAACTGTATTTTTATAAATACAATTTTTATAAATTGTATTTATAATAAAAATATATTTATTTAAAAATAAAATATTATGGGGGTCCAAAATGTGGTTGCCCCCCTTCTTCTTTTAGGCTGCGCACGCCTATGGGTGTCCATATGAGGAAAGACTTCGAATATGTGGGTTGCAGAGCTTGGAAACTAGGTACCTTAGAGAAGACTTGATTGAGGTGTTTAAGGCTCTGAGAAAAGAACATTTATAATTTTCAAGATTATAAATGATTCTAGAACTAGTAGCCATAATTTAAAGTTACGGGGGGGAAAGTTGTTTAGACTGAATTGTAGGACGTTTTATTTTAACCAGCGAGCTATAAATTACTGGAATAAGTTATCTGCATGGGTGGGATAGAGGCTGACAGTCTGGGGAAATTCAAAGGTCAGCTGGATAATTACCTAAGGGAGGAGGGAAATGCAGAGGTTGTCCATTTCCTTTTCTCTTATTAATTATTATTATTATTATTATTTAAATTTTCTTATTATTATTAATTTGTTTTTATTCTTATTGTTTAATGTATTTTTTGTTATTTTATTTTATTATTATTATTTATTTATTATTATTTTATTTTATTATTATTATTTATTTATTATTATTTATTTTTATTTATTTATTATTTTTTATTTTTATTTTTTATTTTTTGGCTGGTGCAGCATAAGCCATAGGCTTCCTTGCACCATATGGCCATTACTAATAATAATATCGTAATGTAATGGTAACTTAATATACGTATCTTGATCTGCAGCACAACAATTAAAACAAGTGTGCTCATTTTTAATTTTTATTTCTTAAATTATTTGATTTTTTCTTTTTCTGTGATTATTGGAAGTGAGAAATAAATAAATACCTTGTTACCATTCAATAATAAAAGTAATAACAGTTGATAATATATAATTGTTTTCACTTCATTGCACATAACTCCTAACGTAATATTCACTCTACATTTTGTAATACTTTTTAATTAACTGCGTGTGACATGCAACAGGTATTTCATACTCTGTGATTGAATATTTTAAACAATCGTAGTATATTGTCAACCCTTTTGTAATGCAGTTTACGTATTTCTTCCTGAATTTTAATAACAATTGAGGTGTAACATGTATTTAAAAAAAAATAAAATAAAAATGTTCTTGTTTTAACTCCGGCACGACTACCAGATCAGTAGAGTTTACAAGAAATCAATCAATACAAATTGTTGATCGTATTTAGCAGTCACGGGCTCGAACCCCTGTCCACTCAAACAGCGTGTACTACTGCACTTTTTCATTTCACCACTCGGCTATGTCAGGCCTAACATTTCCAGTTAGATTAATATAATAATCAAATAGTAATTATTCATAACTTCTGCATTTAGTAAACTGATAACAAAAAATGAGCAAATTTGCCCATTCATTATTCCAGTCAGCGAGGGCAATAAACAAAATATTCAATGTTTTATGAATAGACTGTGTGATATGTATGAAAAATAAATAAATAAAAGAAATAATAATTGCGAGATTTCTGTTTGACCTATTTTAATGAAATTTTCTGAATTTCAACAAATCATTCTGAAAGAGACAAATTTTAAATTTCATGAAAATCCATCCAGTGAAGTCGAGCAATTACATAGGTACGGATGGACGGATATAGCGAAGACAGTACACGCTTCAGGCATATATGCTAACACACCTAAAAAAAAATCCCAGCAAACAAAATTTTACTCTATTGGGAAAATCGTTATAACTTGCAGCACACACACAGCTCTCAACTGTCAAATATTTTTAAGCACTGTTTGATTTTGTGCTGTGTTATCTTGTGCAATTTGCTCTCTGAATTTTGTACTGCCGGTAAAATCTAACGGACAGAATATCACTTGAATAAAATAATGTTTTGAAAAAAATTTAACGCTTATAATCGAATAAAAAATAAACTGAAATGAATGGAAATTCGGTTAAGTTCTGTGTAGAAAATTAGTAATATAAGTTATAATTCATTTAAATGTTTCGTTGGTTTTGGTTGTCTCTCTCAGTTCTTTTGATGATGGCCTAAATAAATTGTTTAACATGCTTCGATCAAGGGCAGTAATCTTTCATGAGATAAATACTGATTAGCACAAGAAAGCATAAAGAAACTAATGGATAAAATAAACAAAATACTAAAGACAACAAGCACGTTTATTAACCTAGATCGAAGAAACTGCAAGGATTAGCTTCCAGAATATAATTATCTTGTGCAGCTTCTGCTACCCAACGTTGATAGAATAGGCTAACTGCAATGTATACGAATCACTTAAGTGAGTTATTTGCACTTCGCTTGTGCTATTTTAGTTGCACCTGCTGTATGAACCCAATTTCATTTCGACTAGAGCAGAGCAAAGAAACAGGTTCAGTTAGTACTTAGAACGACTTAATCGAGATTTTATAAGTGCTTAGCACGCGCACACTTGAATAGATAAGGAGGCCATTGAGAGAATTTTCGTTGCCAATGTCCAGTAAATGAAATTCATTACTGACTAGAAAACTAAGTCATCTCGGTATTATTACAGAGCAGCAACATATGTTTTTCTCATGTTTTATTAAATCACTGTAATACTTTCTGTCTTCCTTTTCTTGTCACATCTTCTCTCATAGGAGCGACGCTCATAGGTTGTTTATTTATTTATTTTTTGTATATTTATTTTCTATTTTTATTATTTAGTTTTAAGTATTTTTTGAAAAAATATAAAAAAAAAAAGTTTATTTTTATTTATTTTTCTTTGGTTAGTGCAGCAAAAGTCCGTGTGGCTTCCTTGCACTATACGGCTCTTACTAAAATCTAAAACAAAAGGAGTTAGCTCCCAGCACTGAACCTGTTGTTTGGTTTTTAGGAGCATTAGCAACTAAGGCCATATTGCTCCGGGATATGCGGTGGTCATTCCATGACCTTTCCGCATCCTCCGTATTTGGTGGTGACGGGCTCGAACCCCGGTCTAATCAAGAAGCGTGTGCTACGCACTGCTGCTCCTTCCTACCTGGCTACGGAAGCGCCGCACTGAACCTTGGGGATTACTTATTATCCTTGCCCAGACTATAGAAGCCTCCCTTATTGAACCGAATCAAATTCTTTACTAAAGTCCTCCTGTGTGACCACATCATAGTAGTCTATCAGGATGGTTAGGTGAGATTTTCCCTTTACAAAGGCTTGCGAGATACTTAGGATATTTTACTTCTCAAGACGATCCTGTAATGTACCCCTGTCAATGAAGTCAAAGTGACTGAGTTGTAGTTATCCATCTCATCCTTAGCTCCCCCATTGTTAATTGGCGAGACGCCGACACTTCTTCCATCCAAAGGATTACCCCAAGCTCAGCGCCATGATTAGCCATAACGTCTAGATCTCCCTGAAGTTCAGGGCAGGGCAAAGGGAGCTGCCCTGAATGTGTCGTATCATTGTGACGATTGCATTTTTTTCCTTTATACCTTAACTTTTCCCCATCAGTGCAAATTGTTTCTTCTGTTGTATTTGATTGAATTATAACATCCGAGTCAACCTTTCAGCTCCAACTCCCCATCCCAATTTAATGAAAATTTCATGTTAACACGGTTCTGTAGCTAGCAGGGCCCTGTTGGCTTTTAGAAGCTTGGAACCGGCCAAAACCAGGTCCCTGCTCTCTGAGGGTTGAGTCGAAACAGGACTTTTTCATATTTGGATGAGAGGGTGATATTTTTCTTTTTGTACCAGTTCTTAAAAGTCTTGACGTTTCCCTTACTGGCTGCACCTTGTTAAGTACTACAAATGGACCCTCACCCCATGGGCTATTTCACTTAACAGCAGGTAAGGTGAAGTTTGAAACCTTCACTATTTTGAAAAACCACAAATCATTTTATTCTACAGAAAATACAAATCATTTTATCCGACAGAAAATACAAATCATTTTATCCGACAGAAACTGCAAATCATTTTGTCCTTTCAAAAGCACATTGAATATGCATAATATGCACATTCAAGTGTGTTTTTGAAAGATTTACAAGTTATTCATTTACAGAAGCCTAACAATACTGAAATTTCATCAGATGATGACGAGATATTTCTAAAAATGTGTAACTTCCTTAAATTGTGCACTTGAGTGTAGTTAATTTAATCTAATCATCTGATACTGCAAAACAGCGACAATGACACAAATGGTAAGAAACACCTTTGTTTTAAAGTAATAAAGTGGAAAACATTCAACAGTAGAGAAACTAACCACCGCTCAAATTCTGGTAAAAGATATACATACTTTTGTATCCAGTTTTATGCATTACATGAAAATACCCACGACGTTTAAAAAGGAAAATTTTCTTTATATCTTTACAAACAATAATGAAAATACTCACTGGAAACTTTTTTATGTTTTTAAATTCTTGAATCTATGAAAAAAATTAACAAGGAACAAAAAACAACTTCAGCAAAATGAACAACTAAAAATAAAATGAATTACATTTTACACTATTTTTAAACTAACTAGAGTAGGAGTGGATGAAAAATCAATTGCAAAGCTCACAAGTTCACAACCTACTCAAATCGAATACTTTCTTAATAATGCACAAGACGTTGCTTTTCATCATAGGTTTTATAGAGATCATGATTTTAGGGAACACATTTAATACATGTATGGAACTTTATTTTCGTCTACAATTATTCGCACCTACAAGGTTTAATATGTTTGCCCTCTGGCGAATTATCACTACGTCAGACATCAGTCTTAGAAGGGAGTGTTTGTATTTAAAGCAAAAAAAAAGTTCTAATTTTTTTCTTTTTCGCTTTCCTTCTACATTTATCTTTCATAGATAAACCTTGAAGAGCTTTAGATCCTGAAGATACGCGAAATCGATTCTTGTGCAATTTGGATGAAATGATTTAAGGCGATTATGGCCCCAGTAAACTCCATCTGCTCAAGTTTATTTTTATTATTACAAGTATTATTCTTTGAAGGTGAACTTAATGCAGGATGAATTTTTGCTTGGAAATAAAAACACTAAAGCTAGCGATAAATTGATGTCAGTGTTGCCGCTGGAAGATAGCCAACGACCTCTTTAAAAATATAGTACTTTATAGACTTTTTTTTTTTTTTTTTTTTTTTTTTGAGCCTCATATTGGAGTATCCACGAGAGAAATCAAACACCTGCCTGACTTGGAAAACAGCTGCTACATCTCATAAGATATTTCACTTTTCTCTGTGATTCTAGGCACATGGCTGTGATAAAAACCAGTTTGTCTAAAAGAATAAAGAATCTCTTCCATAAAGAATTAATTAAATATCCAGCACAGTATTTAGATTTGTTAGAAAACTATATCAAGTAATATAACCATGAAAGAATTCTAGCCAAAATACAGTATATAGTTAAAGATAAATTTCATGGTTTTGCCGTGTTGGTTAAAGACATGCTGCATTAAATATTTTTAGTGCTTACATGCAAATATTTCTCATTCAATGATTTTTATTTTGCAAAAATAAAATACATTGAAAATTGCAATTGTTTTTCTTTTTCTTAGTGAGCAAGTTTTATGCCCAAAGTGGTTGTGCAGCAAAATTTTACGCTCCATCCTTTCGGACGTTATTACGCAGTCGCATATAAATATTTCTTATTGAAGTACTTTTTTTTTTTTTTTTTTTTTTTCGGGTCGATATGAACGGTATATACGAATTATCTTATTTATTATTACAGTAGCTAATATTTTTAAATTAAAAACGGAAATAATAATACAGTAGTAGATACAAATTAAAACCTGTCATAATGATTTACTTTGTAATAATCTGGTTGTGTACAGTTTATAAATCGTATTAAGCTTGGTTTTTTAATCTTAAATTTAAATTAATCCTATATAAATATACAAATATATTAGAAGAAAGCTGGTCTCTTGTCAAGATTTTTATATAAATATATTAAATTAATTAATAAAAATGTGCATACGTTACTCATAAATTAATAATATAATAAAAACAATACTTATACTTAAAAGCAATCATTATAATTAATATACTAGTACTCGTGTACAGTACAATACCGTACATACAAATCGACACAGTTATGGTTGTTATTGATTTTACCATAAAGTAACATTACAATAGTAATACGTAACAGCGCATTAGACCATAAATTGAACCAGTGTATTATTTTTTTACATGTTGGTTATCACAGGGCAAATTGCGTGTTGTGCAGGTTTAAAACCTGAAATTACACTATTCCCTTTGGATGAGATCGACAAACTACAGCCTCCATTGAAAGAAGTCTTTAAGAACTCCTCTAGTCTCTTACCGAAATCGAACCCAGCTCGCTGCAAAATAGTGACAAGAGGTGAAACTACTACATTCTCACTTAGGATAATATATATAGTACGGTATAGGCAATTTAAGATATATAAATTAAGATATACAGTATTAAGGTATAAAGAATTTAAGATACTGTATATAAATTAAGAGAGAGAGAGAGAGAGAGAAGAAATATAAAAAATTATATACAATTAAAAGATGTTTACATGTATTTCCAACCGCTTTCCATAGGTTGTTATGTTATGTTATTTTGGTTTTTAGGATCATTAGCAACTAAGACCATATTGCTCCGTGGATATGCGGTGGTCATTCCCTGACCTTTCCGCATCCTCCGTATTTGGTAACGGGCTCGAACCCCGGTCTAATCAAGAAGCGTGTGCTACGCACTGCTGCTCCTGCCCACATGGCTATGGAGGCGCCCCCATAGGTTGTGTGTGTGGCACCAAAGCACATTTGCCTGCAAACATAGAACAAAATCGACCATAGAACCCATGCAACATGCAATTCACAAATACGATATACTGACACCTCGCAACCTTACATGGGTTCTATGGTCGATTTTGTTCTATGTTTGCAGGCAAATGTTAAAAAAAAAAAAAAAAAAATGGATGGATGGATGAAAAACCCGAGCTTCCCGAAGGGGGGAGGAACCATGAAACCCTTGCCTGAGACTAGCTAACTCAGCCATGTAGTAAAAAGTCCATAAAAATTCTTCAAGGACGGCGATTTTATTCGCTGTGCAATGGAGAAAAGACCATTCACAACGATAGCAGTTTAAGGTAATTATTGCTTACTTATAGATTGTATAGTATTTCTGAAAGACCGCTTTGTTCATAAAACTGTTGATAGTCGTGATTATAATGTTAATATTTTTAATATCTTAATTCTTTAACCTAAATCTCAGTGGTCGTCTTTGATGATCTACCATTTTTAGAAGCTTTAATTTTTTCCCTATTCAGAGAAATTGAAAAGAAAGAAGTTTTATTTTGAAAAAAAAATTCTATTAAGAAGTTTTCCAGATGAATTTTTGATAAAAAGAGTAATGAAAATTCATGAGATGGAATTTGGGCTAAGATTCTATTTAGTTAGCAATACTATTTTCATCAAAAAAGCTGTAGTTCTCTTACGACTTCCTGTACATTTTCGTAAGAATAACTTTTGAAACTGTGTAGTGGTCACAAGACGAATGTCCTTCTAAATAAGTACCCTGTATCGCTCTTCTAGAGTTTCAAATAAGTATTCGACGGTATTTAGTTACACATGGGAGGTCTCAGTTCGTCACAGAAACATTGCTTCATCTACACTTTTATAGGGTTAATTCCAAGAAAAAAAGGTTAATAACCGTATGCCAGACTACTTGTTTCCCTACTTAGCGTTTTCTGTTGAATTTTTCATTAAATTTAGAGTGAAAGTTATATAAAATAATATGTTAACTGAATTAATACAGGAATATTTGTGTACTGTTTCAGTACTTCTTGATTGTATTATAATTCTTTCATATTCAGTATAAAAACATAAAATATAATTACAAATAGCAGTTGTAAATGTCTTCGCCTTTTCTATTTTATTTTAACAGGTCTAGTAACCAACATGAAATTTTATGAATAGCGTTGCTGTTATGATTGACTGTGGGAAGAAAAAAGGAGTTTAAGAGAAACAAATTAATTGATGCTGGTTCACCACGATGACTTATCGCGGTGTAGCAGTATTGCCAATTTGTTTCTTTTAATGGGGAAACTCACGAAGAAAACAACCTGCTCAAAGTCATGATTAAGGAAAAAGTGAGTTTTTTAATTAATTATAATTGAAATTATTTTAGTGACAAATAACATTAAATTATTTTTTTAGTCTTTATCCTTTATACCTGCATGGAAAGCCACTTTTAAAGTTACTAGGTTTATATTAGATGTTCCTTTATTGTCATGAGAGGATAACAACAGCTTGAGGTCACTGACGTTCACTACATTGCATTGATTACAAGAAACGGCTTGAGCTGCAAACAGTAGGTCTGAAAAGACTTCCCTGTGATTCTCCTCTCCTTGTGTTGCTGCCTGCAGGATTTTATAAACATATTAGCAGAAGTCTGGGTCTCAAAATTATTCAGTGTTTTGTTACCGCAAGGCCTTATATATATATTGATCTTGTATTTTATAAGAGCTCATTGTTAGAGTTGCTTGGCTGTGTCAGAGGGTAACCACATCCAGTTCCCCACTAGTTTGGATAATACTCATGATTATAATTCATAAAATGAAGGTATGATTAAATTTTATAATATTATTCTTCCACAACATACGATATTTGATAATGTGATGAGGACCAGGGCCCGCGGTAAGTAGAGCTTTTCATATTTTCTTTAAAATTTTAATTTAATTTATATTTTATACTAGAGGCCAGAAAAATGTTATCTTTTCAAAATGTTGAAGCCAACGGGCTAGGTTTAATAATATAGGCCAGCTATACAGGCATTCATATGGAATGTCATTTTATTTTTATTTATTTTATTATTTTATTTTATTTATTTTATTATTTATTTTTTTAATTTTGAAATTAGCAGGGCTAAGTGCACTTGAAGCCCAGAGCTGAGCAAAATTTGGTGTCCGATTATTTGAAATTATTTTAATTTTCGATATCATCATGCAGACTCCGACAATGGTAGCATGGTTTTTCCTCCTGAAAATTCGAGTTTTACGTCCAGCAAACAGAAAACCGACGACAAAACATACACAATTTACAACGAGTATACACGGAGCAAAATGCATTTATTCGCTAATGCTCCTAAAACCCAACAACAACAACATCATACAGAAGCTAAGCACAATCCTGACACCCAGGACTCTCCTAATTACCTAAAAGATCTTCCAGGTAACTCAGATCATAAGAAAAGGAGTACCACAAGGAGGTGTCCCCTCAGGTTTCCTGTTTGTGGGTGGGCCCTCGCAGATAGCACAGTCAGACTCAGGAGAGGGTTGAATGGTTTTGCCTCCTGAAAGTTCGGGTGTTTCGTCCGGTAAATAGGCAAATCAACAAGATAATACACACCATTTAGAGACACAATATACTTACGCCTCATTTGCTTTAGCACCTAACAAACACACGTACACACTTGTTTGTGCAGCTCTTGAACCGTTTCTGGCAACACACGCAGAATTCACATCCTGTGAACTCTGCTGATGACCTCGAGATATTCATTAAGCCCTTTCAAGCACACGCATAAAATAAACCACCAGGTCCAAGCGCTGATCACTTAACTTGAGCCATTCCTCTATTACAGGTAGGCCTTGAGCTGAACCCATCTCAGAAGGCTTAGAAAAGCTTAGAAGGGTTCACTAAGGAGAGATCACAAAATGATGCCAGAGCAATTGGGACCAGGGTTTACATTACAGTAATGTTTCTCTGATGTGAAAATTAAAACCTGTTGGTGTGATGTGAACAATCCGCTAAGAACTGGTCAGGCTGCAAAACACTCAATTGACAACTAAGCAGTAGCAATCGCTGGTGGTTTCAGTTGATAACGATATTTTTTTTCAACTAATGCTGGTGTACCCCAAGGTCCAGTTATTTCTTCCATTCGATTCCTCTTGTATATTAATGATCTTTTTCCAATGGAAATTTTATTCCTAGGTTTGCTAATGATACCATACTACATTCCACCTTCCAGTTTGAGAAACCTTGCCCTGTACAAAGGGATTCAACTTCTTGAATATCCACCGCCAATTCATAAAATGTTCTCCATATCTGGAATTCTTAAATGGAACGAAGAAAACTTAATTAACTTCAGTCCTTCTAAATTTCATTCCTTTCTAATTTCTAGACAAGATCACATATCTCTCTCTATTTGGGATTACTCTGACATCTAATCTCTCTTGGCATAAGCACATCACGCATATTTCTTCTTCTGCATCAAAAAATATAAAAAAAGTGGGCTTTCTTTTTCGCTTGCCGCTAATTTCTTCCAAACAACTATTCACTCTGAACAAATGTAAATCCTTCCTCCCTGTCTGGAATATTGATCCCATACTTGTAGTTGTTCCCCCAAAACCTCTGTCAAGCTTCTAAATACCATTCAAAATAGGGCAGTCAGGTTAATTAATGACTGTCTCATACGGAGTCTCTACACTCTCTGTCTCATAGACTTTCAGTTTCTGCTGCATGGCTTTTCTGCAGCTACTAAACACACTGAACTTACGAGTACCCTTCCTTTTTTATCCCTTCTACTGTTGTCTGGAACAGCATTACATGTATTTTTCTAGACAGCATCTAGGCACGATTCAAAAGAGGACAGTCAGGTTAATTAATGATTCATCTCTTACGAAGTCTCTACACTGTTTCATAGATCTTCAGTTTCTGCCGTTTGCCTTTTCTATAGCTACTATATGGACACTGTTCTTCTGAATTCGCATGTCTTCCCTTTCCTCTCTTCCAAACCAGCCCAAACACGTACGTCAGCCATCGCCAATATCCACTCACTGCTTAACTCTAAACACACTGAACTTACTCTTCCTCTTTTATCCCTTCTAATGCATCTAAGGCTGTTCTCTGGAACAACCTTACATGCATTTTTCGAAAATGAAAATCTACAGAAATTAAATTCTAATGTCAACACGTGTCGTTTGTCTTCTCAACCTTTAATGCCTGCATGGTACTGTAGTTCTAATACCGTTTTCAGGTTTTCATAAAAAATAATAAAATGATATTAAGTAAATAAATAGATAAAAATAAACTTTTTTGTAAGAACATTGCTTTTTTTCCGAATATTTTGATCAGGTAGTCTGCTTAATCGCTTAATTTCAACTTGATCATCGTGTCACAAGGACGAAATCGGGTTTTTTTTTTTTTAATATTTATCTTATCATTGCGAGCATTGGATAAGATAAATAATTTCAATATCATGTTAATATATAATTGATGATCATGATTTTGTATTTATCTAATAGTAAATCCTGTATCTTCTAATAGTTCTGTCCCACAGCATGAAATAGCCATTAATTCGCTAATGTACTCTGAAATTTTAGAAAACTCAACAAACATTTTATATTATTCAGTAAGGTTCACCAGGATATGTTCTAGTCATTCCGATCTTCTCATTATTCATCAAAACCCAACACTAACCCAGCTGATATTGCGATGAATTGAATAGGTATTTGCATCGGTCTTTAATGACGAAAAGACCCTTCCTACTGAGAAGTTGTGCGAGTGAGGCTGAGCCATATGAAATTAGTGATGTCGTAATTACAGATGATTGTTTATTAGAAAAGCTTTTGAGCATAAAGGCAAGTAAGGCTCCAGGAGTTGATGACATGTACCCTATAATTTTGAGGTAAAGTGCAAAGGAGTGTATTGAGTCATTGAAGTTAATTATAGCGGCATTTTTAGACTCAGTGGAGATTCCTTTGTTTTGAACAAGTGTTAGTGTATCGCCAATACATAAAAACAGTTCTAAAAGTGAAGTTGGTAACTACAGACCGCTTAGTCTGACTTCAGTGGTAGGAAAACTCTTAGAGGTAATGATTAAGAGTGCAACCTAAGGATATTTAGATAGATATGGCATTCTGAAGGACCCACGTGGAACAGGTTGGATCACCGGTAAGATTCTAAGATGGATTGCTGGGTGGCTGCAGGGCAGAAGGTAGAGAATTATGATTAATGGATATTCTTCAGATTGGTGTAACGTCAAGAGTGGGGCCCTCAAGGATTTGCTCTTGGGCCACTGTTGTTTCTCATTTTTATAAACGACATCGACGAAGAGTAGAAGGCGTGGTGTCAAAATTTGCAGATGACGTAAAGATTGACAGAGTCGTTAATGATCAGTGCCAAGCGCTCCTTCAATATGACTTGAACAGACTTCAGAGATTGTCAGAGGAGTGGCATGTTTTAATGCTACTACTGTATATGCAAGGTCGTATACTTGCGGAATAGCAACCCCCAAATAAATTATATACTTGGTGGGGTTGAATTAAAAACAGTGGAGGAGAAAAGGGATCTGGGAGTTACAATACCGGCAGATATGGTTTTCTGAACAGTGTGAACAGGCAGCCAGGAAAGCCCATGGTGTCCTATCGATGATTTATCGAACGTTATCCTGTACAGATAGGGAAGCCAAATCCCACTGTATAAGACCACATTTGGAATACTGTGTTCAAGTATGGAGACCTCATCTGAAGAAACACATTGAACTTCTTGAAAGGGTCGAAAGACGGGCAACTCGAATGGCGAGATCGACGGAACGACGACCACATGAAGAAAGATTTCGGTTATGTGGGCTACAGAGTTTGGCATCCAGGCACCTCAGAGTTGGCATAATTGAGGTTTATCAAGGGATTAGTAAAATGAATGAATGAAGGCGGAATTTTTACTGTTATAAAGAATTCCAGAACTAGGGACCATAAATTCAAATTACAGGTTTAGACTAGATTGTAGGAAGTTTTCTTTTAGTCAACGAGTCGTTGATTGTTGGAACAAGTTGCCCTCGCAGGTAGTTGAGGCTGAGAGTTTGAATAAATTCAAAGGTCAACTGAATAGTTACCTGTGTGAGAAGGGAAGTATATAATTTGTATTTTCTTATCTACTTGGGGTTTTTTTCCAGTGCAGCAAAAGCCTATGATTTCCTTGCACTGTATAGCGAATACTATTTTCCTATTTTCAATGTAACTGTAATTGGAGGCGATGTGGAGGAAAATCAAAACTTCTTACTTCACCATCTAAACAAACCTTACAAAGCAAAGTCATTAAAAAAAACAATGCCTCAGCAGTCTTCAAAAGGCGTTGGTATCATCTCTTCACGTGTAATCTCACAACATTAAGATCAGACGTTCTTCCAGACCAGACGTTCCTGAAACCGCTATGATCTCTCTTCGCACTTGCTCTCCCCTCATCACCGCCCACTATCAGAACCGAATGAACACCCAACTGGACATCTTCCTCGTTGGAATGACAACACTGAACTGATAGCAATCAAACTCAGACACTTCCCATTGCACTTACCCAATTTTGCAGACCTCCCTTGTTCTGCAGCTGTCTTCCTTTCCCTTAACCTTCTGTGGGACCAGGGGCGATTCCTACTTTTCCCCGCTAGTTTTTCAGCCCGCACAATATAAAATCACGCCGTGAGCGTACTCTTCTGCAGACAAAACTATACGGAAATGAGCGAAAAGCTATGCTGCTGTCGTTAAAATAATAATCGAATTTGTACTTGGAAGAGCTTCGTCTTCAGAGATGCTATTAGGAAAACAAAACTTCAGAAATACTCAAGAGAATGACATTTACACGGGCTGAACTATATTTTGTTGCATGACAGTACTGCATACACATTCATTTGACTTAAACAGAATATTTAAAGGTGAAATATCTACGTTAATGCATCCTACTTTCTCACCGAACCTTTCACGATCAGGGAAACTTAATTGCATATACTATATAGAAGCCTCTAAGAAAATACTTACTTTGCCTCGTTAAAAATTTAGCTGTGCTTAAAATGCGATTTGATTTCTTTTTTTCCTTGGATAAAATTGTTGCTAAAAGATTATCATTTCAAAGATAAAAGTTTCGTTAAAAGTGCAAGGCACTTTTAACGAATGCGCGAAATAACGGTAGTATGGAATGGCTTCGTGAATTGTTTCCTTATGAATGTAATGCTTTGTCGTAATGAGAAACTACTCCTGTGAATTCCTTCTTCAAGGAATTCACATGAGTAGTCCCCCATCTCCCCCCCCAAAAAAGCATAATTATTACACTGAAGAACAGTTTTGGTAAGTAGTCCCCAATTAGTTCATTCCTTAAGACTATGCCACTTCAGAATTTAACATTAAGTTATTGCAGATTATAATGGCTGCTGTGTAATTTACAGTTCGAATATTTATTATCTGCTAGTGGTCGCCCATTACACTGGGGTTGTTTGTTATAGGTGTAGAAGTTAATTATTTCTGCTGGGGTTTTTTTTTTTTTTTTTGGAAACTGCTGTTTTCATCCTTCCTGATATCAGTGTGTACGCTCTCAAAGTGAAAAATTATTTCAGCAAGCGGTCGATATTAAAGAATTAAGCTGAGATCGATGGCCGGAATATGCATCATCATCAAATAAATAAAAACCGGTTAGTCTAGTACAGGTACACTCCGATTCCGTTTCATCATGATCTAACTATTTATTTATTCAGATAAGTCATCGTAGAAAACAAGAATAATTTAGAAGAACAACAAAAGAATTTAAAAATATAGATTATTCACCTCAGAGCTGCTGATGGAACCCTGCCCTGCAGTCCAGTTGCAGTGACACATACCGTCGTTATCATTGCGAACACCACTTGTACTCGAAATTTAATGAATTAAATCCCAAGGTGTATCTTAAGATTTAATTCATTATTTAATTTAATCATATAAATATGAATTTTATCTGCATTAAGTACGCTACAAAGTGCCGTACTTAGTAGTGTACTGTGTTTATTTTAGTACCTTATTTTCCATGAGCTGACATATTCTAATGCTGTATTCTGAATGTCCTGATTTTCGGTCACTAATTTCGAAACTGAAGCTGTCGTATATGTTAGTAATAAAAGATAGGAAAGAGAAATCATTTTATATATATATATATACATACAGAGTGGTACAAAAAGGAACTTAAATTATTTATATTATTATTTGAATTATCTTTTTTTTTATTTATAAGAATAAAAACAATGCATACTTTATTATACATTTCAGTGTGAAAGGAGCCCAACATTTGTTTTGGGTATCCCTAGTCTACTAGAGTGGTGTTTCCCCCTTTTTAATTGGCAATCCTGTTTTTGAATGAATATGCTTTTGTAGTACGTGTATTTCATCATTTTATTTATTTATTTTAAAACTAATTTTATAGTTTATTTTTCTGTAAAAAATAACAAAATTATAAATTATTTTTTACCTAAATATATTAAAAACCAAACAATTGTATACACATTGAAATCCCGGCACAACTAATACCGTTTTAACAAAAAATTCATTATAACGAAAATATTGCTAGATCCCAGTTGGCTGCCCTTATTATTAGTGCTTTGTCTCGTTTAAACGAAATAATTTTTGACGAAAAATTGAGCTTAACGAATTATTTTCAGTCAACCTATGCCTAAAATGTACTGACTTATAATGGGAAAGAAAAAAGAAAAAAAAAACTTTATTGGGAAATTATGAATGACACTGTGTAGTCCGTATCCATGGAAAGTACTCTGGGGAAAAAAGTTTCAAAATCCAGCAAAAAATTCATTATTCACACTCGCTACGATTTTCATGCCTTTTTATACTTTTTTTTATTTTTTACTTCTGCACTACCTATATATTTTTAATTACATTCAAGTTGAATTTTTGTATTAAAACGGGGAGACAACAATAAAAACAAAATTTACCTATTAGCGTGTAAAAAATAACGATAAGTTGTATTCACCGGGATGTGGTGTGTATTATTTCTTATAAATATGCTTTGAAAACGACGCTCTCCGAAAAAAAATATCTTAACTTTTGTAGTACGTGTATTTCATCGTTTTATTTATTTTTTTAAAGTCAGTGTTTAGGTGGAATGAAGCAGAAATGACTACTTTCGGATAAAAATTCATTAGAAATATTTTCAGCGATATCCATTAGAACGAAACTTCAGTAAATCGAAATGATTCATGCTTCCCCCAAAAGTTCGTCTTAACAGGAATTTACTGTACTCGTACAGTTAAATATGAACGAAAACTGAATATCTAATCAAATTTCTATTCAGATGAATGGCATCTGAATAGAAAAGAAATAAATGAGACTGAATTATTTATTAAATTATTTGTGAAGTTAACCTATCAAGAATCATATTCATTCTATACCTTCCAGTCTCAGTGATGTCTATTTCCACCTTCAGTATGCTAAGCCCCACTTACTTTTTCTGGCAGTCTCAATTATCGGTTGCCTCAGCCACTACTCATCTATTGCCTGAATATTTGCTTTATGATTCCTTTCGTTTCAAAGTTGATATTTGTGCATGTCTGCTCTGATCTTCCTTGTCAGAAACATAATTTGGAACTTCCTGTTTTTGATCTCCTCCGGCTTAAAATCTCTCTGCCCTATTCAGTCCAATTCATGTATTTATCGTTCTCCAGTCTCTACTAATCACTCGGAACTCTTTGACTTCTCTTCTTTGAAATTCGACTTTGTCCAGTATAACGTTCCTATCAGTGAGGTAATTTTCCTTGGTGATTTTAATGTTCATAGCTCTAGTTGGCTTTAGTTTTCTAGTTAAACAGACCTAACTGGTCGAGATGTCGAGCCTTTTGCAATTACTAATGATCTCACAAAACTGTTCATTTACCAACCAGAATATGAGACAACTGAAGTTATGAACGTGAAAATAAATTCTATTCTTCCTTTCCTTGGTTGGATTACTGTTTTAAATTTAATCGCAATGTTTGCTCAGATCATATCAATGAAATAACCGCCGACCGGGCTAGCCGGGTAGGTGAAGTGCCTGCCTGGCAACCCAAAGGTCGTGGGTTAGAATCCCGCCTTGAGCTTGGATAAAAGTACTGCAAAAACCTTGGGAGGTGCATTATGGCCTCTACCAAAAAAAAAAAAAAAAAAAACTACCAAAAAAAAGAAAAAAAATGAAATAACTCTTGTAGGGATGAAATCCTTTATTCCGCATCCCACCATAAAATCTTGTCCCTTCTCTAAACTTTGGTTTTTCCAATAAATGCGCTAAAGCTGTTCAAGATAAAAGTGTAGCGTATAATTGGCTTGCATCCAAATCTCTAGATTCATTTTCTGCGTACATCAAAGCCCGCAGCAGTTGTTGTTGTTTTGGTTTTTAGGAGCATTAGCAACTAAGGCCATATTGCTCCGGGATATGCGGTGGTCATTCCCTGATCATTCCGCATTCTCCATATTTGGTGGTGACGGGCTCGAACCCCGGTCTAATCAAGAAACGTGTGCTACGTACTGCTGCTCCTTCCCACCTGGCTACTGAGGCGCCTCCAGCAGTTGTAAAACGGCTATTAATCAGTTCAAACGCGATTTTCGACATGACAAGAGTAGAAAACTTGCTTCTTGTTCAAATGGTAGTTGGGCATTCTGATCTCTTGCCAAGGCTATACTGATTGCAACTACTGTCCATCAATACTCGCACCTCTGTTACAATTTTGTCCTGTCATTCCAATGAGTGCCTCCATGGTCTTTAGACATAAGGATGTTAGAAGAATTCTGAAAATTTTCATGCCAAGAAAGCTCCAAATCCTGATGCCATTTCTCCACCTGATGATCCTGATCATCAGGTATTGACTTATCCACCTTTGAACAGATTTTATGGAAATGTTCAATGGAACTTAAGCAGTTGCTCTTGACATTTCTAAGGATTTTCGCGTTTGAAAAAACGTCTTCTAGACAAGCTCCCATCTTATGGATTTCCGATTGTTTGGTGTTTTGGAATTGCGTTACTACCATTTTCTCTGTAATCGCTCTCTCACTGCGGAGTAGCGGTAGACGGTTCTCTGTTTTCTAACTTCTGCAATAATGTTGGTGCTATCCAAGGTTAAATGTTTTTTCCCACTCTTTATCTTCATATATAATGACCTTCTTCTTTGATTGACAGGAAATCCTATCCATAATTTTGCCGATGATAGTATAGTACATTCCACCTTCCACTTTGAGAAACCTTTTCCTGCGCAAACAGTTCCTCGCACATCCGCCACCTATTACTCAAATACTCCTCCTCTCCAAGTAATTCTCCATTGCGGCGAAGAAAACTTAATAAACGTCACTCCTTATAAACTCAGTCTTCTGTTATTTCTCGCAAAAAAAGAAACGAGTCCACGGCTTCTTTGCTCATCATTCTTCGATGATACTCAAATCTCTGGACAAGATCACGTATCTCTACGAGGGATTACCCTGACTTCTAATCTCACTTGGCATAAGCACATCATGAATACTGCTTCCTCTACATGTAAAAAACTAGATTTTCTCTCTCTGCTCTACTTTTCTTCCAAACAGCTGCTCAATCTGTGCAAATCTCAAATCCTCCCTACCATTGAATATTGTTCCCACATCTGGAGTGGCCACCCCAAAACCACACTTAGGCTTCTAGACTCCATTCAGAAGAAGATAGTTAGATTAATTAATAGCCCATCTCTTAAAAAGTCTCATAGACTTTGTTTCTGCTGCATGCTTTTGCTATAGATGTTCCACTGTTCCACTGAATTGGCATCTATAATCCCCCCCCCCCTTTCTTTCAAAACAGTTCGAACACGTGCTGTTATTGTAGCGGGGGTTTTGGGGGCATCAGCGACTAAGACCTTATTGCTCTGTGTGTACTGTCTGTAAATTGCATGTGTTCTGTGGTCGATTTTCTGTGTGCTGGACAAAAAACCCAAGTTTCCAGGAGAAAAAATCATGCTACCCTCGCCTGAGACAGGCTAACTCAACCACGTTGTGGAAAAGGCCATAAAAATCCCTCACGTCATCGACGGCACTGGAACTCGGGTCTTTTCCACCCGGTGTAGGGAGGACGATTCTACCAACTGTGCTGCCCACAAGCATTCATTATTTGACTTTAAACTCACAGAACCAACTTTTGCCCTTATTCGTGGAACCCTGAACAACCTTCCTTCACACATATATTTCCCGAAAGTTACAAATCTACAGAAGTTCGGTCTGATATCGACAAGTATCTTCTGTCTTCTTAGCCTTCAACCCCTACACGATACTAAGTACTAAGGGTGCCATTACCTTTCATGTTTGGGATTTTCATAGAAAAAAAAATTAATAATCTTTATTGATCAGTAAGCATTTATAGGCTTAGTGCAAATCAGAATTTAGGTTTTTTTTTTATTGTATTATTAGACGCACACATTACAGTTTAAAAGACTTCAGTTGAAATTATTAGTCTTTTAATTCAAACAAGTATTCTTGAAATTAATAGTAATTCTAAAATCCTACCATGGAATATTGTTCCCACATCTGGGGCGGTGTCCCCAAAACCTCTCTCAGGCTTCTAGATTCCATTCAGAAGAGGACATTTAGGTTAATTAATGACTCCTCTCTAACAGTCTCTCCACTCGCTGTCTCATAGACGTACTGTTTCTGCTGCATACCTTTTCTACATACTTCCATGGGCACTGTTCTTCTGAATTGGCTTCTATAATTCCCGCTCTCTCTTTCAAAACAGTCCGAACGCGTGCCGCCACCAGCCATTTACTGTCCAACTTCAAACTCACAGAACCAATTTATCATCTTCCTCGTTTATTCCTTCTACTGCCGTTTCTGAACAACCTTCCTTCATACGTATATCCTGAAAATTACAGTCTACAGAAGTTCAAGTTTAATGTCAACAAATATCTTCTTTCGTTTTCTCAACCTCCTTTCTACATCCTTCCTAAAATTAGGCCTCCAGACCTCATTTTAGGAAGGATGTAGATTTGCTTGAGCGTGTACAGAGAAGGGCAACAAGATTGGTGAGGGGAATGAAGGGATCCTCTTACCAAGAGAGGCTTAAGTTCTGCAAATTGCAGCGGCTGGAGACTAGGCACCTGCGAGGTGATCTGATTGAGGTGTATAAGGCCTTGAATGGGTTGAGCACGCTGAATTCTGATGGGATTCTTCCACTTGTTCAGATTACGAACCTAAGGGGGTATAAATTCAAATTGAGGAAAGACAGATGTAATATAATACTATCACTAATACTACTACTACTTCTACCTCCAACCCAAGCACGGTACTAAGTACTATAGGTTCTAATACCTCTCGTGTTTGGGGTTTTCATAAAAAAAATTCAAATTATTATTATGTGTGCCATGAAATCTCCAACATAATAAATTGAAACCCGTATTTACTCATTTATATTTAAAACTTAATTGTCTTGTACGACCTGAGCATTTCATCTTTTTTTTTTTTTTTTTTTTTTTATGAAAACCCCAAACACGAGAGGTATGAGAACCTATAGTACTTAGTACCGTGCTTGGGTTGGAGGTTGAGAAGACGAAAAAAGATATTTGTTGACATTAGACTTGAACTTCTGTAGACTATAATTTTCAGGAAATGCGTACGAAGGAAAGTTCTTCCAGAAAACGGCAGTTGAATGAATAAACGAGGAAGATGTAAAGTTGGTTCTGTGAGTTTGAAGTTGGACAGTAAATGGATGTTGGCTGGTGGCGGCAGGTGTTCGGACTGTTTTGAAAGAGAGAGCGGGAATTATAGAAGCCAATTCAGAAGAACAGTGCCCATGGAAGTAACTGTAGAAGAGGCATGCAGTAGAAACAGTACGTCTATGAGACAGCGAGTGGAGAGATTCTGTTAGAGAGGAGTCATTAATTAACCTGACTGCCTTCTTCTGAATGGAATCTAGCTTGAGAGAGGTTTTGGGGGCACCGCCCCAGATGTGGGAACAATATTCCATGGTACGGCGTATTTGTACAGAATGAACAGCTGTTTGGAAGAAAAGTAACGCCGAGAGCGAAAGAGAAAACCGAGTTTTTTCGATGCAGAGGAAGCGATATTTGTAATGTGCTTGTGCCAAGAGAGATTAGAAGTCTGGGTAACCCCAAAAGAGATATATCATTTTGCCTAAAAATTGGAGTGTCACCAAAGATAAGCATAGGAGCAGAAGAATCCTTTTTGCGAGATATAAGACAAGACTGAGTTTTAGGATTGAAATCAACTACGTTGTCTTTACCCCACTGGAGAATTAGCTGGAGATCGGCATTTAAGGAATTGGTAGCGAATATTTGAGAAGTTGAAGCTGATTGAGCTGGGCAAAGTTTCTGAAAATGGAAAGTGGAATGCAATGTGCTATCATCAGCAAAATCTAATTTATATGTGACATTTCCATAGCTTTATCATTTTCATCTGAATTACAAATGTTTCGACATTTTTCATATGGAATTTCCGTTTGCTATTGTTCGTTAGGATCCAATTTCTTCTAATAATAATATCAATTTATTAGTTATAAAAGTTTATTCGTATGGTTGATTTGATTGGGATTCTGAGATCCGTTATTCTGGCTCTTTATCTTTCAGCATTTCGAAGGATGCTAAAGCCTTCAGTGGGAGATTTATGTGATACATTTGTAGATTGCATGTGTTCACAGACTGGTTTTCTGGCGAATAAAAACATGCAATTCGACATGAGACTGGCTAATCTAAGTCCCATTGAAAAACCCTTTATAGGGGAATCATTCGTTTGTAACAGGAATCGGAGCTGGGATCAAGCCATTAGACTGAAGTTGTACTTAAAACTTTAATTGAAAAAAAAAAAAAATAATAATAATAAATAAATAAAGTCGTTTTAAATTACTACCATAAATAAATAATCTAAAACATAACCATAATGCAATAGTTTTTCTCCCATTTTGTTCAAGTCATAGGAAAATTATGCTTTTCATTTCTTTTAATATATATGAAAAATGCTTATTCGTATGAGGACAGTAGAAGAGATGCAATTATTGATTTTGGATGTACAACGATTTTGTAAATATTTAAATCCTGTCATTACTATGATTGGTTAGTTTTTTTTTTTTTTTTTTTGTTAGTTGTTGGGGAATCGGCTTCTGTGGCCATAATGCACCGCCTAAAGTTTTTGTATTTTACTGTGATCCAAGCCCAACGTGGGATTCGAACCCGCGACCTTTGGGTTGGCAGGCTGACACTTTACCCACCTGGCTAGCCCGGTCGGCATGATTGATTAGAATCATGCATATGTTTTAGTTAATGTAAAGGGAGACAAATACTGGCTGAAATTTCTACCAGAATTGTATAAAAATACTTTCCAAAATATGAAAACGGATTATATTTCACGAATTATATGTTACTGTTACTGTTACATTTAGCCGATTTGGACTAAGCAGTAGGAACTCGGGATATTGAATGAAGCCAGCAAACACACCTTTCCTTCGAGAAAAATTTCAGGCCCCATCAGATAATTTGCTGACCCTGACCGAACTTCCTGTGTAATACTACAGCCCAGTCATTCGAATAGAATATCCTCTCCTGCATTGTTGTCTAACATTACAGTAATTTTCTGCCACGAAAATACTCGAAAATACTGCTCTATATTTAAACGCACAAGAATAAAAAAAAAAAAAAAAAAAAAAAATTGCCCTGGGCAACTAATCAGCAATTCATCATCAAAAGTTAGAAAAAGCTTTCCAGATATCAGATCAGGGATGTGGACAGTTAGCACTGGCCCTGGCCCCTAAGCGAGGGAAATGGAGGGCTAACTTCGCTGAGCCCTTTTTTTTATATATATATAACTTTGAAAGAACACCTAAAAACTCTGGACCCTCCCCACTGGAATTTAGGGCTGTTGATGTTCCCGTATCCTTCCCGATGCCACTGAGTAAGATACAGTACATTAAATTCGCAATCCTGCACATAGATACAAAAAAAAAAAAAAAAAAATCTGTTTATACTCCGGGACGATAAAACAGTCAGAGGAGTTAACAAGATAGACAGAATACAAGAAACAGCACCGTATTCAGCAGTCACGGGCTTGAACCCCGGTCACTCAAGGCACGTGTACTTATGCACCCGCGCGCCTGACCACTAGGCTACGGCGGCCCTACAAGTTTTATGGATCGGTTTGAACTGTCAGTAGTCGTACTTTTTTGATGCTTTTATTTGAAAGGTTGCTTCAAAAGAACGCTATCTTGATGTACACAATGCATTGCATTCTGAGTTATTCGGGACATCGGCTACTAAAATTGATCCAGTAAAAGCTAACATTTATAAAAGAAAAAAAATGAACGATATCTGGAAACAACTGTTTCCTTCCACTTCAAAGAAATCAAGAAATTTAAATACTAGAGGACTTAAGCCCTATGATTTTGCTTTAAGAGGCGGCAGGGAAAAAGTGACATATTGCCAATGCGTAATGTAACGCTACTTTTCTTGAATATCGTTTTGGTCATCAAATTGTGAACAAACGGTTAATTTGTTGAGCGCACAGATGTTTGGTAGATGAGGGTCCCCAAATGTTGTTATACTGGGGAAAATCCATCCGTCCGTCAGGAAGTGCTCCCATTCGATTAACCAATTACTTAATAGAATTCAAATCTCACTTTAAAAAAAAAGAAAACTGGTGGAACATAGTAGTTTTTAAAAAATATCTTAGCCCAAATTATAGTTTAAGCATCCTTAATTAAAATATCCAGAAGCCCTTCACTAACCTTGTAAATAAATAAATAAAGAATCCGCTTCATAAAGGATCCTCTTCAAGCGGTTAGCTTCTGTAACCATTTGAACCAAACCCATTAAAGTTTTTAAGAAACGTACGAACTGTATTACGCAAGAAACTTGACACATTTCTGGTAGCGATGTCAATGCTAAGATGCAAAAACACAATGCAAGGTTGTGTCAGTTAAATTTCCCACGTTCTGCTTATCACTCCTCCATATCTCCCTCCCAGCCAGTAGACTCGTCTAACACCACCTGCGTGCCGCTACGAAGAAGTCAATACCAGTACGAGAACTAAGTTCGAAGAGCGTAGTATCTCGCTCATACGGTTTTACGTTAGTAAGCGCGTTGTCATAGAAATGACCCTCTGTTAGCTTGGTGTTTGTGCATGTCATATGGTGGAAACTTGTTCCTCCTCACTGAAAGATACCGGACATCCCGTCAGCTGGTTTACTCCTATGTTGCATGCTGGGCTTCTCTTCGTGTTGTAAAACGGACAGGAAGTTTATAACAATGAATAGGGATATTACTGGCGGACTGCACATGGCACGTGGTGAGACCATCTTTTCACGTTTATATATTACATTTGATTAGATAGGAGTTGTATTTGTGCTTTGTTCATGACGGAGACTATATTTATAAACTAAAGATTTTGTGATTTTATACTACGGGATTTAGTTATCTTTGGAATGAGTACAGTCCGTTACACAACTGGTTGTCTCTGAACAGCTTCAGTATGCTGAGCAAAGATAGTTGATGAGTTTGGGAATTGCGTTAACCGTTGTTGATCCGTTTGGAAGAACTGTTTTAATTTCGTCTTTCAACTGTTTAACGAAAATCTTCTATCTTTTATCTTTCTGTGATTTTGTTTATGGGGTTATCAGATTGTGTTAAAGGGTGTTAAAATCATCAAATTGTGTTTCTTAACCTGTAGTCCCCAGGCTGCTTGTGGTCTGTGCATTGATTAAAAATCAGTGGATTGATTTTATTATATATTTTTAACAGAAAGCTAGTTTTACAACAATGTTTTCTTAGATCGCATTTGTCATAATAATATAATTTCTATTATTTTAGTGAAATCAAAGATATAAAATATATCGGTAGTCTGCTTAAAATTTGTCAATTGAAGGCGATCCTCAACGTTGAGAAGATATCGAGTGAAATCAGTCACTATCGTAGATTGATCACACGATGCGTTTTACAATCCAGATAAAGGGATGTTTCAGTCCCTGTTAAAATCGTAACGTACGTAGTAATGTATATTATCATTTTGAAAAGTAATCAAATAAATTTAATTGTGTCGTCTGGAATTCAAGTATTTGCCACAATTGGCGTGACATAATTTTATCTGCTTTTTTTTTTTTTTTTTTTTTTTGAAACAATTTTTTGCGTTCAGTTTGGGATTCGTGGGGGATAACAAGGGGATAGGGTCTTCTAAGCTCTTCCAAAGTTGTTCGGCCAGGTCTGAAATATTTTCCTCTTCTAAACTGCCTTCCAGCACTTCAACTTTGTCGACATTCCCAGCAGTCGTGTTTGCAGCATGATTATCGTAGTCGTGATTATGAAATATTTACCACTCGTCATACGATAGCCAAGTCACCAGTCAGGTATGTTCACAGTCACTGTTTTATGAGGGGGAATGTCTGTGACTAACACTATAATCACTTATAAGACAGTTTCTTTCCTCCCCCCCCCCCCCTTCTTACCTCATGCGCATTTCTTGGAGTTTGGCGAAACGCGATCTAGTTAGCCAGGTAATCTATCTCATGTGAATTCTGATTTTAATGTGTGACAGCTTCTCAATTACGGCAGTGTGCGTGTTACGACTTACGTTATACTTTAGCAACTTCAAGTATGTGTTATACTTTGGATGATGATTGTTATTGAAAATAAAATTGAGAATAAGAATGTAATTCTCTAAAGTGCGGTTGCATTACTAGTTTGTTTTTTAGGGTGGAGGATTGTGGTTTGTAACGGTATATGGAGGCAGATTATATATAAAATATAGACATTTAAAAATCCAGTTTAAAATGTATTTTAAATTATCTGTTTTTAATATTCAGTGAAACATAAAGGTAGTTATCCAGCGTTGGGCTTGTCTGGTGTGAGATAACACTAGCGCTCCCCCTAGTAGTCTTGATCGAATTTATACTCCTAAGAATCTGAAGTTGTAAAACAAAATATTTTTCTGGATTAATTTGAAAATATATCTCCTTATAAAATTGTTTAAATTGTAAAAATGCAAGTTGTAGTAAAATACATTATGTCCTGTTGGTCGTACAGTTCTCTTTCATGGAGTAATAGTCTAAATTAACTGAAAGACGTAGAAGCGTAATGGATTCTAGGCTAGAAATCAAAACCATCCCATCAAACTCGTTGAATTTGATAGAAAAGTGTTCATTTGGTTGTTTGTCTTATTAATAGCGGTGTCGTAATACTTTGGTGTTTGGGGGAGGCGATTCGACATTGGTAAATTGATGTTTATTAAAATAATAACAGAACTTCTGCTGTTGTGTAATAGGCTGTCAGTTTTCAACCAGAGGATTGTAATTGTGAACCTCTAGGAACTCTTGAGATACGAATACAAAAATTAAAACGCAACGCAATCTCAGTAAAAGAAGGGCATTAAACATGTCATAACCAGTGGACAAGGGTGTAGTTGCAGAGTTTTTTTTTTTTTTTCTTTGTTTAAAAGGGGTGTTGATCACTAAAAGAAAGTTCCGAACTACTTCGCTAAGCAAACTCTAGTTAGAGAGGGGTGGGAGAACTGATAAAATAATCCTACGGTTTAAGGATGTTGATTGATGTGTCAGGTCATTTCTATGAATTGTATCTAAGCACATCACGAAAAATAAAAGAAATATAATTTCTTTTATTTCTCATACTCAGATCTCCTTATTGAAATGAGATGTCACCATCCCTTCATTGCTGCTGTCAACAGCAGCGCTATATTTCAGATGATGTGCAGCCGCCTGCTTTGATAACTTAGCATCATATTAAATTAGTAAACTAATTATCAATCAATGCGTCATTGTTTTTGATTCACGGTTCTATTTAGTTTTAAAGTTGGTTCAGTTAAGACATTTAAATACTATATTTATTCTTACTATTACGATGTTTAATAAATTATTAATTTGGTATATTTTAATAAGCTTTTTTGTTTTATAGAAAATTAAAATAATTTCACTTTTTGCTTGTAGATTTTTCATACAAACTGTTTCATATTGCGTAAGGTGAGGAATTTATTTATGGTTTTGTTATGGAGCAATGTAATAAGGGGATGTGTGCGAATTGCTAAATGGATAATTTTCGCAGTCACTTAGGCACTTTTTCCCTTTCCCTGTGGCTGTAATTGTTAAAACACTGACCATTTAAACATTATTTAAATACTGATATATATGTATATATTGTTCATTCTTACTTTAATCCTGACATAAACACATCATTAGTATACCTCTCCATTGGTCAGTTGCCGAAGTAACACTTTTTTTTTTTAAGTGACCATTAATAGCTTTACTTATGATGTGATTTGTTTAAGTCGGGTTGATTAATAGAGTATAATTAATTCAATGATTTTAATGCTTGCAGCAGAAAATTTTTTTGTTACGAACGAGTTACCTTGAATTTCACTACGTCTGAATAAATAGGGTTTCGAACCTTATTGACAAAAGTGTTATAGAAGTTGTTCGATGAGGAATACCATGAGGAATTTAAGTTAGAACTTCGAAATTATAAAATAGCTAATGCTGTTTTGGCTTTTTCAAAAGGATGAAAAGTAAGGGCTGTTAGTGCCTGACATTTACTATTTGATAACCACGTCAGATAAGTGTCGGGCACTTTTTCAGTAAACCGGAAATACTGTCAGCGCAGCGTCTCACTCTTAAAAGTAAATAGCAGATTAAAAAGCAGTTTGTGAGCATTACTGCTGAACCACAAACACGAGAGACAAGATAGGCTTCCATTGTTTCATCAAATTAGTGCTGATTTTGAAATTGTGATAATTTCTGACCTCTCTATACAGGCTATTGTTAAAACTTCTGCACTTTTAAACTTTCGTGAATGCACAGAGTTGTACTGGAAAGTAATGCCCCTTTCCTGAGAAAATAAATTTTCATCATATAATCCGGGAGCTGCATAAGGTCAAAGGAATGTCCAAATTAGAGACTACAAGAATATTTTTGTATTTTGTGGTATCGCGCGGATTCGACCTCGCGGAATGCGTAATTCTGTATTTTTTAACTCTGACTATTCGGCGAAGTGCAGCAGACCTTAGCGCAGGGGTGGCGAACCTATGGCACGCATAAAAATTAAGGGCACGCGGAATTCAGAGCGTCCAAAAAAATTTTCAAACTTCGAAACAACATCACTCCAGAATCCACCTTGAGTCGTGAACTACGCACACCCATTCTGTCTGCCAGGCATGTAGTGACATAACACCATTCAGTAAATAGTGTTTATGCAGCGATTTGTTTGAGGTTAGAGTGGTGAGACGTACGATACTCAAGACGAAATTGTCTTGAGTATCGCCTTCCCGAGGGGCACGTGAGGGTAGTTTTTTAAAAGGTTTATCCAATTTTGGCACGGACCCTTAAAAAGGTTCGCCACCCCTGAGCGAGTTACTTCGGACGATTCTTGAGTCCGTCTGAATTTTCTTGGTGGCTTCCCATTCAGCGCAGCTCCAACTACACAGGACCCATTAAATAAAACATTTTAGGAACTAATTTCGTTTTCTTCTCTAATTGTTATTAGTATAATGATCCACGTTCACGTAGTGTGAACATGATCTAGTCCTTTTTCCCGGTATTTTAGGCGACATGAGTTCTTTCACATATCTCACTAAACTGTCGACGGGCAGACATTGATTTCGTAACGTGCTCTATAAAAATGTCTAACGGTGTTTCTGCGTATGAATCAAAAGGCAGGTTCATATTTGGGACGACCATACTTCCCTTTTATTTATATATATATATATAAGCGATTGGTTCGTTGCTGTGTGGCATATCGATTCTGGTCACAGTGCGCTGGTTCATATGAAATACTAGTTCCTTCTTTTGTTTGCTTTATCATGTATTAAATGTATGAAACGAACATGAGAAAGACTACTATTTAAAAGACAGTCTGTTTATATTCTCTCATGACCACTAGGTCAGACGAGTTTAAACTATCATTTTAACAAGAACACAATTGTTAATAGTATTTTGCAGTCACCTGAGCTTGAACCACGGTAAACTCTAACGCATGTGCTACTACACACCGGTTCTTGACCACTCGTCCACGTCGTGCCTTCAATGTGCTGTGCTGTGTTATTTCTTTCGATACATCAAGTAGTAATGAATAATTCATACTTTACAATGCAATTCTAATTTATTTTTCATGCTTTCATTCACTACGTTCAGAATATAACTTGTTGACATTTACTCTACTGTGATTTGAAAATTCGGAGCCATCGGTAGAGGAAAGCTGCCTTCGTGAACTTACTAAACATCGTGCTTGACAAGATAAATGTTTTTCACTTAAGACCAATTTTGAATGAAATTAGCCAGGTAGGATAAACTGGACCAGACAGAGCTACGAGAATTGGAAGGTCGTTGTGCGTCAGGGGTAAATGAACTTGTCCAGTGTGCGACGAACAAGTAGTGAGCCCAAGGTTATCCTAACGATGCTATATGTAAGAGCGGTTCTTCAAGGTGATTTTCCTCTGTTTGCTAGAGAAAACCGGAATACTTGAAGAAGAATGTTTACTACACGTCTGTCAACTAGACATCCCTCATAACTTTGAGAAGAGGGGGAGTCTATAGGGGATTTTCGGTTTGAGAGTAAACGGAAGCATCCGAAGTATGCACCTTGCAGTCCCACTTGACTAGATATGGTATGTGATGATATTTAATGACGGGTTTTTGAACAACTAGATTTACCTTAAAGATAAAAAAAAGATTACAGGATTTTCACTGATAAACTGCCAATTTGTAAAAATTTCTGGTGCAGTATGGCCAAATGCATAGTTTTTTTTTTTTTTGTTTTTTTTAACTTTTATCATGCTTTGTAAATGTTCCACCGTGAAACTTTATTGCTTTACTGAGGTGTGGGAGGATTGTTGAGAATTTAGTTTCCATGGTAAGTTGTACATCTAGTTTAACTTGAAGAATGGGTCTTGTTTCGTTTACAATGCACAGCAAAAAAAAAAAAAAAAAAAAACCGTTGTAAAAAAAAACACACCAAGTAAATAAGAAAATACAAATTCAGTTGACTTTGAATTTATTCAAACTGTCAGCCTGAACTACCTGCGAGGGCAACTTGTTCTAGCAATTAACGACTCTGACGAGTTTTAAAATCTAGTCGTATAACTAAAATTTGGCCTAGTTTTCAACCATCGATGATACTGTATTGTTAAAAATTCAGAATATCAGAATGATTCTTAAGATGCAGTGTCGAAGTAGTGGTCACAAAAAAGAGTTATTTAGAAGATACCACATTTCTATTAAAATCAAATTATTTCCGATTAATTTAATGTTCTTTTCTTTTCTTTTTTTTATCCCTGTGTGTCAGCAGCCCGTTCTAGACTGATGAGTACATGTAATTATCAGGTGTAATATGTCATGGCACTTACCTTAAGGCAGTCCACTACAGCAACGCTAAATTAATTGTTAAAATAGAAAATATGTGAGAAATTTATAAATTCCAGGTTTCCGATTGGATAGAAACAAATGGTTGTTCGAACAAATATTAACTGCATCGTGTTAATGACAGATGCCTTGCACCATTTTTCTTCCAGGGTCAAGAAAATGGGCTTTGAAGTTGCTTAGCTAGTTCTTAAAAAAATAGGATTTATAACTAACATTTGGAGTACTGTGTTCAAGTATGGAAACATCGTCTGAAAAAACACAGAGTTTAAAGGGTCCAAAGAGGAGCAATTCGAATTGTGAGATCGGCGAAAGGACAACCGTCAGGAAAGATTCCTATTATGTGTGCTACGGAACTTGGCAACCAGGCACCTCAGAGGTGACCTGATTGAGGTTTATAAGGTACTGAGAGAGATTATTAAATGAATGAAGGTGGAATTTTCACTGTTATAAAGAATTCCAGAATTAGGGGCCATAAATTCGAATTATAAGGGTTATGATTTAGATTAGATTGTAGGAAGTTTTTAGTCAGAGTCGTTAATTGCTAGAACAAGTTGCCCTCGCAGGTAGTTCAGGCTGACAGTTTGAATAAATTCAAAGTCAACTGAATTTGTATTTTCTTATTTACTTGGTGTGTTTTTTTTTGACCGTGCAGAAAATTCTGTGGCTTCCTTGCACTATATTGCGAATACTGTTATTATTAATATTAGGACTAAGTTGCGTAAACCCAGATGATGCATAGAAGCGGACTTTCTTCATCAGCCAAATAAAAATTATAAATAATAAAACAAAATATAATATTCATATTATTCACATTCCTGCAAGATAACCATGTAATTCTACCTTTAGTTTAGCCAGAATCACTGCCTCTACCACTTTTGGTACCTTATTCCAGTATTACACAACGCACTGCCCATTAGTGAATAAGATAATAATTAGAAATGGAGGTAAATTAACAAGTGAGCTTAAGAAGCTATTAGCGAGCGGAGGGCAGAAGCTTAAAATTAAGTTGCAGTCATTGTGGTTTTAAACCGGAATGGTCTTAGTAACGTCTATATTAAATGACTCATTGGACGCCAATAGACATCACATTTTTCTGCGATACGATCGCAGACCTCTTTAGATTTATCGTTTTACACTCCTCAGGTGCCAATAGCCGGTTTGCGTCAAGGGTTTAAAATATAAGAAAAATTAATTTGTCTTCGTTAACTTGGTACGAACCGGCTCCATTTTTATACCTCCTTATTAACTATTCTCTGAACAGTTGACTAAAACTGGTAGTGTTAGTCTCCCTTTTCCATTTATAACCTTGTCGGTCTGATTCGGAATTCCAGATTACCGTTTTGTGTGCCGTGTTTTAGACAAGGTTGATATTTTAATGATTAAGCGATTCGTCTCTTGCGGTAACTGTTAGCTTTACGTACTAATGTCAATTAAAAGCAAAGTCAAATAGTATAAATCGTACAAAAAGAAACTTCCACTGCTTCAAACCGACCTATTTGGACATGCACAAATTTTGAAATCAGTATGATTAGTGTAGGACCTACTGGAAGTTAATTAATACAGCGAGAACCGGAATCGCCCATTTGACAAGAACGAACTTAATATCCTACTGGAAAATTCCTGGAGAAGGCGCTCACATGAGCAATTACTTTAGATTCTCATGCTTATTAATTCTAGAAGTTAAATTTGAATTGAACTGGTTAAGTCAACGAATCCAGACACGACAGAAATACCAGAAACCAACTGTAACACCCACAGGGTGTGAGGGGCTTCAGGTTAAACCCCCCGCAACAATTTCTGGATACGTCTTTTATCACAAACATATAGTGAATGGCTGATATAATGAATGCGGAATTTGAATATTGTAAATACAGTGAATTTAGAAAGGATAGAAATGATAGAACTTGGAGGAGGGGTTATACATTTAATTATCAAATACAGTAATGTAAATTCAAGATGAGCGTATCCAATAGCAAACTATATAGTCAGTCCGGCGTAATATCAGTATTATTAAGGCCAAATGATGCAAGCATGCGACTTTTGAAATGAAATATCGAGACAAAGTGGTGATTATTCCATTATATAAAGCAGTGGTAAAGCCATTGCATAGAGACTTGGATATACCGTTTCAGGAAAGATGTGGACCTGTTTGAAAGGGTTAGAGAAGAGCGATAAGCTTGGTCAAAGGTAAACCCAGCATAAAGCGGTATCCTTATCCAAAGGGAATTAAGTTAAGTCAGTTGTTGCAGTGTTTGGAATCCAGGCATCAGGAGAGGGCCTGATCGTGGTATTTAAGGGTTTGAAAAGGTTTAGTATACTAACCGCCGAGGGCATCGTCACACTTAGTCACGTGACGGGTCATAGATTTAAATTGCAATGCGATAACTGTAAAATTAATGTCCGAAAATTTTCCTTTATTGAGTGTTCGAATTAACTCCCACTCTGTTCAAGGTTGAAAGTTTATCTACGATATCAGTTACACTGGGTGTTTTTTTTTTATGTTCATCAGAAATATGATATGCTTCCTTGCATAACTTTGCGAATACACCAACCTTGCTTTTCATTAACGATTGAAAATCTCTGAAAAAAATTTTGTAGTGTTCCCCCTCTTCTACATTGCGAAATCTACTATTGATATCCAAGTATTTAAAGCAGCAGAGAAGTGGGTGATGCGTAAATGAACTTGACACAGTTTCATTGGTGCTACATGTATGTACATGTAGCGCACAAAAAATTCCCAACATTAACAAAGCTTTGTAGGCGTATTTATACACGCTTATAAAGATACCTATGTTTATATGTATCTTTATAGATGAACTGGTGATTTAGAGTAGTTTGTAAGAGTTTTTAAATATTGGGATGAACACTTAAGCCTTTATTCTGTAAACTAGTTGCTTATAAATAAGATTTTTTTGCACACATCATGCCTTATGACCCTTATTAAGCTATCAATTTAGAGGATTGTAAATAATTCTGTCTCTCCTGGCACAGTTTATACTTAATAATACGCTTGACGCATTAATCCAGTTTTTCGAAGAAAACAATAACATCAGTTAATAGAATCACATCATCGCCCTACAGCAGGTAACAGATTTTTTTTTTTTTCAATTGTTGACCGCGACAGAGATGCAGGGAACAGGTTAGACCGTTAGAGCATTAGATTCAATACAGTAGAGCCTCCCTGAAAACATCACTGTAACTATTCAAGGCAGAAACAAAGGAATACGAATATTCGGTGTATTTAAATACGATCAGGCTTTCTCTGTTACATTTCAAGTCATATTTCCTGCATCTGACATGAATTATTAAAAATATTGATTTAAGTTTTTTTTGTTGTGTAATCTATGCGCATGTGAACGGTAATCAGGTCATAATACTAATAGTGGCACGTGATGAAAGAAAGCAAGCGTATGAGCTTATTTAGCATCAGCCAAAAAAAAAAAAAAAAAATTCCCGCACCGATTCCCTCTAAATGTTTGTCCAGTTTCTCCTTCAATTTATTTAAGCTATCAACTTCCACAACGGCAGATGGAAGTTTGTTCCAGCAATTAACCACCCGCTGGCTAAAGGCAAATTTCCCCACATCTATGTGAGGCCTCCAGACCTGTACTCAAGGCGTGGCCTGACCATTGCCTTATACAAAGGGATAATCGCCTCCTTTTCCCTGCTAGCTGTATATCATTGACAAAACCCCATGACTTGCTCTGGCAGCCTGTCTGCATTCCTAAAAAAACTTCATATCTGACTGCACAATTAGTTCCAGGTCCCTTTCATTTTCTACCACCCTGAGTGTAGTACCACACAGTTGGTACGTTCCACTGGGGTTACTTCTCAGCCCATCTGCCCAAATTTTCTAGATCCTGTTGCAGTAGCCCACTGCCATTACTGTCATTAACAACCCTGCCAACCTTTGTATCATCTGCAAACTTCGACACTAAGCTTGATATGATATACCTTCATCAATATCATTGATAAATATACAAAACAACAGTGGACCCAACACCGAACCCTGTGGGACTCCACTGATAACATTAGTCCACGAAGAGCAGCGTCCATTGATTACCACGCTGTCTTCTCCCACTCAACCACCCTTTTATCCATTTTAGCAACTTACCCTTAATACTATTCTGCTCCAATTTATACAGTAGTCTTCCATGCCCAACAGTGTCAAAAGCTTTCCTAAAATCCAAGTGTATGATGTCAAAATCATTTTTTGCATTCAGTTCCTTTGTGACCACATCATAGTATCCAATCAAATGTCAGACAAGACTTTCTCTTAACAAACCCATGCTGTGTCTGAATTATTGCTGCAGCCTTGTCTAGATTATTCTGCAGTGCATCTTTAACCATTGATTCCATTATTTTACCCGGAACAGAAGTTAAACTAACAGGTCTGTAATTATTCGTGTCACCCTTCGATCCCCCTTAATCACTGCACTGCTTGCATCTTAACAGTTACTTGTAATTAAAATAAGGATGCATATTATATTAGCCTATTCGGAGTATTTAAATGCGATGAAGATTGATGGCGCTAATGGCGTGTATGGCAAACGTTTCTAGATCCTGTTGCAGTAGCACACTGCCATTACTGTCATTAACAACCCTGCCAACCTTTGTATCATCTGCAAACTTCGACACGTTATTCAGCCCGCATAAATATTGAAACGCCGTAGAAGAAAACCGGATGCTCTCTATTAAATCCATCACCCACGAATTTAATTGGCATTCAAGTCTTCAAGCCAACAAATTCACTGTGGGAATTTTCAAAAGCTCATAATAGTTAAGTAACTGTTAAGGTGGCGATAACAACTTCACCAGTAGTTAGGTCTGCTTTTGGATTAAGAACGCATTTAACTACTCAGACCAAATGGGTAATTTAAATTTAAAGCAAAGGATTTCAGTTTATTACCGAAGCAGATTCGGGTCACTTGTATGACAGTTCGTAAACGTACGAGTTTTAAAGTGATGAAATGTCATTTCCTTGTGCATATTAGTAATTTGGTGCATGGAAACAAAGCCTACACTGCATAAAAAAAAAAAAAAAAAAAAAAAAAAATCCTGTTTCTTCATGATATTAGTTCTAATCTTCGTTAAATTTATTCAAACTGCCTACTTTCACAACATTAGATGGAATATTATTTCAACAATTAGCTGCTCTTTGGCTGAATGCAAGTTTCTGTACGTATATTCTGCAACCATCTTTTTTTTTTTCTTCAATTTAAATTTTTCCCCGTGTGTGTCACCTGAGAGAGTAATGATGCCATGAGCATTCAGTTTATTTATCCTTTTAAGGCTTAATACACTTTAATTCGGTCACCATATAAATGCATAGTTCTGAGAGGCTAGTTTACAGAAACCCTGTCTTTCTTGGTAAGAATATCCTTTTGTGTCTCCAACTAATCTTTTTGCTCTTCACTGGTCCCTTTCCAACAGATACGTCTGCTAAAATCACGGTTCCAAATTAAGCAGTATGCCAGATGTGGCCTAATCATTGCCTTATACAATGGAATAATCACTTTAACCCACTAGCAAAATTAATGTATTGATGGAACCCCATGGGCTATTCTAGTAGCTTTTTGCCTTGCTCATATAGTTTCATGTTGAACTGCGCAGTTTACCCCTAGATTTTATTTTCTCAGCAAGTACCTAGAGTTTTATGCTATCCAAATGACATTTTATTCTGGGATTACTGCTACCCAAGTGCAGTACCTTTGCATATGAATGTTAAACTTCAATTGCCAATTTTCACCAGTTCGCTTATTTTATCAAAATTTTACTTCAGTTCCCATATATTGTCGTTTTACTATTCTAAATTCAAAATTATTTTAATAGTTAATTCGATTGGTCAGGATGAACTTCTTCAAATCAGCCGAGCAGTCAAGAACAATGGCACTCAAGTACACGCTTCTTGAGTGGCTGTGGTTCAAGCCTGCGTCGCTACTAAATACTATAATGTTCTCGTATTTCTCCGTCTTGTGAACTCTTCTTATTTTCTGATCGTCCCGGAGTATAAACAGAATTTATTTATGAACGGCCGCCAGCCGCGTAGCAAGCTTTATGGTGCGTACATCTAGTAGTTGAACTAGTGAATTGTGTTCTGTGTTCATACCGAGAAGTTTCACTGGTCAACTGCTGTCTGTGTGTTCATAGCCGGTGAGAAACTTATTAATATCAATTTATTTCCGAAGAAATGTCCATTTACAGCTATGCAGCTAGAGGACATGAGTTACATTCAGAGATAAAACATAAAATACAGACAAATGCATTGTATACAGATACAATATACGGCCTTAAACAGCCACTGGTGAAGATACAAAACATAAAGTTACAACAAATAAAAGTGCATACGGATACATCGGAGCGTGAATAGTGCGGCATCACAGAGAGTCCACCTAGAGCATGACTAAGGCATACATGTCTGCAAGAATGGAAGATCTGTAGGTTCTGTCCTTGCAAAGTTTCTCAGCGTCTATGGCTAATCTATTAAATATTTGGAAGGAGTAATGTGGAAACATGTTGTCCAGGGAGGACATGCTTCGTAGCTTTGATCTGTATGGGGAGGTGTTGGACTGGCATCTTCTCCTGTCGGACGGTCTGGCGATGATATCCCATATATCAGGTGAGCTCAGTTTTCCGGATAGAAGCTGAGAGAGGGTAAGAAGGTTCCTAGAGATGATGTGATACCTCCAAGGAAACGTATTAAGATTGGTGACCAGAACAGATTTTGAGATTGTAGGTGTTAGCCCGGCAACCCTATTTAGCCATTTCAAGATCCAGAATTCCAGGCAGAGGAACCTGGCTTGGTATGATGAGGGTGCTGTGGACCATATAGTCGAGGCATATAAAGGAATTGGGAAAATGCAACGAAGAATGTATTTGATGATAAGGTCCGGGTTATGGAAGTTGGAGATCTCTTGTTTTACTGCCCATAAAGCCGAATATGTTTTCGTTCGAGTGGCATTAAAGTGAGGCAAGAAGGTGAGGTCTTTGTCCCAGGTGACACCCAAATCTTTATGTTGGGTGACTTTTTTAACTGGAGTGTTCGCTATAATGATTTTCACATCGTTGGTATTTTTCTTCTTGGTGATAAGAGAGTTGTGAAGTTTACTCTTTATTAATGGAGAGCCCAATAGCATGAAGGTAGTTTTCCAGTTCATGTAGCTGACGGTTAGAGCTCACAGTAATAGACTGGAGAGACTGGGGGCATTTTGTGATGATGAAGAACTTAATATCATCTGCGTAGGTGGTAATATTAGTACGGTTTGATAGAAAGGGTTCTGAAGAGGGCGGCAGAGAGAACGCCCCCTTGGGGGAGTTCTCTGGAGCAGAGAATGTGGTGATTATGGTTTTGATTTCTGATCCATAGGGTCCTGGACTGAAGGAGTTTCCTAAGGAGAACTAGGATGTTGCCAGAGATTTTGAAGTAGTTGCACAGTATGGGACATAATGCATGGGTGGACAGATTGTCAAAGGCCGCCTTAATGTCGAGGAACATAATATCCAGTTGCTCTTTGTTGCTTAAGGTACTTTTAATTCTGAACAGTGTGTCCAAGAGGTTGGTGATCGTGGATCGTCCAGGTAGTACATTATGGAGGTATGGAGGTTTGTGGCCGAACATGTGATGGGTGAGAGCAGGAAGTATGGCTTTTTCCAAGATTTTGAGGAAAGTGCATCCTACGAAAATTGGTCTGTAGTCATTAGGCGATTTTGGGTTAGATTTTTTTGGAACGGGAGAAACATATGTGTTCCAGATAGCGCTCTCTCTCTCTCTTTTGAAAACTCTTCTGACCTTATATGGTCTTTCCGGAGTATAAGCAAATATTTATTATTTTTTTTAATTTACCTTAATAAACTCCTTTGGTTGCCTTATGGCTCCGTTCTTATCAATATAAACTTACATTACCTATTTAACTATTGACTCCATTATTTTCCCTGGTACATAAGTCAAACTTACAGGTTTGTAGTTACCCACTTCGTCCTTTGAAACTTATGAATATTAATTGTATTTCCAATCTGTGGGGGTGGGAGAAACTTATCCTGAATCCAAGAATGCTGCTGCTTTTGCAGCTTCTTTTAATATAGTTGGGTAGATTCCATAATCCCAAGTGCTTTTTCACTTTTAGCTGCAACAGTTTCTCTTGTTATAAAATCATTTAACTCCCAAACAGTATTAGACTGCTGCTAACCTCATTTCTAAAGTTTGTGTAAACGGACTTTTAAAGAGAATCAGTTACCCCCACAATAATCTACGCCTCCTAATATTTTCACTATAACAATTTTATCCTAAATGCTTAAAACATTTTATAAAATTAATTTAATACTAATTATATACGACAAACAAAAAAGATTCGTTCATAGAATTTTCCTGAGGAGCACACTAGCGCCCTACCTACCAGCACTAAACTTAACGCTAACAGGCGTTAAATATGAATTAGATTCCGTTATATTGAAACTTTGGTCATTATTTTTGACAATAAAAGTGGAATTTAAACTGTCACCTTTTTTTCTGATTTTTGAAATTTATTATATAATTTTTTACCATTTTTTTTTTTTTTTTTTTTTTCTCTCTCGAATCAGAAAGTACCACTTGAGTGTCATGCGTACCGCAGGTTGGCCACCCATGCCCTGTACAATTCCACGAACTTCACAGTAATGTCTTCGCCCCACTTAACTTTTTTTTTTTTCGACAACGGCCGAATCACTGAAGTTATAAGAGAATGATGTTTATATGTGTTCATAACACAATTGCATGAGAAAATTGTCTGGTGGAGGTAAGCAGTGGGCAAATAAGAGAGCGTCTTTCTATTCACTTGACTCCCTTTTAAGATCCAGCAATCTCGCTACTTAGACGGTACTAAAATTGATGTTTTAGTATATTTATACGGATCGGGTTACTAAAAGATAACTGCTTGCTCCAGCGACTCTCCTCTCTATTAAACCCGTATAAACGAGGCTTATGTTTAGTATTATTGCTTAGATAATATTAAAATTACTATATTAGTGGGTATAAAGACATTCTATTCATGTACCTCCTTGATTCCACCCACCACACGAATTTTTCATGTGAATGCCACTAGAATTAATGAACGTTCATTCTAGTAGTATTTCGAATCCACTAATTAGTTGTAAACTGCTTTAATTTGCATGGTCGTGCGAGAGTATGAAAAGAAATTGTCACATACAATATACTGACGTTTGATGGCCTTAGTTGCCTCGGCACAAAATTTAAAACCAACCAAAACCATCCAGATTTTTGGTTGATTATCATTTGATAACAATCCAAATGGAAAGGTAGCTGAGGCCACGAGGCATTAGTATATGGTGTAATAAAGGCTTGTGTAATTTAAGTGATTATGCCCATGTTGAGAAAAAATGCAAAAGTGGGCGAAGATACCCATGAAGTTCGTTATTTACGAATTAAAAATGTTTGGTTTAATTTGGAAACAGCCGCTTTTGAAACCAAAAAAAAAAACGAAATTGCTGCTCTGTTCTGTTTGGTTTATTGGTTGTAGGTCATTCGTTATCTGCCCTCTTCTCTATCATAAGCAGAATATAAGCATGTTTATGTTGATGAAAAGGGGTGGAATTGTAGCGTGGGGGCATCGTGGAATAGCTGGTGAATTACCTTGATCCCCTTTAGAAATTATCTCTACTTAAGTAATGTATGACACTTATTTTCAATTTTATTATTGCTGTTAAAGCATGCTACATTAAATTGTCAGAGTGTTAAATTAAAGGAGTGACTAAGTGGAGACCTTTTTTAAAAACATTTTGTGTGTGAGATCGTTGAAATACAGAAGTTTTTTTTTTTTTTTTTTTGCCAATTAATTTCATTTATAATGTAAAACTCCTGGCCATGTCGCCGTGTTGAGTATTATTGTCTCTAGTACATGTCCTGTACTTATTAGCAATAAAGAATGTATTTATTTATTTATTTATTTAAAATTACTTGTAGATATCCTGTACATCTAATATCACTCTCGAAGCCCAGTTTGTGTGTCTTTACACGTTATTTGCAGGGCCAACTTAAGCGTTCTCTGAGCCCTGGTTGCGCACAATTTCGTAGTCTGGACTGATTGGATATATAAGAAAAATTTTCCGCCATCGCAGCTGCTATCCTGGAAGAGGTGTATTACCAATTAGTTAATAAGGAGCGCGGTCGAAGAATTTCAGCTAAGGGTAAACGCTGGTTACAACAGTTTGATAAATTTTATCAAAATATTTTTAATAAGGGGCTTGCGTGAGCTGCTTCCTTCCAGTACATCCCTAGGACAGTGCTACAGGCCCCATAGTCTTTCCCCCTAAATGATCAGTTGCTTATTATGTGTTCGTCGAGAAGATCCAAAAGGTCATCTTATAACAACTCATTCTAATTATCTTTTTAAAATGTAGAATTTTTTTTTTTTTTTTTTTTTTGTTAGTTGGCTTCTGTAGCCATAATGCACCTCCCAAAGTTCTTGCACTACTTTGATTCAAGCCCGCGACCTTTGGGTTGCCAGGTGGGTACTTTACCCACCCGGCTAGCCCTTTCGGCTATAGAATATCAATTTTTTTTCATATCCATTTACCAATTAATACGAAATGTACCTAGATGGGTGTAAACACTGACTAGATTGACTAGCCTTCAAAACAAATGAAGTTAGTAGCTCGCTCCAATGACTCTCCCGTCAACTAAACCCTTGTAAACAGGTTTTTATTACTTCCTTGAAACATTTTGATGGCACTAATATTAAACAAGGTTTTAAGATGATTAACCGTGTTACGACCCCTCCCCCCATGTGATTTGCTTGTTTTTCTTAACCTTTAATCTACGAGCACTTACAGGTGGTTCGGGCATCGATCAAAAATCAGTTTACTGATTTCATTTTAAAGAGAACTTGAACTTTAATCTTCAGCTTTCGATGCGGTTAGACGTTTCATGCAAATTTTATCCTCCGAACACTTCTGCTTAATGAAACCAATATTTTCTTCATTTAGCAATCTCTCTTTCATCGTACACTCCTGCTATATTCTAATTATAGTTCCCTCCCCCATAAAGATCTCTGCTGTCCCAAGGGTGATTTTCAGTTATTTTCTGCGCATTTACTTTTTCCCTCCTGCTTTAATGTTGTCCCTCATCACTTATACGAATGACATCAAAATTTGGACGATCTCTACTCGTCCCCAAGAACTATTTCCAGTAATTGGTCATTGAGTTTTTTGTTTCTTTTATCATCAAGCATTTTAGTCTCTCTGACCTCTACAGCTATTCGGATAAATTTATCCATATCATCTTTACAAAAAAGTCATGCTTTTCCACTTTTTCTTTTATTGGATGAAAACCTGTTATCTCTCTCCTTACCTTCAAAGATTAATGCTCACTTCGACACTAAGCTGTATTTATCAGGCATATTAATCATTTAAGAATAGCTTTTAGGCCTGACGTAGCCCAGTGGTCAGGAGCGAGAGTGCATAGCACGCGTTCCTTGAGTGGACCTGGGTTCAAGCCCGTGACTGCTAAATACGATAAATATTTGTATTGACGATTTATTGTAAACTCTACTGACTTGGTTGTCGTGCCGGAGTATAAACAGAAAATTTATATTTTTTAAGCAACAACTTCTCCATGTCGCAGATCAGACTTTTGTTTTCAGGTATATTCCGATCCCTTCTTCTTGCACCATTGTTCTGTGGTGCCGAAATTTGGTCAGGAACTGCCCCTCTTTTAAATTAAAGAGTATTCTTTCGGGTGAATACAATCTTCCAACTTGGACCACATCTTAAATTTCAATATTAAACTGTCTCTCTCTCTCTGAAATGAGTAACAGTCTCAGTTTGCTTTCACCGATGAACTCATTAAGTTAATCTCAGAATGTTACCTCCTAAACTCGTTGCTCATATCTCGGTAAACCCCACCACCGATATTGGAAACAAAGTCGGTTGGCATATGATTCCTCTAAAATATTTCTAGATAAATTCTTTCCTTTTCGCACATTAAATTTGATTAATAACCTGAATATTGAAGTTAATTGATGAATTTTTTATATACCCAAAACTTTAGTAATAAATACGTTTCTGTAGGCTGTAGAATTTTTTTTTTTTTTTTTTTTTTTTTTTTTTATAGTCGCGTTAGCATATATGCGTAATGCTCCTATTGCCTTCGCCATGTTCGTTCGCATGTAACAACTCTACTCTCAGTGGACGAATTTTCGTGAAATTGTATATTTTGACCTTTTAAAAAGATTTGTAGAGCCATTACAAATTTCATTAAAATCGGACCAAAAGAAATCCTGCAATTATTATTTTTTTTCATACATATCACATAGGCTATCCATATACCATATATTTTAGCTAGAGCACTTGATATATTTGCTGCCGTGCACTGGTTTAGCATAGCAACCACATGTCCAAAAAATTCTTCCCTTGAAGAATTTTTTGGACATGTGGTTGCTATGAAATCCTGTTTTCTTGATGTTGTCGGCCATTTTCTTAAGACAAGAAAGCAATAGCATACGCATTAAAATTTAAAATCATTTTTCCAGTACAGAAAGAATGCATTGTGTTGTAGAAATATACCGAAAAAAAACAGAAAAACAACTTTCCTGTTATGTTAAGGTCAAGTGAAAGCAACCGTTACAGCTTAGAGCCCAACACAGATCTCCTTGTTACAGAAGAAGGAAAGACCGACAGTTCAAGTTGATTCGTAACATGTGCAATGGCATTCTTTTATTTTCCATCACGTCTCGGCCTCCATCTGTTCGTGTGGTGGTTGGATGAAAGCAGTATTTATTCTGAGATGAAGGGAAATTGAGGAATGCGCATTTAGCTTGAATAAACCAAAACGTGCCTTCCTTGTTTCAGTGCGTCATGTTAACCGCACTTAGCCAGCCAACAAAAACTATAAGTAATGAATGGCGTCAGGTGCTGTACGAGTTGTCAAGTTATTTAATGAATAAACGTGGAGCATATCATTAATGAACAACATTAACAAGCAAGAAAAGAGTTTCTAATTAATGTTATTCATCTAATTAATGTTTAGAAAAACATTTATCTAAAGTTTAGAGGGAGAAAGTTCCTAATTTCATAAAAGATGCAGTGTATTCCTTTAAGAACATGACATATTTATGTAGTGATTTTCATATAAATGTAATATAAGACACTCACTGGCCAAAAAATTAGAAACGTTTTTGTAGTAGACGTCAACAGATAATTAATAATACAGTAAGTAAACGTAAGTTGTCATGCGGACCAAGATCACATGACTTGTGATCATACCACATGGGGAAAGGCAGTTGATCTTTCCGAATTTCAGAAATGCGTTATTATTGGAGCACGTTTAGTAAGAGCCACAGTTGAGAACACAAAGAAAATCACTGGTTTGTCGAAAATAACCATCTCAAAAGTATAGAATGAGTGAAAAACGAAAAGTGAATACAGTTCTAAAAGAAAGGAAGACATATCGCAGAAAGTCTTTACTCTAAGAACCTCAGGAATTTTAAGAGAATTGGGTGTTGGAATTGAGGGTTCAGTGTGCAGTAAATGATGCATTTCCAACCGAACTATGTAGCCGGAGTTGAAGAATCTGGGATTGGTAATCGTATGCCTATACGAAAGCTACTTTTTCTTTTAAAAAAAATGGAAAGATTCGACTGTAGTGATGCCGCCAATGCTAAGAATGGACCGTGGAACAATGGAAAAAAGGTCATATAGTCTGACGAGTCTCAATTTACGCTTTTCTGCACCAGTGGTAGGGTGAAAGTGTGGCGTTGAACCTCATGAAGCCAAGCATCTAAATTGTCTTCTCTAACACCCAATCCACAGGAGGTGGTATCATGGTATACGGTGTGTTCTGTTGGTATGTACTTTTCATACCATTAGAAGGTCGTTTTACTTCCAATGAATGTATTTCTGTCGCATCGCATCAATTTCACCTTGCAGTGATTCATTTTAACCCGGATTGCAATGGAACATTTCTGGACGACAACGCAGCTAACCACTGTGCAAAAATTGTATCTGAATGGTTCGAAGAACATTCCAAATTTTGCAACGTCTATCCTGACTGCCTAATTTTCCAGATCTGAATCCAATTGAGAATGTCGAGTGTGATGTGGAAAGAGCAATTCGACTTCACAGTTCTCTACCGACCGCATGCAGCAGCTGACAAATATACTGATGGAAGAATGGTCGAACCTGGAGCTAAGCTTCCTCAGATATCTAGTGGAACCCATGGCATGAATTGTACTCACTGTAATTCGGGCAAAAGGTGGCCCTAATATATGGTGAATAAAGGTTTCTAATTTGTTAGCCAGTGAGTGTATAATACAAATGCAGTATCACTGACTCTTTGTGGTGTATAATGTTGCGCTTGGACATCATTTTAGTACAGTAATACCCCGAAGTTACGCGATAAGTGGGTCCGACGAAAATCGCTTAAGTCGAATCCGCGTAAGTCTTGGTTCAACTTTGCATGTAAATACATATAAATTTTGTTTAATTGGAACCAAGGACTAACAAAAACACTAGTCTAGAAGAAAAATATTTAATAAAATTGCAGTTCTTTATACATATTAATACAAAATATGTATTAAAAAATAAATGATTTACGTAAAAAAGTTATTTCGATGTCGATGGCTTCATAAAATCTAACAAATTCGTCTGACGACACAGCGCCTTCTTTTTTTCACGCAGAATTTATTCGTAGCAAGCTAATAATTTTTTTATTCCTTGCTTTGTAGCTATAACACGTTCTTCGTTGGAGTCTATGTTTTCTAAAATTTTTAAGCCCTTTTCAATTGAGCTGAGACCTTCTGTCAAGCTTGCAATTGTCATGTGCTTTTCTGGGTCTGAAGTATCAGATACTTCAGTGACGTTTTGCTCACGCATCCCATTCATTGTCAGCTCCTGACTATGTGAATCCAACAGCTCGTTGACATCATCACCATTGACTTCCAAGTCTAATTGCCTGGCAAGATTAACAACTTCTATCACATGAGCGACATGATCAGTTTCTGGCGTTGTTTTCGTCTCGTTTTTGAAAAAAAATGGACAAAGTTTCTTCCAGACACCATTCAATGTTTTTTTTGTGAATTTCATCCCAAGATTCTTCAATGATTCTTACGGCATCTAAAACATTGAATTGTTTCCAAAAGTCTTTAACAGATATCTCACTATTTTGTCTCATAGCTTCATTCAGACGTGCAAACGAACGCCTCGTGTAGTAAGCCTTGAATGTTTTGATGACTCCCTGGTCCATCGGTTGAAGCAAGCTGGTTGTGTTTTCGACCCACGTGTGAAAGTTGTGAAAACACAACTTTCACACGTGGGTCGAAATTAATTAGGGTGGGAGGAGGTTGACCGGGTGCATTGTCAACAAGAAGCATCACTTTAAATGGAATCTGTTTAGACTTGCAATAACGTTCGACTTCGGGTATGAAGTGGTGACCAAACCAGTCCTCAAAAACGGAAGCTGTCACCCAAGCTTTATGATTTGACTTCCAAATCACTGGTAAGCTAATTTTAGATATATTTTTTAAAACTCTTGGGTTTTCGGAGCGATAAATTAAGAGAGGTTTTAACTTGCAGTCACCAGCTGCATTCCCGCCAACCATTACTGTCAATCGGTCTTTGGAAACCTTAAAGCCTGGAAAGTTTTTTTTTTTTTCTTCACGCGCGATAAAAGTTCTTTTAAGCATCTTCTTCCAGAACAGGCCAGTCTCAACCACGTTAAATACGGTTTCACTGCCATAGTCACCTTCTTCTATCATAGCCTTCAGTGTCTCAGGAAAAGAAGACGCAGCTTCTTTATCGGCACTTGCCGCCTCTCCGCAATACTGTGCCAGTTACAGCGAGTTTTAAATCGGTTGAGCCAACCGTTATTAGCTACAAAGTTTTCATCTTTGCCCGCCTCCCCAGCTTCTTCTTTCAACCTCTCAAAAATTAGCTTAGCTTGATGGCACACAGTGTTCTGATCGACTGGACAATTCTTCACTTTTACTTGATTATCACACCATAATTTCAGCATTGTTTCCATCTCAGCAATAATACCATGACGTTTACGAATTAAGTTCAAGGATTGAGCATTTTTCACCGCTTCGAGAATTCTTTCTTTATCTTTTATGATTGTTCTTACTGTGGCTTCCGGTAGCTCAAACTTCTTTGCCAATTCACAAATTTTCATTCTGCTATCAAAATCCTTGATAATGTTCAAGTTTACATTCCAAAGATATTGTTTTCCTTTTCTTACTAGGTGCAGGAGAATCAGATTTACTTCGTTTGAACGACAGTTTTTTTAAGGGTTTAGAAAACGTATAACAAAACAGTCTTAACTTTCGTCGATCGTAGAATCGTAATTGTGCACGTAGAGTTCACAGCAAGAAAAAAAATCAAAAACCGCGTAACTCCGAGTTCGCGTAAGTCGGGGTATTACTGTACTGTATTACTAAACGATACTTTTCATATAACTACTCCATAAATTTTATCAATAATCTGTTAGTAAACTGCTGTATTAGTGACCTTTTCAATTTGACATGTAAAAACCGAAAGACAAGCTGGTGTTAAATTAGTTTGTAATGTAAATCATGCGGTGTGTAATAGCGAACGTACCAGATGAATATTTTGGTCGTCGATATTCACTGCATAGATGTCTAGAAAAACTAGTGCAAATTATCAGATTATACTGTTACATGGTTAAAAGCATATAAGCTCAATCATTTAATCAGTGTTTAACATTAAATTACATAAATAAATTTTCTGTTTATATATGGTCAGAGGAGTTTACAAGCTAGAGATTACAGTACAAGAATATTACTGTATTTCGTGACTACGAACAAATTGTGTGAGTAACTCTGTATACAGACGAAGATCCTACCCACTCGACTGTGGTCAGACGAAGTTAATATGAGGGTGGGTTCAAATATAAATTCGATTTTACTAGTTACTGGCTTATTAAGAAATGGGATGCAGATGCCATAGGCATGCTATACAACGTTGTTATATAATTTTGATTGAACAAAATTATAAAACCGGCAAATTTTTTTTTACAGACTTAATGAATGTTGCAAGCATAAGCGTATAGAGGTGCAAAGCCTAAAGTTAAGGGCTTACGAATGTGGCAGACGAACTCCTGCGTGATTTTATTTTCTGTTGGCAAGTTATTGACTAGTGCTTTATTGGAATGCACCGTCGCATCGATAATGCAACCCTTCTGAGAGATCAAAATATGCAAACTCCTGACTATAGGTGCTTTCACATTCCACGCCAGCCACGTTATTATTGATTTTAGGGTCGATATTTAGCGGAAATTACTACTTCATATATCATCAGAAAAGAATAGCAGAATATATTAGAACAATAACAATTCATTTGAAATACTTTCAGCAGTGTTCATTAGAACGAAATTTTGATACATTGAAATGTTTCGTGCACCACCCCCCGAGATGTTCTTTGTAATGGGGATTTTACATTACATTATAAAAGACCATATGAGGTAGTGCGCCATGAACCCCCTAAAAACGGCTAACCATCATTGTAGAGCTTGTTTTAAGAGAAACTCCTTTCCTAGGACTACCAAGTTTGAAAGTGGTCTATCTATAAGGTGCGTGGTGTTCCTGGAATAGATCTTAGAGTCCTCCCACTTTCGTCAGGCCCATTCCAATTTATTTTTCACTATTTTATGTTTCTAATGTTTATTGGAATAATATAGTGTATTTACATTATTGTTCATAGTTGAATATTCAGAACTAAAAGCTTTTATATATCAATTATGCATCATTGAATTGTTAAAACCTATACAGTAGAAAACTTCACACATAGATTCTTCGTGTCTACAGGATGCCGAGACAGCCAGTGGAACAATTTGGACTTCCACATTTTGGAAGATAATGCTAATAAATGAGATGATGATAAGATGAGGTTTCTGATCTAGGGAGGACGTTATAAAAAGAGGTAATTTGGATGAAAGAAAGTAATGTGTGTCAATACTGGCAAGTTATCAGAGTTTTAAGGAAAATATTAATAAAATATGACAAGCAGTAATATAAATCGTAGCACATGCTGATAAGGACTATATTTGGTTGCCAAGACTGATTTTTTTGTATTATGGAAACAAAGAAAAATATTACTGTTATTGTTCACTAAAAAGGTAGGGTACGGTGGACAATTTCTTCCTAATAGGCTGGCAATGGCTGTTAAAAACAGCTGTCAGGGTACGATGTAAGATTTTTATCGAGACATTAATGAGCAACAAAAAAATTTTGAACTTTATCAGCCGTGCGCACACATCGGTGAATGCTTGCTTAACTACTTCGTGCATGTTATCATTTCTTCATCTTGGCCATAAATTCTTGCAACTGTCTATTGGCTGCTACGCTCTGAGCTGTTGTAGAGATAAAGGTGACAAGTTTTAAACACGAGTGCGTATACGGCGTTCATCCATATCTCCAGGTCTTCGACATTCATCCCAATGACCCACTGACAGAAACCTGTCCGGTGGTTTTTTTTGCCAAAAGTGTAAGAAGCGATATGTATATGTGGATGATGTATGTACTAGTTTGTGGGAGTCAAAATATAATTTTGGCTGCTCATCGCACCAGCAATCCAAATGAAGGAATCCAAAGATGCATGCAGAAATAACAGGACGCTGTGACGGAAACAGTAAATATTATTCTGATGGTGACTTTACAAGTGCATTTATGCTTTATTAACAGCCAAAAAGGATTGCCATGAACCTCTTATAACAGAATCATAAGGTTTTTAATGTGATTAGAGATGGATGATACGTTGCTGATTCATTACGTAACTGATGTTTATTGCGTTATGGTTCATTGCATTACTAATGTGCAAAGAGAGCGGGCTAGAAATGAACCGAGTTCGTTTTTAGCGTCTCTCTCTGTGTGCACATCAATAAAGTAAAACTGATGAAAAAAGAATTAGTAAATTATGAACATTTTCTACCGTTCTTACTTTTATTTTAACAAAACCCCCAAGCACAAAGGTATTTGAACATACAGTATGCATAGGTAGAGGACTGAGAAGACAGAAGGTGCCTATTCACACTAGACTTTAATTTCTGTAAGTTTTCATTTTCGGGAAATACATGTTGGAGAAAGATTGTTCCAGTAAACAGAAGTAGAACGGATAAATGAGGAGGAAGAAGAAAGGTTGGCTCTCTAAGTTTTTGGAGTTGGACAGTGACTGGATTTGATGACTGCTTGCGGAAAGTAAAAGAGTGGCGGAATTACAGATTCTAATTCAGAAGAACAGTGCCCATGGAAGTATAAAGACAACAGCTACAAAGCTGATATTTATATCATTTATTAAAAAAACAATGGGATGCATGTATACATTCTATGTATCCACCTTATTCATCCATACATTTTTGTCATATTTCTTCTTTCCAACTCACTTATGCAGTGTCGTAAAAGGACGTACCCTGCTGTTGAAACCAGCCTGTCACCATCTTTTTCAGCTCCCGATCACTCAGTGTTTTCCCGAAGATATCCCATTATATATATAAAAAAAAAAAAAAATCAAATGGAACAAAGTCCGGACTTCATGCAGGATGAAACAAACTCTCCATCTACTATTTTCATCTGAGTTATATGGGCATTATCGTGGTGTAATGTAATGTAATGTGGTGTCCTATTAGAGCTTTTTTTTTGTTGTAGTTGTAGTCCAATTAACCTAACCAAGTGTTTTGCAATATATTTCCTTATTTATAGCCTGACCTTTCTCAAAAAAAAAAAAAAAAAAAAAAAAAAAAAAAAAACTTTTCTAACCAAAAATCGTGATCCCGTAATTAGAGATTTTTTGTTCCTGGAGATAACGGATGCGGCCACTCTTCAGACTGGCGTTTAGAATAAGGGTTACAATAAAAATTCTAGGTCTCACCACCTGTTATCATGCCTTTTAAAAAAAAATCTTGACTGACCTCCTACTTAGAGAATTTCGTTTCTCTTGTTAATAGCTTGTATACGCGATTTTGCGGTATATTTTCCTAATCTAAAATAGTTAATACACTTCTCTTCGAACGCCCATGTGCTTGCATCATTATATATGGCTATTTAACTGTGGTTTTGAATCATTTCACCCAAAATCAATCAGTGTTTTCTTCAATTCTGGCAGACTTTGTGACCAGCCAAGGAGCTGAAGCCCAAATGTTCGACTCCTTTTAAATATACAAACCATCTACGAGCATTGCTTATATCATAGCGTCTTGCTAGTATTTCTTCCCCAATTTTTTATGAATCTGGACAACTGAATTTTTTTCTGACTTGAAAGGGAACTCTTATTGACCAGTGGCGTAAACGGACATCAATTTAACTTTTCATAACGTCATGTGTGCAATAGACAGAAAATTTTATTTCAGCATGTTTATGCCTCAGTATCTATAATAATAATATATAAAGCTTCATGATGCTAACTCATTTACAGAAAATTTTGTTACCCAAGGGGTATTGCTTATGGATCAACCCTTTCTATAGAAAAGACAAACAGAACCTTAACATCTAACTTGGATTGTAAGTCATCAGTTCTGAAGAAATTTTACGTTAATAATTGATCAAAATGCATATATCTACATTATTCTCCCTTTGTTTTTTTTTTATGAAAGAGTGATGCCAGAGACATTTTATTATACGCATAATGATTACTTCACATAACAAAACGTTACGTTTGCCTTAAACTTGAAGACATGCATTTCCTTAAGTTACAAATGTATTGATTTGAAATGGTAGCTGGAAAAATTCTTTCCAAAAACTCTAGGCAGTTAGCTAGCCAAGATTTTGTTGCTTCTCAGTAAGAACATCCTGTAGGATTACGCTTCTGTTTGTAGTCTTATTCCAAGTTTAGTAACGACCGCGTATTAGTGTTTAATTAGTCATGGTCGCTACTAAACTTGTAGTCTGTTATTCCAAGTTTAGTAGCGACCATGACTGATTAAACACTAATACGCGGTGAACTTAAATTACGGCGAGCTTTTCTCTCATAAATTGTATTTATACAAGGCATTTGTACAGGAAATGCATATGTTATGTATTGTTATGTTATTCATAGCGGTTTGCGTAACTTGAACAAACCCTCCGCCCCACCTCATGAACGAGGCTTGGTTTCATCTAATTACGGTTGTCAGCCAGGACTGCAGAATGTGGAGTACCCTCTCGGCTGGCACAGTGACAACGATTCTTTTCTTTCATGCTGTGTGAAAGCATGAAATAAAGTTGGAATCATATAGTTGTTCTCGAGCATGGGTTTTGTGTGGTTTTCTCCTGGAAATGGAGATTTCATTGTGAAATATAAAATCGAAAAAAGAGAATACTGATCATGGCAAACGTACGTATATTCAAGGCACTGTGGAAACTATATGTGAGTTGCTGTTTTAGGCTGGCCGTGTGGTTAAACCCCTTTCCCTCACCCTAAGTAAAAAGGACCAATCAGAGCATTACCAATAATGCACAAAATTTATTCCTATCAAGCCGCGTCAGTATACTTTTGAAACTGTTTCTTAGCATTCTAAAAAATGATAAGAAACAGAATTAGTTGCTCAAATCCACATCGCTATTTGGGTTCTGCTGTGTCTATCACAGTTTAAGTCTTCACTGCTGAAAACTACCGAAGTGAATGGTATGGATATGTCACCTTCTCTAGAAAGTGACCATCGTCGATCGATGAAACTAATGTTCCGTGTTAAGGTTAGTGCATAAATATTTAGACGTAAGCCATGGATTCGCTATTTCCTTTTGTAAAGGATAAAATTATATAATCACATGTTTTGGCCCCCAGTATGTCTAAAGCCAGCCCTGGCTACAACTTTTCCACTCATATATGTCAAATGTATAGGTCCAAATCGTTGATGCGCAGAGTATTATGCACATTTGCGCGTAGTGCACAATCGCAATTTGGTCATGACATCTGCACGCTACTGGCTTGTGACCATTATTCACTGGTAATTTAGTTATTTATCCGTAGCCGAGTGGTTAGGAGAAGGAGTGCAGTAGCACACGTCCTTTGAGTAGACCGGGGTTCAAGCCCCTGACTGCTGAATACGGTTGATCTGCCAACCCGCACTGGACCAGCGTGGCAGATTATGGTCCATTTCCCTCAGCATGAATTGTTGAGGAGGCTTCCACCCTGCAGTGGGGTGATAATGGCTGCACTTTACCTTTTTTACCTTTATTTGTGGTCGATAATTTTTGTGCTTGTTTCTCTTTCCCCTGATGTGTGGAAGTTAATGATATTTGTTATTGTTGATTTGACTCTTTAAGCTGTATTTCTAGTTTATTTTAAGTGTTATCTGAAAGGTTTAATATTTATGCATATTTATACCATGTACTAATATATTTTCGGATTTTTTGTTAGTGCCTGGCTTTCTGCAATGATGGGTACTATCTGTCTATCATTTGTAATTCATATGGTACATCAAAATAAAAGATCACTTTTGTTTCTTAACTGAATGTTGAGGTAGATAGTTCTGATTCTCCACACTGATGGCACAGTGACCGAAGTACCTATCAACTATGCTAGTATCATGTACGCTGTGCACTGAACCGTGACGAATTCTGCAGCGTGACCGAGACACTGCTGATTTACTTGTACCTTGAGACTTAACTGCCGATGATCCATGCAGTTGGCCCTCTTGCACCATGGACTTCAAGAGGTCACCGTTTCAATTCTTAACCATGTATATACATACTGCCCTGTCTCCCTCTTTTCTAGCACTCCCATACCGCTCAACCTGTGTATGTACAACACATAGTGACATCTTTAACATCGGAAAACTACTGACCTTCATGGTTATGCAAGCGTTACGGGCATTCGGCTTCATCCATGCAAAATGACCTCTCTCTAATTACGGCAAGCCACAATAAATCTGTCAGATAATGTAGCTGCAAGGAATGACTTGGTGGGGGAGGGGAGGAGGTAAAAAGGAACTCTTTAGAAGTGTGAGAGTAAAAGATTAGTGAACACGTTGAACGTTGCTTTTTTAATGATTGAGCAAGGTCGATTGGTAGATAAGTTACTTTCTCTAACTAATACAAAGCTATCGTGTACAATAGGATAGTTCTTTAGAGTGATAACCCTACCAGGTGGGTGGAGACTTGCCATTTCAGCTAGAGATGATTTTAGCTTGCCCAGATATATATGTCATGCAGTGAGGAACTGGCGATTCTGGGCAAATACCAGTGTCCTGAAGTGCCGGTGTTCTTATTTGCCAGTGGGCCAACTCTAGTGGAAAACAAACTAATGTTAAACTTTAAAAAAAAAAAAATATATATATATATAATTTTTCCTCCCCGTTACTTGACGGTTTTTTGTTATTGAAGACTGAAGGACCAGCACATTTTATAATGTGCAGTTTACAAAAATAAATTGAATCAGGTTTCATTTCTTTTCTTTTCATTTCTCTGACGCCCTCCATTATGTATTTCCAAAGTACTTTTGTTTTATGGTTCCTTTGAAGTAACAAAGGAACAAGATTATCAGTGCACGATCCCCCCCCCCTTTTTTTTTAAATTTATTATGAAAATTAAAAATCACATTTTAATTACCGTACCAAAAGTCACGCTGTTCGCCATTTTTGGGTCGGTTTACTTTAATTCCAGGTCCTTTTTTTTTTTTTTTTTTGTTTGTTTCAGTTCCTTACTGGTGTCATGCATTACTGTACAGCGAAAATATGCACTTTGTTTTTATTTCTATTAGAAACTGTGATTATTACTATAAAATTTGTTGTTTTTTACATCGTATGAATTATTTAGTGCGCAATTCCAAGCAGAAGCCTGCCGTTTTTTTCCAAACCTGTGCTGCTTTCTGGATGAATATGTATATATATGTACATATGTACATATTCTGGATGAATATGTATATGCCTCATTAAATCAAACAGGCATGTACTTCATTTAGCTATCTAAACTAGACTCAGAAGCTGCCAATACAATCTGCCTGATTACGCATGTGAAGGTTTTAATTATCAGAAACCCCCATACAATTTCTCACTTAAACATTCATTCTATATAAAATTTTCCTACCACTCCTTAACACTAGCGCAGAATGCTTTAAATGGTTGAGGTACATATGAAGAAAATTAAGTAAAAAATCTCTACAAAGAATCGTTTCTTTCTCAGTGAAGAAATCGAAAACTCGAATCAAAATCTTTACACTTTACCTATGTGTCATCTCGATTATGGAGGAACTTCCTGCTCTGACTGAACACAGAGTACTCGGCGCTATTGGCTTAACTTAGGGACAAATACCATTATGTACACGGTTCTCCCTAAGTTGCTAATATCTTTTTAAAAAGTGTAGCATCACGGGATTTCTGAATCCTCTGTACATTTAAAAATCTCAAATACCCAAGATTGGTTTTGAGCATTTATAAACATAACTATTATGTTTATAAATACAACGAAATCACTGCGGTCCTGTTGTACAATAATATAGGATTGCAGATTGTCTAATTTTTTTTTTTTTTAAATGTATAGCCAGTTCACCTATTCTGGGGTGATGCTATACAATTTAAAAAGATATTAACAACTTCGGAAGAATTGTGGATAACTGTATTTGTCTCTTAAGTTCAGCATAAGCCCAAGCCACAGTGCCGAGAACTCGGTGCTCGGTCCTCAAGTGACGACTTCTAGCATTAGTAGTGGCGTATGATGCAAGAAAGCAAGCTTATACAGCATCAGCCAAAAAGGGGAAAAAAACACCACTTCCCATTCACCTCTCCGTCCGCCTTAAAACTTTGTCCAGTTCTTCCTTGAATTTATTTAAGCTATCAGTTTACACAACGACAGATGGAAGTTTTGTTCTAGAAATTAACCACTCCCTGGCTAAAGGCAAATTTCCGCACATCTATTCTGCAACTGCCTTCCCTCAATTTGAATTTATGCCTCCTCAGGTTCTGAGCAAGAGGAAGAATCCCATCAGCATTGAGCTTGCTTAACCTGTTCAAGGTCTTATACACCTCAATCAGATCACCTGCATGTGTGCTAGTCTCTAGGCGCTGCAATTTGCAGAACTTAAGCCTATCTTAGTAAGAGCACCCCCTTCGTTCCTCTCACCAATCTTGTTATCCTTCTCTGTACTCGTTCTAACAACTCTACATAATTCCTAAAATGATACCTCCAGACCTGTATGCAGTACTGAAGGTGTAGCCTGACCATGGCCTTATACACTGGTGTGCAAAATTTAAGTACCAGTGAAGTTTTCACTTTTAGCTTCTCGTAGGAGTGGCCTGGATATGGGAAAAGCATACCAAAGGAACCTCGTGAAATACAGAAATGATGAAGGAAACAACACCGACACAACAACGGCAACAAAACGGTACAGAGGGACTTTATTCAAAAATGGCAACATAGCATTGGCTGCCATGATACAGATGCATCACTACCAAAATGGAACAAAGGAAAGAGGTGGTCCTGAGTAGGAGATATGGCCACCCCTAATGTAATGGCTTTGCACCTCCTGTCCATACTTAGAAAAATGTTGTTGATAAGTTCTTGCGGTAACATCGTCCATTCCTCTGTCAGCGCCATCTTCAGCTGGTGAACATTTTCTGGTGGATGTGGACGTGCCGCTAGGCATCTCCCCAGAGCGTTCCATATGTGTTCGATGGGATTTAGATTGTAGAACGGGCAGGCCAATCCATACGAACAATGTCCTCACTTTCCAAAAGCATATCAACAGCTGCAGTGTGATGGGGTGTGGCGTTATCATCCATAAACACAAACTCGGGACCAATGGCACCTCGGAACAGACGCATATGGGGAAGGATTACCTCAGTACAGTGGCATGCGCCGGTTACAGTACCGTCTTCCAGTATCTGGAGTTGTGTACGTCCATCCAAGATAACGCCTCCCCAGACGAGAACACCTTGCGGAGTGATACCGTGTGCCAACCTCTCGCCAGATTAGCTGACGTCCAGAATCGCTGCTGAGACTGAATCGACTCTCATCAGTAAAGAGTACCTTAAGTAGAGTTTGTGGTTGTAACCTTTAGAAATAGTTTTGCACACCAGTGTACAAGGAGATAACACCTCCTTCTTCATTCTCAACTACCCTGAGTGTAGTAACGCACAGTAGGTACATTACTCAGGAGTTACTGCTACCCATATGCAGTACTTCGTATTTGTAAATGTTAAACTTTAGTTGCCACCTCTCAGCCCATCTGCCCAACTTTTCCAGATCCTGTTGCAGCCGCATACCGTCATTAACAACCCTGCCAACCTTTGTCTCATTTGCAAACTTGGACATTAAGTCTATTGAACCTTCATCAGTATAATTGATAAATATAGAAAACAACAAGGGTTCCGACATTGAACCATGGGGGACTCCACTAATAACATTAGTCCACGACGAACAGTGTCCATTGATTACCACTCTGTCTTCTCCCACCCAACCATCCCTTTATCCATAGCACCAACTTGCCCTTAATGCCACACTGCTCCAATTTGTACAGCAGTCTTTTATGTGCAACAGTATCAAAAGCTTTTCCTGAAATCTAAGTATATGATATCAAAATTATTTTTTTATCCAGTTCCTTTGTGACCACATCGTAGTATCCAATAAAATTGGTCAGGTAAGATTTCCCCTTAACAAACTCATGCTGTGTCTGAACTATATCTGCAGTCTTGTCTAAATGATCCTGCAATGCTTCTTTGACTAGTGACCCCATTACTTTTCCTGAACAAAAGTTAATCTAACAGGGCTGTAAATACTCGTGTCACCCTTTGATCCTCCTTTTTTAATTGGGGATACATTTTATGCGCTACCCAAGAAAATTTCGTTACTGCGCATGGCAACAAATAATATCCAGTCCTTCAGCTACAATATACGATATGTGGATAGGCTATGTGGTGTATATGAAAAATAATAATTGCTGGATTTCTATTCGTTAGGTACTCGTATTAATAAAATTTGTGACGGCTTTACAATTTTTTTTAAACGAGCAAATATATTATATAATATATATAATTAAAATCTATCCTCTAGAAGTCGAGTTATAGATATGTTGAAGACAACAGGCACTTTACGCATATTTACCATGCATATAATAATCTACAGTCTTCACCCAAAATATGCCTAATAAATGAAAATTTTATTTCATGCTTTTTAGGTACATAGTTTAGGTATTTTAATCGACTGCATTCAGCTTTAACTTTTTAACTTACAATTTATTAGGCACTTTAGCATATATGCGTAAAGCGCCTTTTGTTTTCACCATGATATCCCTTCTATCCATATGTGATAAGTCCAATCCCAGTAGATAGATTTTTCATGAAATTCTATAATTACCTCTTTCAGAAAGGCTTGTCGAGTTTTCCTAAATGTCATTAAAATCGAACCAATAGTAATCCAGCATTTTTTTTTTTTTTTTTTTTTTTTTCTCGTGCATATGACATAGGCTGTCTATATTTGGATATTATGTTTGTTGCCATGCGTATAGTTGGAGGATTGAACGAACAGTGTGTCGGTTCGCTCATAAAAGGCGTTACTGTTTGAAAAACGGCCGTTTTTGTTATCAGCTTACAAAATGTCACTAATGAATTATTTACTATTTGTTTATTATGTTAATCAGAGCATAAACGTTAAATACGTGTTATATTTCAATTATTAAAATTTAGGAAGAAATAAGTAAACTGCATTACGAAAGCGTTGACAATATACTACAATTGTTCGTAATTTATTAAATCACGAATCCTGAAATATGCAGCGAATTAAAAAAAAATTAGCGATTAATTGGTAACAGGATAATTAGATTTTTCGTTTTCACTTCTTTTTCCTTTATCACAGGAAAAAATCAGTTAATTTAAGAAATAAAAATATAACGCTCTTGAAATGTAAAGCGTTGCGTACATTAATTAACTTAATGTACGCAATGGGGCCCAGTGTAGTTGCACATCTCTAACGGCGTCTTTACACAATTTGAAGAGACGGCTAATAGCGGTATTGAGAGATATATCTCGCAGACATCTAATACAAGGCCATCAGAATCTGATAGAATATACAGCACTTCAAAGCTAGTGGTATCAATGAACTGATTTTTTTTTTTTTTTTTTTTTTTAATACTTGTACGGCGGGTCACTAATGATAAAAGTAGTTCAGAAGTGAATTTATAACACTTTGTGAATTTTATACACTTTTTACTTAGACAAATAACCATGCACGGGGGCTCCAACAGAGAAGGTTCAGGACAAAAAAAATATTCCCAATAATGATGCTCGAAGAGGTAATTTGTAGTATTGAGAGGGAGAGAGAGAATCTTTATTGAAACATAAGGATTACATAACATGGTTGTACAATGTTATAATGTTACCATCACGGCCTGAACCCAAGTGCTCACATTAAAATGAGTGTACACTAATACAACAAGTATACAAGCAAAATATAATGATATAGCTGTGATTGTTTCTTATACAAATTTTATATAACATTATTTACAGGCAGGATATTTACAAGAAATGGTGGTCATACAAACAAATCTTGCCTGTAAGAGCTTTGGTATGGTGAGACGTCTCCACTAGTCACATAATTTTTAAAGAGTGGTACTTATTTTTCTGTATATCTGGTGTTGTAAGAACTCACTACTTAAGAATGCATCTTGCTGAAAAATGGTTCTGTTGCATAGCAGTATTGACCATCACGGTCATGGATGCACCCACGTCACCCGACTAGCATGGAGAAGTATCACTGGTTTTTGTATTGTACGCTGTTTAGTGTGGAGTCCGAAATCACGCATGAACACAGGCTTGCAGTAGAATTCCAGTTATCAAAAATATTTTGAGACATTTTTGTTATTTTAACATTTTTGTTATTTTATCCCTACATTTTAATCAAAGAAATCTGCACATTTAATATCGATCTGTAAGAAACTGAATTATCATTTGAATATATTAAAATCATGATTCCACTTATACCAAAGCATTATGAAATAATCAAAGAAGAGTACATTTTATCCATATTACTTCTGTATAATGCTTGATGTGATGCATAAAAACTTCACTATTAAGAAAAGGCTACAAATTCGCCATTACCTAAATTACTGCATATGAAAAATTTGTAATGAATTTTCTATTTGCGCACATTTTATTTGCTTTTTCAGCATAATTTTTATGCATTAAATTAGTGTGATTGGTGTTATATGGAGATGGGATGGATAATCTACCTAGCCTTTTTGGCTTTCTTCGCATACATTAAACTTCTTTGTTTTTTAATACGCCTTCGTTATCTCAATTCAATTAGCTATTTGTTTTTTTTTGTTTTTTTTTTTCTTATTTAAAAGAAATATATGAAGATATCCGACTATATTATACTGAATTAGGCACGAGGGAATTCTGAGAGCAATTCATTGACAGATTGGCGTGGATGTATCCGTTCAACAGAATATTTTCATCGTAGATGGTTTCAGAATTACAAGGAGCACTGGTTACTGATCCACATTGCTACAGAAATGGCTATTTAAAAGACATACTGATAGGAACTAATAACCACTTGGATCAACTTTTTGAACCATCTTCCGTTGACTCTTATATGAATATATTCGTATAAGAGTCAACGGAGGAATTTTAAGTCCTCTAAACTGGTGGAAGTAGTTAATCGATATCAGTCGGAGGGTTGTAGAATTATCCACGTGAGTTCGTTCCGAGATTTTTCAGTCACACGACATGTAAATGTCTGGAACGCGTATGTGCTGACATAAGCAATGCTAGATTTAACTACTTCGGGGCCCTGGCGTATATATTTTTAGAGGCCTAAAGATAAGGTCGGATTAACGCAATTTCTGCTTGTCCAGGGTAGCAGCAGTAATTTCGAACCTCCCCAACTTCCTTGAACCCCTGAAGCAACTGCATGTTCCCAGTAAATCCGGCTTTGCACATAACACACCATAGATAGTATGCCATAGGAACTGACCTTAGTAGTCGATGCACCAACTCCCTTCTCAAACAAAAAAACACAAATATCCCTCATTTAGCCAGTTTTCGTTCATTTAAATTCTGCTCAGTTCTACATTTTCATGCTGCGAGCGTGTTTCTCCAGTGCTTTCTCTGTACTAGTGATACGCGATTTGACCTTAGCCAACAACTGTTTACATAAGATGCCCACCATTCTTTAAATTCTCTGATACCACTAGGAGAATGTTGACAATTTCTAATAATAATCATATAAAAAAATCAAAAAAAATCCACGTAGTCAGCCTTAGCCGTGAGATAATAAGGATATCGCGATAATTGGTGTTGTAAATAATATCTTGACGCAATTCCATCAAGAAAATTGATAACATCGATTAGCGATTAAATTTCACGACCTCGTCTTTCATAGCCGTGCTGCAGGCTGCGAATCCTGTGTAGCCCAACTGCATACTCATATTTTTAAGTTACAGGATACTGTAGCTTTTTTCTTTTTTTAATTTGTTTTTATTCTTCGCGTGATTCAAGTATTATTTTAAACTGCTTAATACTGGTGTTGCTATGCGTGAAAAGTATGCAAACGAAGAGTAATTAAAGTAATCAGCATTGATGTGTTCACGATCTACTTTACGGAACTTGCCACTCGCAAAGAATTTATGAAAAAATGACAAGATTATAATTATTCTTGCATGTCTTGAAGTTTTGTTAAAAGGATTTCACAAATTCATTTCACATCCTTAAGACTTGGTCTGTTTTCAGCTGAGGATGACTATCAAGTTGTGCCTCTTAGAAAAAAATTAATGCTAAGATTAAAAAGAATAATTGATTACGATAAAAGCAAAAACTTCCTGTATTCAATTTCTTATGCACATTTACGCAACTTTCAGCATTAAATTAAACTTAAAAGGAACAAAACTTATTAAAACCACAGTCTTTTTACTGTCGCGTTTATCCCCTCTTGTTTAAAAGGCCTTTACATTTTAATTCGTATCCAGTCAACTTGCTGCTATCTGATTAAGCATATTCAATGAATAAATGGCAGGTATAAGATGAATAAGGACGGTTGTAATTTGCTGTTTCTGCATTACTGCTTTTGTGGCCTCATTTTTGGATAGTATGTCACGGACTTCGTTTCTCTCGCAAAATAATAAATTTCTTTCAAGTTTCTTTCGTCATTGTATATAGCTTAAGTGTATATCCGTGCTTTATACTACTTTTCTATTCCATCCCGTTGTTTCTGTTAACTGAGGGGCGACAAAAAAGAGATGCTGCCGTAAGAAATATGTAGACTATAAAAACCTCTTTCAATGAATGATGAATCTTTCGGGGTCATATTGTGACAATCGATTTGTCCCATCCGGAACAAGGAGAAGGATTTTATAGGCCGTATGCAATGATCAGCTCTGGCTTAGAGCTGATTGCGATTGGGTGATTCTAGGAGCTTCATTAGGGAGGAGTGTTACGTATTTAGAGAGAAAATCCTTCATTGTTCAGAAGGATTAGGATCAGGGGCGGATTTTCATACAGTGCCTACGGCGTACGAAATTTTTAGGGCCTACGAAGGAAGGGAAAAATTTTAAAAAAGTTCACTCTTTTAACTGTGACTAACGTAAAACGACCTTAGAAAACATGTGCGCAATCAACTCTAGGAGTTTCAATTCAGTACGCAATCTAGCGACTGTTTCGTCAATTGTAAGGTGGTTTATCATTTATTCTAGTTGAACTTGAGTCACGTTAATTGACGTGATTCGCAGTCGAAGTGTTAAAACAGAAGAAACATTTTATCCTTATTTTAGCACATTTCGGAATAAAAGTACCTAGGGCCTACGAGCACCAAAATCCAGCCCTGATTAGAATTCATCACTAAGGCTAATCGATTCTCACAATACGATCTTAAAGGTTATCTTTATTTCAAAGAAGCAATAGTAGTTAGTGATTACATTTATTGTGAGTAAATTTGAATTAATTGTGGATCCTTCAGTTGACCTCACTTCACCTTGCATGTAGCGTATGTTTTCAGCGTTTGAGGAAATCTGTGAATGTTTCCTTGTTTCTGTCTGTAGGGGAGGCTGGCAGCAGTTGTTACAATTTTCAGTTGATTTTTTTCTTCTGTTTCCTCCTTGATGCATGGCCGGTTATAGAGGTCAGGGGACCCAGGTGCAAGAATTAACCTTTGAAAAAGACGACGAGTCATCCTTGAGAGGCTCCCAATTTGTTGTGATTTTGTGCCATCTTCAGTCTGGAGCTCGAGTGACGTGCCTCCTATAAGGGACGAACTTGGCTTAAAGTAAACATTATGTCTAATATAGTTAGGGAAGGACTTCAAGTGTTTATTTTCCATTAAAATTATTACTATTATTAATACCACTCATATACCGCGTGAAATGAATAATATAGTTTATTAAGCTAATCGCCTAAATTACTATTCGATTTAAGGTGAGTTTCAGGCATCGTACCAATACCCATCATCACACCGTGCTGTCGGGGCACAGAGAAATATAACGAGTTACAAATTTGAATATTACAATAACAATTACATAATACAGTTCTAATAACTTAGTTAATTGTATAAACTTATTGGAATTTTTATATGTAATTGTAATATTGGTAATTGTGTTATTGTAATATTCATATTTGTAAACCTTTATATTCCTTTGTTCCCCGACAGCACGGTCTGATGATGGGTATCGATAAGATACCTTAAAACGTCATCTTAAATTGTATAGTGATTTAGGCGATTAGCTTAATAAACTATATTATTATTAACTTCACGTGGTTATGAGTGATATTAATTATAGTAATAATCTTAATGGTAAACATTAAGCTTTACTTGTAAACATTAAAACTGAATCCAAGGATGCTCATTTATATTCCAGTGCCTTGTTCACTTTTAATTGTAATAACTGGGCTTTAGTTCTTCTCATTTCACTTCTCATTTATTCAACTTCATTATTATTTATGGCAGGGCCACTGGTATCCTCAACTTTTATAAACTTCCTCACCGGTTGAATGCGAATGCAAATCATTGGGATTCGCTGATACCGTTACCACATATATATATATATATATATCACAGCAAATTTAGACATCAAACTTGAAATAACTATATTAATATCATTAAAAAATATTTGAAAAAACAGTAGGGGGTCTTTGTTAGTATATCAAGTGTACTAGCGTGGTTGATTCCTTTCCTTTTCAGTGCTAATATAAGCAAATAATTCCTTGCTGTTGTTCCTTGCTTTCCTATAGCTAAGGGCTTCTTTTACTCTCTTTGGCATACCTAATTGTCTTAACTTTATTGCAGACTAATTTATAGTTACTCTAAAATTCATGATGGGGTCTGGAATGGACTACAGCACACCGGAACACAGTATCGTTTCGTCACACGCTTCGGAGATGTCATGTACATTACTTGATTATTAAAAATATTTTATTAAAGAGCGTTCCGTGTTGTAAAATTTTCCATTTCCACTCCTGAATCAGGCCCCTGATGATTTACAATCATTCCGCGCATCTTTCTTCCCTGCAGGACCGTGCAAATGGGGGATGCATTGGATGCGCCGCACCAGGGCTCCCGATCTAGGAGCCCCCAATCGAGGAAGCCACCAAGGTCTCAACATAAATAAACGAAGCCCATTTGTATTCTGGATGCAACGGGGATAATTAATAGTCAATTAGCCCCGTTTGCATCCAGGTCCCCAAGTACCTTTGCACTTCCCTGCCACTGAGATCATCCGTTCTTTTGTCATTCATCCCCGTTGATATAAACCTTGAGCAGTACCTTTTTGTTGGTATAAAAGCTTAGTAGTTTCGAGAATAATTTCCTTAAAAATTTTCCATTTATCATTTGTTGAGTTGCCATTCGATCCCACCGAAAAGAACTTAAAAGATATCTGAGACCATTGTAGTTCCCCTCCCCCTGCGAAAACAAAAAACTCTTTCCCTTGAGAGTAATTGTCTTTAAATAGATCTCACATTAATACGCAATGGTTACTTCTTGCAAATGTTTCTATTCTTTTTTAATTAATATTTGGTGAGTCCTTACTGATAACCAGGTCGACAATAACATCTCTAGAATGCCAATGTAGAAGCAGTGATCCAGCGGTCCTGATTGTATGAAAGATTATATTATATGAATATATACGATGGATATGTTCTAGCGAGAGAGAAAAAAGCGTTTTTAATATTTTCGCTTATTTCTCTTTAGCTGCCACCTAGTAACTGCTGATGCGTACAATGTGTTTCAGAAATAAATGAGAAAATTGGAAAATTCATTAGGGTAAGTGCGAAAACTACCGCTGAAGTGGAGTATATTTTGTGAAATATGGAGTAATTTTTTTATAATTTCATGGCTCATTTTTAATTAGTTTCAACTTATCCTTTCTGTGCTCTGCTATATATATTTTTTTAAATGTTAATTCTTGGAATTTATTCTGTTTCTTTTTAGTTAGTTAAAGTTCGAATAGATGGCAGCACATGTTCATTGATCTTACTCATTTTTTTCAACATCAAATTGAGCTCTATTTTTAGCCTGGAACTTTTAATGAAAATGAAAAATAATACTCAGACAATATAAAAAGGCAGGCCATCATTACTGATTATTTACTACGCTAGTGATCCATTTTCTTTTGTTGAGTGTGCCAATTTTTAGAAAGCCGGAAATTGTGAATTATGAGCTATGGTGAATTAATAGTCATCTTTAGAAGTTTCATCTTTTATAATGCAAGAAGTAAATGAACTTGCTCGCTCTCGTCAAAAATAATACATTGGGGGGCCAGCCCATTAAACTAAACCGAATTAGAATGGCTTTATGAACTTCCGTCATCAACTGAAGAAATTCTTTAATATCTTTTCAGTCAGGATCAATTAGTGTGTGTGCGGGTCAGGGAGGGGGGACATTCAGCCTGGATCTCCAGCTCAAAAGGGGCTTTAAGTAAATATTTCCTCGATAATTAGCTTTATACAAGAAAAAAAAGTAGAAAAGCGTTTTGTTAAATTAAATACTATGTTTCACTCTTCTCATGTTTTACGAAACATGAACAAAAAATCTTTAATGTTTAAGTTAGATAATTGGATTTTATTAAAGTATGATTGCAGAAATTTTAAGGTAACATGCATTCCGCTGGTTTTAAACATCGTAGTTTTTATATATTTAATTCAGTATAGATCCAACCAAAAATTTCTTTCTGTAGTCCTAAATTTACTAAATTATTAATGAACCTTTTAATTAATGAGATTTATCATATACACTCAGTGGGTGGGAAACACTCGTGCCTCAACACAGAATAGAAATACTCCTTAAACGTTTGCTAAATAGTTAAAACAGAAGTTAGGTTGCTGGAGGGGACAAAACCAGTCATGCATCCGAGCCCAAAGATACCATTGCAGTCCTGTATACATCCATCAGTCAAGACTATCATGAACCCATGTTACACTGAAATTTTTCAGAAGAGCGATCGATCTTGCATATCTCATCGGCAGTAAGAATAGGTCACAGGAAAATCTAGAGAAACCGTACGAAAGAAGTGAAATTAAAAAAGTTAAATTGAATGAATTAACATTGAATCTCTTATAAAGAACTAAATCAGACCCAATAAACACCAGTTTGCAATGCTGAATTTGGTAGGCTTGGGGGTTCTTACGCATGTTTTTGGAAATTCTAAAAATAAGATCGCTGGTCGGGGAAATTCTGGTTAAACGGTAATTGCGTTCCCTACAACCTTGGATTCTTGGAGTAACGATACAACTGCACCAAGGTAAATCCGGCTTTGCCAGCTTGCGATGGAAATATGCTGCGGTATGATATTAAGCGGAGATGGTGTTGGTCCTCACATAATTAATTTTAAGCCTCTCTTTGTTTTGAATTTTAAACCTTTTTTTTTTTTTTTAATAGATTACGTGAATTTGCATTTTTATAATGTTAAATTAATAAAGAAATATCCAAGATGAAAATTTGAATAGCCCTTAAGGCTCGCTGATTTCAATCGGGCGTAATCATGACGTAATCATTCGAGCGAATTTCTGTTTTTAATGTGGTTAAAATAATTTTCCTCCAGGCTATTAGCAAATTTCATTGACCATTTAGTATATGATTAGATAATAATGATACGTGATACATTATGAAAAAGGCATAGAAAACAGACGTGAAGTATTTGTATAGTAGCTTGACTGTGTAAGATAGTTACCATCACGTTTATAACCTATTTAAGTCAATAAAGGTAGTAATAAATACTTCACGTGGTTTAGTACATGTTTTCTTTGCCTTTTTTGTTCATATTTTAATTTAAATTAGATATTTTGGTTATTGTTTTCAATATATATAGTCGTATAATTAAAAGAAAATTACATTTTTAAGAATTATATGTATCCCATTTTATACCTTAGTGATTAATACAGTGTTTACTAATATAATCACAACGCCATGATATATTTAAAATAGTTCATTCTAAAAGAAAGGTCTCCGACTCCTGCTCAAAGCAGAAAACATAAATAGAAAGGCTGACTTTCGAATTGATAGCATTCGCACCATACGGAAATGAATAGCAAGAAAAAAAATAAGAAAAAAAGTGTGACGACGGGGTGAAAATAGTGCGGGACTCAGCCAGCATTAAAAAAAAAAAAAAAAAAAAAAAACAACATGTACGGGGACTATGAAAGCAAGTATGAACTTAGCAACCGGCCAAAGTCAACATGAGACTCGATCTATAGAATGCTCTTGATTTTAAAGCTGTTTTCATTAGGATAGCAGCAAGCCATAGCTATGTTCTGTGAATATCACCCCTTAAAAGGAATGAGAGGAGAGGAGAGAGTAAAAGAAACTCTTTCACAAAATGGGCTCCGCAATGCGATGAAGATTGAAGAAGCTAGCGTGTTGTCTGTATCCCGAAGAATAGGTTGGTTATCAGATGGACAACGTTGCTGTGATCAAGATGTCGGAAATAATCAGTGTTCCGTGCTAGTACTGTGACAGTTTCGTGACAGCATAATGTGTTCGTCACTTGTTATTCATTTAAAGAAGTTTGGGTTTTAATTCTTTAAAAAAAAAACAAAAAAAAAAAACAGTTCTGGCTGACTTGAAGGTTAGCATTACGTGTCATGTTATTACCATTGCATAAAGCATGTTGCAGCCACCGACCATGCGCCTATGCTTTTACCATATTGTGGAAATGGATGCAGTGGCGTATCCAGGTATCATCATAAGGGGGCGCATGGCGACAAGGCTTTTGAGTTTGTTTTTTTTTAAAACGCCTCCTACATTCTTATTCTTTAATTTTAAATTTTTGGTTGGGGGGCATATGCCCCCCTGAATACGCACGCCCCTGCACGGCTGAACATTACACTAAGCAGTATGATCAATAAGGCGTGCACCATATTTGAAATAGTCGCTCCATTGACTGGTTCTCAGAATTTATTTATAGTTACTTGGTGTTGAGACTGATTAACCATTGTACTGTACATTGTGCTTTTGACCAATTTGTGTTACTTTTTGAAACCCCTCCCTTACCTTGGCGTTCATTTATCCCCGGATATCTATCATTCACTGAAATTGCAAAGAACACGTTACTCGTAATCGGATAGATTATAGCTGTTCTCTTCCTATGTTTCACAGTAACTTTCTTTAATTATAACCATCCTGCGCTTTCATGCGTTAATTTTTAGAATTGTGATAGTTACCTGGCAATAATTTTTGTAGCTCTGATGTAACAGATAAATTAGTGGAAATTTGAAAGAGTTTTTAAAACATTCAGTTCAGCTACTACGTATTTTTCAAATGGCAGGAAGGTCGTGTGCGAGAATAGCAGTTGATAAACATTTTCAAATATATACTCTTAACTGGCAAGGTTCCCAGGATTTGCAAGAGGCTGTTTTTTATTATTGTAATATCATACGGCTTCCCCCGCAAACAATAAAGTTTCGCAATTTAAACATAAATGTGCCAGACCTATATCAAAGCCTGTATATTATTTTCCGAGTCTTGCTGATAACAACTCGCTGCTGTTGTGAATGTTCATACTGGACGGCTATTTATAGAGGAATTGAATTATGGACATAAAATGACACAGAGAGCTAGTGAAAGATTAAACATACTGTTTCATGACATATAAGATTTATGAAACATTGTGTGTGCGTGAAAGAAAGAGAGATGCTGTCTCGGAAATTGGGACCCGCATTCTGAACTTATATTTAAATCCTCCCACCTTGCTTACTGATGCAGTCCCCCTCCTTCAATTGATGAACTAATAAATGAAATGGTGCAGTTCCTCGATGCGCACGTTTAGTCTCTTAAAGTAAATATCCAGCTCTGATGATATGTAGGCTGTGTATTCATCTTTGCACTAAGAAGTTAGTCAGAATGAACATTATACTGACCACAAATATTGGAGGTTGAATGTATTACGTACGACATAAAGTTTTTTGTTTTAACATGAAAGTTGTTTTTGGAGGAATGATTACACCACATTTTGTGACCGCTTTCGCGAAATATCAAGACTTTTTATCGCACAGAATTAATAATCATTGGATGTCAAATATTTTCCTCTGGGAAACAAACAAAACCGCAGTGTGTACTGAAAAGTAAATACGCTAGTTCTTTTGATATCAGTAATAATTGTAGATTTATGTATTTTGAGATCTTAGGCTCAACATCATACATGATATATATGCGTGTGGACGCATATATATATCATATCTCGATTTACAACTTAACTCAGTCGAACAATATACATATACCACTTTTCAATTTAGGAAGCCCTAGTTCATTCATTAACGCCGTTTTGTAACAAGTCACTTTACAGGAGAGATAATTATGATTCATGTGTTTTATTGAGTAGTTAATTGCGTAAAAGTTTCAACGAAAATAGCTAAAGATTATAAGTCGGCTCCCGATATTTAAATTTTTTAATTATAAATTGTAACATGTTTTTCTTAATATTAAATTCTAATTATTATACAGTTTATGCATTGCAACAGAAAAGCATACAATTGCTTTATTAACTGTCATACTGTAGGTTTTAAAGAACATAAATTCTGAAAGAAAACATGAAATAAAAAAACAACAACATTGAGAGGCTAAAAGATAAAAATTTGCGCTACAAAATCAAGGAAAAATTTAATATAAAAATTCAAAATAAAAAAAAATTAAAAATTAATAAATTAAGGAAAGGGAGGGTGGAACTAAAACTAAAAATTTGAAATAACTCACTCCGCCAACACAGCAGGTTTTCGTTCTCTTTTGGTTTTTGCATTTCAAAACACTTAATACATGTATCTATGTATTTTTATATGTTGTATCTTTATGTTTATGTATCTTCACCAGAGGCTGTTTAAAGGTCGTGTATTGTATCTGGGCTCTGTACACAATGCATTTGTCTGTCATTTTTTTTTTTTAAATTTAATCACTGTATGTAATCACTGTCCTCTAGCTGCATAGCTGTAAAGGGACATTTCTTCGGAAATAAATTGATATTAATAATAAAATTTTAAAAAATTATATTACTTGCATGTTTTTCACGAATAAATTTCTTTGTCTGTCATTCAGTTCAACCTATGCATCTGCTTAGAATTGCACACAACCACTCCTTTTCCAGTAAACTTCTTGAATGCGCGCGGCACTTCTCCACACACCCCTGGACAGATGTGTTGTGCTCTTTTTAGTTTCGTAACATAACAAATTCCGATAATCAGTCTTGGATAGTATGAGAAATTAAACGAACCCTTGGATACATGACAGCTGTTGTCCGTAGAACAAAAAAGAAAACTAAAACAGATTCACGATGTTGCAAGGGTGTATTATCAATAACTTAGAGATTGCCGGTTTTCTGTTGCAGAGCGCACCACCAGTATGTAGCCACTATGAACAAAAAAAATAAATAAAAATAAATAAATAAATAAATATATATATATATATATATATATATATATATATATTTTTTTTTTTTTTTTTTTTTTGTGGTTTAAAGAAATCGGTTCCAAAGCTTATTTGGGGCATTGTATTGATTAATAATATAAAATTAAAACGTGTACTACTACAATTTATTCTATTATCAAGTCTCTCTCTTATCTTTCAAGTAATTACTGGAAAATAAATGATTTTTTAACATATTTTAGATATATTAAACGAAACCGAGTAGTTTTGAGCAAGGAGATGTATTTAGTGTTATTTTTTCTTACGTATTCCTTTTGTGAGTTAGAAGCATCTTACTTTCTAAAGAGTATACGCGCCGGTGTATAAGTACACGTGCCTTGAGTGACCGGGGTTCGAGACCGTGACTGCTGAATATGGTACTGTTTCTGGTATTCTGTCTATCTTGTGAACTCCTCTGAACGTTTGGTCGTCCCGGAGTATAAACAGAAAATTTATTTATTTTTATTTATATGCACAAAAAGAAATATCTGCAAAAGTGGCCGAGGAGAGGGGCAGTTCTCCCTACTACCTTGTGCCAGCTGGAACGTCTCCAATAGCTGGCCAATTGACATGAGCGCACCCCTGTTTACAGATAACACTTTAACTATGCTGAGTAATTTGGGGCCGCGCATTCTTCTCGACCTCATTCAGTGTGCAGTGTGTACTGTAGATCTAGGTAAAAGGACTGGAAATATGGAAAGTCTACTCCAGATTAAGCTGTAAACGGATTACTTTCTCTGTCGATGAACCGTGCATCTCATTAACAATGAAATTTTTCCACTAAGGTGTTATCTTTTTATTATTTTATTGTTATTAAAATTTTTCCCCTCAAAATACCTTTAAGATGAAAAAAAATCAAATTATTATTATTTTTATTTTTTTTTTTTTTTCCTTTTCAAATTATCTGCTCTTATATATTCAAAATCCTAGTGCGATGCAGCTATCAGTTGTTTTGGTAGCTGACCACCGTAATCACTAGCTGAGGAATAGCCTCGTATTGTTTTGCCTAGGTTTAAGGCATCCAATCCTCATCAATTTGCACGTAATGTCCACTATCGGTTTCCAGGCTTTCTGCGCATTCAAAATCAGAAACAGTAATGCTAAGGAAACATGGGAATTTTATTGAAATGTGGTCGAAACAAGTTCAACTGCAGTCCATCGTTTTAATAATGCCGAATAATAGTGTAGTAAACTTCGCTATTCGAAGTTTATTAGGGAATAATGCAGCTTCTACAGCATGTAGACATGTATAGTATCTTATGTAGGACGGCACCTGAACGAAAGTTCAACTCCACCTTTGTACACTGATGGTTACAGAGCACTGTAACAGGCCAGAAATGTGTGTAATATTATGTTTGTGCAGTGTGTGTGTGTGTGTGTTGTTTAGTTGTTTCTGGCCGTTTTATCACCAGGCAGGCGACCTGGAAAGCTTGTCCAGTGTCCAGTCTACACCACGGGGAGGTAGGCCACAATTACGCATGTGCCATGGCCAACCTCAATAGTCACGTACTGAATGTCCAAAGAGAGTTTTTGTACAGCATGAGAAAAAAGAATTTCTACCCACTTCATTTGGCCAACTATTCTGATAATTTTTCCAGTCCTCTAAATTCATTCAAATTTCCTACCGCCAACAAAACTGCGAGGATGGTTCAAAAAATATTTGCATTCAATCTAGAAGTAATTGAAAGAGAAGGATGAAAAATTTGTTTGATACCTTTAAATCTCTATAGTAACCATACAAATTTTGGTTTCTATTTCACAATTCATTTTTTTTTTCTTTGCAGCGCTGAATGAAATGAAGTTTCACAATGGATAAAGTAGAATACAGATCAGTGATTCTGTTCCTATTTCAGCAAGGAGAAACACCCAAAGAAATTCATAAAGAAATGGTTGCTGTTTATGGAGAAGACGCCCAGGTTACAGCGTTATTGCACATAGATATACACAATTCAAACGTGGAAGAACTTCGGTGCATGAAGAAATCCTAAAGATCGCCATATTAGCGTCAAAGAACTAGCTACGGAGCTTCAAATTAGTGCAGGATCTGTGGAGAACATCATCCATCAACAGCTGCATATGAGTGTCTGCTAGATGGGTTCCCTGACTTGTGACCCCCTTACTAGAAGAAGGAAAGGGCACAATATGAACATGAAATATTGTCGATATGCCAGTAAAAGCAAGAGGAGTTTTTTTTTTTTTTTTCACTGCTAGTCACCATGGATGAAACTTGGATCCATCACTATGATACCGAAACTAAACAAATGTCAAAACAATAGAATCGTGCAGAATCGCCTCCCCCTCCCCAAAAAGCAAAGGTGCAACCAATTGCTGACAAGGTGATGCTGTCAGGTTTTTTTTTGGGATCAGCATGGTTGAGTGATACTAACAGATTACCTTCAAAAGGGCTATACTGTGACAGCAATGTATTATTCCAGCCTCCTCTTAAAGCTACCTGTTGCTATAAAAGAGAAAAGCTGTCAAAATGGGTGCGCCTGCTCCACGATAATGCCCCTACGCATTCTTCTCATGCTGCAGTGAGGTGTGTTCACGAATGTGAGTTTGAAATATTGATGTATTCTGGTTTCTGGTTCCCAACTTTTGCAACCTTGGATTTCTACCTTTTTCCTACCCTGGAATCCTTCCTGCATGGAAAACACCTTGCTTCTGCTGGGGGTATGATTTCTGCTGCCCAGTCGTGGATGTGAAGGACAGTCAGAGGACGTCTACAAAACTGGCCTGCAGAAGTGTATTGAAAGGTGGAAAAAATGTGCCATTTTGTCTAGTGACTATATTGAAAAAGTGTAATACTCGTATTACACTTCTCCTATCGTAAATAGCGTTTGTTTCAACCTCCTATTATAGGCGAATACATTTTTTTTTTTTTTTTTTTTTTTTTTTTTTGAGCTCCCCTAAGTTGAATTTATTCCAACAGTCAGTTACTCACGAGCCTAATGAAAATTTCCCATACCTATTCTTCAATCATCCTTTTTCAATTTAAGTGTATGTGTGTGTGTGTCATCCGAGAAAGAGTAAAGAAAAATTGATTTAAGTAACCTGAATTCTATCACTTAGTTTACTGATCATTTTAAAGCCTTGAACACTCCCAGTTAAGTGTTCAAGAAAATGCTTAGTTTCCAGACGTTGCAATTTATACAGCTGTTTCTTAGCAAGAATAGCCTCTTGTGCCCAACTAACGTTGCTCTTCCGTGCACCCATTCCAACAGATGCACGTTCTTCCTAAAATGAGGTTTCCAAATCGTGTGCAGCTCCCAAGATGTGAAAAAATATTGCTTTAAGCAAATGAATAATTATCTCCTTTATCCTTGCTAGCAACGTTCCTATATTAACTATATAATAATTTGCTTATGCCTCTCTGTCTGGAACGCTCTTTGAACCTGAATACCAGAGACTAAACTGGTTTGTGTTTGCACCAGAGCAACTAAGGCTGTGAGGTACCAGTGTACTGTATCTGTAAAGTGCATGTATACTATTGTCGTTATGTCTATTTCGCTGTCCAGCAAAATAGACAAATCGTGATCAGCAGTATGCAATATGTTGCGAACGTTAGTGGACATTGTCATATCAAATCGCTAACAAAGTTTGTTGTCAGCAATTTTTGTTGTCCTTTATCGTTTTTTTTTTTTTTTTTTTTTTTGTTAGTTATTAGCGCATCGACTTCTGTGGCCATAAGATCCAAGCCCGAGGCGGGATTCGAACCCGCGACCTTTGGGTTGCCAGGCAAGCACTTTACCGTCCTTTATCGTATCATTTTCTTTACGTGTCCATAAAGTCGAACTATTACATTACTCCTTTGTTCCTAAGGCATGCCTCTGAATATTACAGCGAGTACAAGACGCATTTGCGCTGTTGATCACAACCTTTTTAGTCCAAGCAACAAATGAATTTCTTGTCAACCATCTGATACCAGAAGTACTAAATACTGCAGTTGTCAGGTCGCGTAAATGTTTCATCTGCAGGCGTATGGAGGACATTACAAGAGTAGTAAGTGTATCCATTTCACAGTATACCTTGTAGACCTACAAGAATTGTTGCTACAAGATAAGAATAAATGTAGAAACTCTTTTCAGCTGCTCATTTTGAAATATACATATCATTCTCAGTTTCTCAAACATGTTCTGGTTAAAGATAAATCTTGTTTTACAAGAGGAATTCTCAACTCGTGAAACACTGACGCCCATTCCAAAAAAAAATCCACATTCGATTGTCAGTACTGTATTCATCATCAACATATATTTTCCTTTAATGTTAGGTGTGATGCTGTTGGGGACAATCTTATTGGTTCTAATGGCATATCTATTCTGTAGAAGCCAATTTGTGGGAATTATTGGCAGATGTACTCCAAAACCCGGCAGAGGATATGATTTTTGCGCTATGATGCACCAGTTCACTTTTCTCGTGATATTTCTGACTTTTTAAATGCGGAGTATATATAATAAACACGCTTCTTAGTAATATATTAAGGTTGTCCACCTTTATGGGAAAATTACTACAATGGTCTGGTCGAAATTCCCCTCTGCAATGGCCACCACGATCACCCGACTTCACACCCTTAAATTACTTTGTTCTACTCATATTAGGAATGAAGAAGAATTGAAAAATCACATTTTGAAAACTGCCTAAACCATCTATATAATAATTTATGTCCATCCCTCTTTCTGTCCGAAGCGCTCCTTGACTTGAACTCACACTAAGCAAGCTTTTGACATGTTTCCTTTTGCAATAGGTTTTATTTAGCAGGAAAATTAAGAAAAAAAATCCAAAAAAATTTTCGATTGATTTTCAAATCCCGAGAATTTATCTAACTCCTAGTGAAACTGAGTTGCCGTTTACTTTGAGGAGAAGACAATTTCTTAGCCTTTGTCATCACAATCAGCAAATCTTTGGGTAAGATATTCAACAAAGTTGCCGTTTTTGCTCTTGGACAATTTTACATAGCAGTTTCCAGGTCAAGATAATTTTTGTGCAATAATTGTAATTTTTTTTTTAAAAGACGATATAGTCATACATGTAAAAATTATCAAACTGCATTTTTACTCGAGTCCGCCCTACTGGCATCCTAGTTAGAAGCGAAGGGGACTGAGGAAAAGGTTTTTGTAATTACATTACTTCGATATTAATCTTTACTTCCTTTTCCTTTTTGAAACAGTTTGGCGAAATGTTCTCCACTGGTATTCTAGTTACTGATAGAACTCCATGGGCTGTTTTAGCAGCCTATCTGCAATAACACAGTTGTATCTGCATGAAGATTCTTGGTTTTCAAATGTTGCAATTTAAAGAACCTTAGAAAGAATGCCCTTTTGCACTAAAACACTCACACACACTCGATGAAAACAAGAAATTGTTTAAAATTATTGCAGGCTCCATTCATAACAAGCGGACCAATGTCATTAAATAAAAAAACCCTTCACTTTTATCAATGTATACATACAATTATTTTTCAGCTCATCGGAATAGTTTATCTGAATTTTGTTGAATTAGCATACCCTGATTTCGTGTCTATCTTTGTATTATAAACACGCTTAAGACACGCTTAAACTTGAGACACCTAAATCAGTATCATTAATAGCAAGTTTAAAGTGCCTTGTTTACTTTTAGTTGCAACAACTTCTTTTCCAGATTCCTTTCGGTTATCATGAAATCATTTAATTCCTAGTGAGTATTAAACACTCCGTTCCAGTTTGTCGTGTTCATTGGTAATGTCACGTATATGCGTTAAACTGCTTGCTGCAAGTATTATGCGTTCCATTTCGAGCAATAGTATTAGACTTCTAGTATCCTATATATGTAAAAAAATTCTTCACGATATGAATGTGGATGTAAACTATTGATTCAGAAACCCGAGTCTTTATTCATATTTATGAGGCAATACTGGGAAAAAGTTGTGAGTAGGGACTAAGTTTTAGTTAATTGTCTGGAACTTTTTTCGGGATAATAGGAGAGAGTTCATGATAAGGGCCTGGGTAAAATTTTACTCAACGTAGTTTGCACCTGTTAAAGAAAGACATTTTTGTAGAGACGAGATATTTTTGATTAGAAGAGATGCAAAAATATCTGCTGATAATATCGAGGCAATGGTGCTTCTGAAAATTGCTAATTTGGGAGGATACACAGACTAATAACTTAATGGCAGCATAAGCAAAGGTAGAATTGATTGTTTTACTGCTACAACTGGGACATGCAGTAACCTAGAAATAAAATAGCCTTATAGTTCTATTCTTATCCAGATTGTCTTGTATTACTTTAACTATGGGCTCCATAATTTTCTCTGAAACAAAAGTTAAAACTTTATAGGAATCGCCTATATGAAATGCGAGAGATCTGCACATCTCCAATGTGAAGAGACTTTCCAGTATCCATGAGTGCTGTTAGTATTATCTATAGCTAGAGTTTGATAGTTTAACAAATAAGCGTCGAATTTTATTTCAGACATTGGGACTATTTAATTTGATATGCAGTTAGTTCACCATTTTTAATTCATATTTTTATCTGAGAGTAAAATTTCCCTCCTTTTTTGAGTTTTAAGAAATGGGGATGAAACAAAGTCTAACGAAATAAATATGTAAATGCATTGGAAACATGACCGTATTCACAGCAACAAAAAGAATGGAATAGACGCACAAACACTCCCTTAAATCTATTACATGCATATCATCACTTTGAACGTAACATTTTTGTGTATTTTCTGCTAAAAACGGAGGTAAATGCTATCAAATGTTGACCTATTCTTGGAATGGCACGCTAAAGAGTTAAAACACAAATAAAGACAAAACGCAAGGTAAATACTGTTGAAAATCGATATTATAGTACAGGACAACGCCTAGCAACGTCAAATATATATGTGTGTATTTAATGCATCTACATGGTCGGAAAGCTTTAGTTTTCAAGATTTTCTAAACATTTACAAACTGATATGCAATATGTGTACACATACTGCATCGAATTCAACTTCTAATGATACGGAAGGTTTTATTTTATTTTATTTTTTTAACAGATTTAACTGCCATACTGATAACAAAATGTGGAGGCTGTATTAAAATAAGTATAAAAACGTTGGCGAGCGAATTAAAACTATGATTCTCTCCTCCACACACATTCCACAAAAAAAAAAAAAAAACACAGCGTAAAAATAATGAGGCGCTCCACTAATAACGAGCAGGACCAAGATATTACATGCATTTGAAATATTTATTACGAGATTTACAAATGTAGACTTATAAAACTTATTCGTTGTCTTGGCTTGAACTCAGTTGCAAGCAATAGTAGGATAAAACTGAAATAAGACAATCACAGTTCAAGAAATCAGCTCATTTGCGACTACAGTGGATTTATTTTTTAAAAAGTGTTTAATTGTTCTCCCCCCCAGTCCCGCAATTTTTCTTTATTTGAATATTGATTTCGCTTTTGGTAAGCTTTCACGTAGATAGTGTTTGTTTGAGCAGAGGGATGTTAGGTTGATGTTGGTATTCCATGAAAGCTCATTCTTTAGGAGATTAGTGTATGTTATAATTTTTAAGGCGGTTGTAATTATATTAAGTTAATCCAGGCGAAATGCAAGATCTAGATTACATTTAAATGCAAGATTTAGCTCATATTTTACATCCCGATGTAGATATGCAAAAAAAAAAAAATCAGGTTTTACACGCCTCCTGTCGGTCATGGTTGAATTTAGCTGTGCTGAGTACGTGGATATGCACCACATATACGACCAGTCTCGGTGAAATACAATACAAACGAAATGGTTGTAAAGCTTTCCTGGTACAAGACTGCCAGACGGAAAAGGTTCACAAGCATCCGAGGGAAAGTGGTAAAGTTCGTCTCTTGAAACGAGACAGGCGAATGCCAACCGAAATAGGAACATTGAATGTCGAATTCTTCAAATGGCAGAGCACGATTCAGGGGCAAGCACTAGAAGAATTGAAGCCACCAAAATGGTATCCATTCCCAGAGGGCAATTAACGCCTATGCATAACAAGTACTAAGGCAACTCGCACTGAAGTGCCACACAATTTCAGATCGATGCAACTTAGTAGGAAACCTAGTTGTTATTAAGTTTCGTCGAGGCCATTGCCCTATATTCGTTGAATTGTTAAAACCAGAGCTACACCAGACTTGGCAACGTAGAACTCCCTCTATGAAGCCATTATATGCGCTTCGAATCCTAAAGCTTAAAAAATTTTTCAAATGCATTAATAATTATTATTTAGTTGTGCAAAACAAGTACAGTCGAAGGATTAAGATGGTGAAATGTAATGGAATGATCGAAGACCGCTGCTACACGTAATGGGGTAGGGTTAGCGATATTCTTTAGCTCAAATATTCAAAGCCCTTCGTCGCAGCCTAGTTGGCACAATACATCTGGTGCTCGTTTGGAGAAGTCTAGGTTCGATTCCCATCGGCAACGATAAATTTTTAAAGTCCTTTTCATTCCATGAGTTGTTCCATCGTGAGTTCAACAACTCACGATGGAAACTGTACATCTCAAGTGAGTGTACAGTTTCCCTTTGAGTTGTTTTTGGTTTTTCGGCCTGTGAACACACACTTCCATGCATAATATCTCTAAGGGTTCCCAACTGTATGCTCATAGCCTTAATACCGATACCAGTCCTGAGAAAGACGTACACCCTTTTCTTGTACTACACTAAAGAGGAATAGAAGTTTACACTGGAGCATAATTCTTCCCCTGATTACATTTATTTCTTATGAAGCACCATCCCCATAAATTGCTTCCGTACTACATCCTGAGTAGTGTTTTAATGCATATACCTTGTTAACAAGGGATCCGTTAACCTTGTCATGGCGAAACTTCAGCTAAAAATTTTCTCGTTTATAGACCATATTATTAGTAAATTAATAAGAGGAGTTTACCTCAATATAGTACGTGGAACACTTCCGTATGATACCCTCCAGAAATTAAAACGGAAAAAACGAAAAAATCGACAACTTACCGGTACATTAAAGTAAAATATAAATAATTAAAGTAAATTATAAATAATTAAATAATCAATTTAACACAATTCAAAATCAATTCAAAACAATTAAAATTCAAATTAACGCAATTAAAAGAATCTAACGAAAATATTCAAAACGATTTTCCTTCCTGAAGCTGACAATGCTTTTCGACCGACTGTCGTGATCACAGGAATGAAAATTATCGAATCAGGCTAAACCTGCAACTTAAATAGTGATTATGTGTCTTCGCGCATGCGCGTAAAGGTCCACGCATCGGAGATCAAATATGGCCGCCGAACATTAACAGAATTCTCGTGTAATTTAATTTCAACGGTTTCTGCAATTAATAGTCGCGTATAATTACGTTGAACGTTAAGTATTTTGGCCTCGTTAAATAAAAAAGTATGTTTTTCGTTAATGGCATGAAAGGCTAATTCTGACGCTGCTGAACGAGAAGCACGAACAGAGGCTTCGTGTTGATTTACACGGATATTAAGAGAAAACCGCGTGGAACCCTGATAAGACGAGTCGCAATCACCGCAAGAAATGTTGTATACTAGATCATTAATTTGTGTTGCGAACGCCGAAAGAACCGAGCGATTGTTCAGTATAGTGTGTAACTTCCGTATAGGCCTAGCTATAATTTTAAATTCGGTATCTTTAAAGAATCTGTTAAGCTGTTTGTGCCACTGTTCAACATATGGGACAGAAATAAAGTATTTTTTGATATTACTATTGTTGATTGGTGCAGTATTTTGTATCCTATCCTTAGCTTGTACCCTAATTCGATTTATTGTGTTAATGGGATAACCCCTGTTCAAGAATCTGCTAGTTAATATTTGTATTTCTGAGTCTAAAGCAGAATCCGTCGTTGAATATTTATAGGCATTTAGAAATTGATTAAAGATAATCGATCTTTTGTAGGTGAACGGGTGGTAGCTATTATAATGTAGAAGCATACCGGTGTTTGTGGGTTTTCGATAGATGCTAAATTGTATTTTGTTCGAGTCCCGGGTAAGCGTGAAATTTAGAAAGTTTAATGACTTAGTATCCGTATCTTCCCTTTCCAATGTAAATTTGAGTCTAGAATGAATATTGTTAAACGAATGTAAAATATCTTGGATAGTACTACTATCGGTAATAACTAGAACATCGTCTAAATACCTCCCATAGTATGTGATACGGGGACGAAAAGGTGTCAAATGTATCTGCTCAATCGTTGAGAGATAGATCTCTGACATTAAGCCACTCAGGCTCAAACCCATTGGTAATCCAAAAATTTGTTTGTACACCTTGTCTCGAAAGGTGATGTAGTTAGCCTCAACTAATAGTTTAATTAAGTGAAAAATCTCCTTTATAGGCAGCTTCGTATAATTAATCGGTGTCGAGTTTTTATTTAACATATCCCAAATAATATCTAATGTGTATTCAACGTTTACATTCGTATATAATGAGGTAACATCTAATGAGAATAAATTGTCATTGTCGCCGAGTCTACAGTCTTTGAGATTATTAAATAATGTATCGTAATTCTTAATTCCAAATTGTATAACCTGTCTAAAAGGTTTTATAATGTTATATACATGTGTGGCTAAGGCTGAAAATGCCGAGTTCCTGTAGGAAACAATAGGTCGAATCGGAAATCCAGGCTTGTGTAATTTTACCTGACCAAAAAGTGCAGGAATATTGTATGTTCTGGACTTCAATTCCTTCAACTGAACCATAGTAATGTAGTCGTTTTTACGATATGTGGTTAACGTTTTATTGTATTGGTTTACCAAATTGGTAAACAGTGATTGATTATTTAATTATTTATAATTTACTTTAATTATTTATATTTTACTTTAATGTACCGGTAAGTTGTCGATTTTTTCGTTTTTTCCGTTTTAATTTCTGGAGGGTATCATACGGAAGTGTTCCACGTACTATATTGAGGTAAACTCCTCTTATTAATTTACTAATATCATTATCAACGTAGAACATATTGAGTATTACAGCTCTGATTCATACTATCTAATTAATTTTCATACTCTTATTGACTATTTCATTCACTTCCTGTCTCTCCAGTAGTATACAATCGATACACACAATTATGGGAGATTTTTTGAATGGCTTGGTACAAAATTACATTAAATCTACACTAAGGTACTCGGCCCAAAGTTACCATATTTCTTTCCTAAAATATTGCCTTCAAAACAACATCGTTCCGAAGTTTGCCAGGGTGAATTTAAATCAAAAAATTTCAGGCATAAAACAACTATCACTGGCGACATCACGTAATATTGTTAAGCTTGCCTTAAAATCTCGATATTCGGATAAACAAAAATACCTTTCCCAGGTTAGGAAGCTTCGCGATAAATTAAAAAATTATCTACATCCGAACGATTGGTCTGTATTGAAGACCTCCATAGATTTGCGACGGGAAGCACAAGCCTCAGAAATAAAAAACAGACACGTTAATAAGTTGCAAACATTATCGAATAGTTCAAGACACGTTCATACGAATTCTAACACATTGTCGCGAGCTTGCGACCAAGTTCACACGAGTTGGGTGACATCCCCCCCACAGACACATAACGCACTACCACAGAATATGTCGGCTAGTTCACGAACACCCCCTCACCCAGTATCCAACGAACCGACACATCAACAGGTTACAAATCTTTCCTCGTGTACACTATCGCAGGACCAGATTTCACTTTTATCCAAAGGATTAAATTATAATTTACCACCTCGAAAGCTGCCAAAAAAACAATGCGTAATTGATTTTGAATTTGGACTTCGTAGTGTTCCACAAAAAGATGTATTTATTCAACAAGTTAACCAAGTAGTGAATAACATAAAAGAAACACGACTTCCTAAATTGAATACACATGACAGTTCAGCTTTACGAGAACTTCGAGAAAATAAGGACATTATTATACAGAGGGCAGATAAAGGAGATACAGTGGTAATACTAGATAAACATGATTATATTAATAAGTTAGATTCAGTTGTATCTGATAGCTCCACTTATTGTGAAGTGGACCCGACACTGTTTACCAATTTGGTAAACCAATACAATAAAACGTTAACCACATATCGTAAAAACGACTACATTACTATGGTTCAGTTGAAGGAATTGAAGTCCAGAACATACAATATTCCTGCACTTTTTGGTCAGGTAAAATTACACAAGCCTGGATTTCCGATTCGACCTATTGTTTCCTACAGGAACTCGGCATTTTCAGCCTTAGCCACACATGTATATAACATTATAAAACCTTTTAGACAGGTTATACAATTTGGAATTAAGAATTACGATACATTATTTAATAATCTCAAAGACTGTAGACTCGGCGACAATGACAATTTATTCTCATTAGATGTTACCTCATTATATACGAATGTAAACGTTGAATACACATTAGATATTATTTGGGATATGTTAAATAAAAACTCGACACCGATTAATTATACGAAGCTGCCTATAAAGGAGATTTTTCACTTAATTAAACTATTAGTTGAGGCTAACTACATCACCTTTCGAGACAAGGTGTACAAACAAATTTTTGGATTACCAATGGGTTTGAGCCTGAGTGGCTTAATGTCAGAGATCTATCTCTCAACGATTGAGCAGATACATTTGACACCTTTTCGTCCCCGTATCACATACTATGGGAGGTATTTAGACGATGTTCTAGTTATTACCGATAGTAGTACTATCCAAGATATTTTACATTCGTTTAACAATATTCATTCTAGACTCAAATTTACATTGGAAAGGGAAGATACGGATACTAAGTCATTAAACTTTCTAAATTTCACGCTTACCCGGGACTCGAACAAAATACAATTTAGCATCTATCGAAAACCCACAAACACCGGTATGCTTCTACATTATAATAGCTACCACCCGTTCACCTACAAAAGATCGATTATCTTTAATCAATTTCTAAATGCCTATAAATATTCAACGACGGATTCTGCTTTAGACTCAGAAATACAAATATTAACTAGCAGATTCTTGAACAGGGGTTATCCCATTAACACAATAAATCGAATTAGGGTACAAGCTAAGGATAGGATACAAAATACTGCACCAATCAACAATAGTAATATCAAAAAATACTTTATTTCTGTCCCATATGTTGAACAGTGGCACAAACAGCTTAACAGATTCTTTAAAGATACCGAATTTAAAATTATAGCTAGGCCTATACGGAAGTTACACACTATACTGAACAATCGCTCGGTTCTTTCGGCGTTCGCAACACAAATTAATGATCTAGTATACAACATTTCTTGCGGTGATTGCGACTCGTCTTATCAGGGTTCCACGCGGTTTTCTCTTAATATCCGTGTAAATCAACACGAAGCCTCTGTTCGTGCTTCTCGTTCAGCAGCGTCAGAATTAGCCTTTCATGCCATTAACGAAAAACATACTTTTTTATTTAACGAGGCCAAAATACTTAACGTTCAACGTAATTATAAGCGACTATTAATTGCAGAAACCGTTGAAATTAAATTACACGAGAATTCTGTTAATGTTCGGCGGCCATATTTGATCTCCGATGCGTGGACCTTTACGCGCATGCGCGAAGACACATAATCACTATTTAAGTTGCAGGTTTAGCCTGATTCGATAATTTTCATTCCTGTGATCACGACAGTCGGTCGAAAAGCATTGTCAGCTTCAGGAAGGAAAATCGTTTTGAATATTTTCGTTAGATTCTTTTAATTGCGTTAATTTGAATTTTAATTGTTTTGAATTGATTTTGAATTGTGTTAAATTGATTATTTAATTATTTATAATTTACTTTAATTATTTATATTTTACTTTAATGTACCGGTAAGTTGTCGGTTTTTTCGTTTTTTCCGTTTTAATTTCTGGAGGGTATCATACGGAAGTGTTCCACGTACTATATTGAGGTAAACTCCTCTTATTAATTTACTAATATCATTATCAACGTAGAACATATTGAGTATTACAGCTCTGATTCATACTATCTAATAGACCATATTATGTAATATTTCTCCGAAAAATTTGGCTGCTAACATTGCAAATACCTGGAGGTGGGGGAAGAGGGGGAGAAAATATAAAATTTTAATTGCTGTCGATAGTACGGTACGAAGCTGCGATCGTAATTGCTTCTGTGAAGAGACCCGATAAGTGGTTGGATGGGAAACTCAGACATGTCTCACGCGGAGGAGAAAAGGGAAGCGATAAGCAGATAAATACGAGAAGTCGTACTCTTTGCTGGCAACCCTTTCAGTCAACTAGTGTTTGTCCCTCTGATCACAAAGTACAGTATATGTACTCGTAAACGTTCGTCGTGGGATAATTGTCACAATTAAATGAGTTCCATCGGTGGTTCAGTGTTCATTTGCGTGTTTCAAGACATAGATAAAAAATTTTTTGAACTTCAATTTCCATCAGAGTTCTTTTAGTTTAACTGAAATTATTATTGTTGTGGAATCAAGTACTGCATTCTAAATTATTCGTGGTTTTATTGTTTGAATGCGCAAGCGGATTACATTGGTAATGTATATGTATACTGTATTATAAAATATTCACTACAAATTTGTTTCTACCACCAATGAAGGTAAGAAAGTACAAATTATCGACTTATTTATTTATTATTATTTTTTTTTATATGAGCATAAGCGTGCTAAACTTTTGCACAGGTATGTATATGAAGTTTATTTTATGCATTTATCTTGTAATAAAATGCAGTTAGCTGGTTTAAAAATCTGTAAGGACAGAGCTTTTGTCCATGTCTAAATTATTAATATACGAAAATTTAGATTAAAATTCAGCATGAAAATTTCAACGATCTTTTTTTCGTTAGTAATTGAAAGTTTTCTATACATTTAATGTTATAAAAATAAGGTAAGCCCACCCATTACTACCTCCAGATACAATAGTTGCTTTTAACAGTCCCCGTCATTCATAGTCGGAACAGCTGTTTCTTATCCTTATTTGTGTAATCTTAGCTTTAATGTGACGTTGTACATCTGCTCAAATATTCTTGCACAATACCGAGAATGGGGAATTCAGGCTATTCGCATTTTGATAATAAGCTATACGGCAGCTTGTGTATTTGTTTTTTTTTTTTTTTAATTTCATTCATAATGTATAATTGAAGCCAGGGTCATTTATTTCGTAAGTGATACACCACCCTGGTGAATAAAATATACTTTTCCCCTAAAAAAATGTTGTCACTGTAATTCGTCACCCGCTCCAAATTTTTCTTTGACATTTTATTCCAAAATAAACAAGAAAACGCTGTAAATATGCAAATCAACTTGTGAACAAACATTATACACGATTAAAAAAAAAAAAAAATCGAAACTAATACACCATTTGAACTGGCGCACTATTACCGAAGTTATCAATGCACCAAAAACCGCAAACATCGAAAAAACTTCTCCCTGTATGTGCCATTGCATCCGTCATCTGCTCCAAAATTATCATAAGACACAGTAAATTATATGCTATATAATAATAATAATATTATTATTACTATTATTATTATACCACGTGAAATTATAAAAAAGAAACGTTTTATGAAACATATGGAATACAAGCTAAATTTCTTTACTAATTGTTAGCGGGTGACGTTTCAGGATTCTTATCGAACCTCATCATCAGACCATAAATAATGCTATGGGGAGGGGGGAGAAATAGAAGAACATTTAACAACTATGTAAAATAAATTGATAGACAATAAGATTATATATATATATAAAGCAAATACAACTAAAAATCTTTAACTTTAGATAAGATGTGCGTTCGGGAACTTAGAAACTGTGAAAACTTAGAAACTATCATCAAGATAAAATACCAGATAAAATGGTAACTGTGAAAACTGTACATACCCTATGACTCTATGGAAATGGCCCTCTTACTTCCTAGCTCTCAATTCAATTACAACAATACATTCCTAGGAATGTTCCTAAATACGATAAATATTTGCATTGACGATTTATTGTAAATACTACTGAAGAGTTTACTCTATTGTAAACTCTATTGGTTGTCGTGCCGGAGTATAAACAGAAAATTTATCCGCCATAGCAATTATGGTCTGATGGGATTCGGCAAGAATCCTGAAACGTCACCTGCTAACAATTTAGTGTAGAAATTGAGCTTGTATTACATATAAGTGTAATAAAACCTATACCTATTTTGTTAATAATTTCGCATAGGTGTCTAATGGTATAATAGTGTCATTTATTATTTATATAACAATATATATAATTTACCGTATGGCTAGAAATCACAAACGTTCTTTCCCACACTATACTGTCAAAGGACAATTCTGGAATGGATGATAGATCAACAATGATTTGTCAGATAAGGCAACCTTTTTCCTTATATAGCAATCAGCCAAAAAAAAAAAAAAAAAAAACACCCTTCCCATTTCACCCATCCATTCACTCCAAATGTTTGTCTAGTTCTGCCTTGACCTCCACTACAACAGATGGAAGTTTGTTCTAACTATCAACTACCCGCTGGCTAAAGGCGAATTTCCTCACATCTGTTCTACAATTGTCTTTCCTCAATTTGAATTTATGCCCCCTCAGGTGAGTAATCTGAGCAAGAGGAAGAATCCCATTAGCATTGAGCTTACTCAATCCATTCAAGGCTTTATACACCTCAATTAGATCACATCGCAGATGCCTAGTCTCCAGAAGCTGCAATTTGTAGAATTTAAGCCTTTCTTGGTGTTACCGAGAAAGGCTTAAGTTCATAAATGTTTATAGTTTTTTTTTTATTTGAAGTCAATTTTTTTTTAAATATCAGCCGCTGGGAAAAGCCGTTAGTGTAATTGTGTGCAAAGTCATATAGTGAAGTTTCTCATTATAAGCTTTCAGGAATTGCTACTTATTTATAACAACAATAGACTGTTTACTAATTTTAGTTAGTCCTCTCCCTGCCACACCAGTACTCGACGAAAATTTCTGGTTTTTTTTTTTTTTTTTTCGGTTTACTTTGGGTACAATGGCCTCCTTAGCCGAGTGGTCAGGAGCGGGAGTGCAGTAGCACACGCTCTTTGAGTAGACCGGGGTTCAAGCCCCTGACTGCTGAATACGGTCGATCTGCCAACCCGCACTGGACCAGCGGGCAGATTATGGTCCACTTCCCTCAGCATGAATTGTTGCGGAGGCTTCCATCCTGCAGTGGGTTGATAATGGCTGCACTTTACCTTTTTTTTTTTTTTTTTTTACGCAAGAAAGGTTCGCCATACCAATGTTTATAGAAATTTCGCGTGCAGCATAAACCCTGCCAGAGAAAGACGGGCAACAGTATCCATATTACTTGCACCGGCACGTAGGCGCCTCCGTAGCCAGGTGGGAAGGAGCAGCAGTGCGTAGCACACGCTTCTTGATTAGACCGGGGTTCGAGCCGGTCACCACCAAATACGGAGGATGCGGAAAGGTCAGGGAATGACCACCGCATATCGCGGAGCAATATGGCCTTAGTGGCTAATGCTCCTAAAAACCAAATAAAAAACAAAAAAAAGCACCGGCACGTCTGGCGCCTACTATCAAACCGTGCTCAAAAAAAAAAAAATTGTAGCTCATTACTCATGTAAACACGCAATTCGTGGAAAACAATTATGAACGCACTTCCACGAAACCCCACGACTGGTTTGTTGTATCAAACAGTGTTTGATATTTTCAGTGGTGAAGCGTCTTTCTTGGGATATAATTATAGAGTCCTATAACAATGGCCTAAAAATATTTCCGACCTCCAGAGCAAGAATTGCCGATTCTAAAGGAAATATTGATCCGCTAAATCCCAAAATTATGTCTCTATCACGCGTCCATTGAAAGATGTACAGAAATTTCAGTAACTTAATGATTTCAAATATCATACAATAACAAATATGTTATCTTAAAATGTCTATTCATTTTAAAATATTTTAATCAAACATATAATGTTCCAAATAAATTCTGTTTCCTTAGAAACGTTTGCCACTCAGAATGTTTTTTTATGGTCCCTTTTCTCTACCTCCTTTAAGAAACGAGTAGTAATTCCTCTTCTTGGTAATATCCTAGAGACCTTGAACCGCTTTTCCAAGAATCTTTATAACATTCAGTAAAGCTGATACCTGAGATTCATAATTTGTCTTCTTTCGTCCTTCTAAGAAGTCCATGCACAACCTTGAACCAATTGCCATGCGTCTAGTTCAGTGTCCTGTATCTTGGTTTCGAGGAGTTTTTCTGTTTGAGGCCCAATGAAAATGACTTCTATCAGTTTTGCATCTATTAAATTGAGAAACACTTCCCTTAGGTGATAGAATCGACTTCGTTTTTTATTAAAAACACTTAACAAAATTAATCATTCGTCCAAGCTTTACATGCAATGGTGGAAAGCAACATTATTTTATGTTATTTCTCTCTGGTAAAAATTCCTCCCTGTTTTCCCTGCACAACATAACGTTTTTATGTTGCACGAATGTTCCAATGAGTACTCCAATTATCTTAAGATCACCACTGACATTCCAAGCAAAGTCATGGTACTTCATTGCGTTCAGGAGCTTGGACATAATTTCTTGATTCATTCAAGCTAACAATAGGAACGGGGAACTCAAGGGAATGCATTTCTAATGTGCAAATAAAACTACTTTTGAACTTAATTTTTAAGCACGAATAAATATACGCATTCATTAGAATTGTGTTCGGTATCCATTTCGTTTAGAAGGCCACTAATATCTTTACAGCAACACATACCACCTCCATAAAAATATTTTTTCGAAAACACTGTAACGTTTTCGATTCGCTATAATATTAGTTGCTGCTTCACGTAAGTGTACTGTTGTCACATAAAGCTAAATGCACTACCGAAGAAAACACCATTTCCCGCTATAACGCCGTCGAATCGTACAGCAATTTAAATTTGTATGTCAGTTTGCAGGGAAACATTTTGGCCTTGTTCAAAGAGACATTTTAATACTCCCTCGCCCCAAGCTTATGCTTATATCTGTATATATTTTCGGTTTGTAGAAGTGTGTGTTCAAGGGTCGATTTGTATGTTGTACAAGCTTCATCCTGCACAACATGCAATTCTAACCTATTTCAACAACCAGTGGCTCACATCTGGTGAGTATGGTCTTGACACATCCAGGGTCCTGAGCTGGATATCATCATTTCTGATTTTTTTTTTTTTTTTTTTTTTGGCTGGTGCAGCATAAGCCTTAGGCTTTGCACCATATGGCCATTACTAATAACTTCCCTCTCCTCCTATCAATCCGTCTCCCTTTCAGTGTATTGCTCCATTGTGTATTGTCTGTACACGTGTGTGTTCACGGACCAATATGTACATTGTTCGGCAACTACAGACTCAACTGAAGTGGAATTTAGACATTCCTCCAGTCATAGACGGGAACCGAACCAAATCAAACTAAGACATCTCCAAATGAGTGACAGGTGAAGAAACCACTAATTGTCACCGAGGGAGTGCATGCCTTATGGAATCTCCAAGCCATGGTGGGCAGCCCAATGCAGAGCTTGAGCTTCAACGAATAGAATACACAGATGTTTCTCTACCTTTTTTGTAGAATACCCCCTTAGAGAGAGAGAGAGAGAGAGAGAGAGAGAGAGAAGAAGAGTTAAGTACCATCATTACCAACAACTTTTTAAGATGTGCTGTTTATTGCTTATAGGCAATTTTTTTATAAAAAAAAAAAGAAGCCTATAAGCAATAAACTTGCCATCGTACTTAGGATTGTGCAAGTCGGATAATCAAAAAAATTAGACGAAATAAGTCCATTCAGTTATATGCATATATTTTAATGCAGACGTAAATAAACATGGTTTTAAAAATATAAATACCGAAAACTTCAACACAAGTGTCAAGAAATTTTTCGTTAGTTACCGCCCCCAATTAACCTTATTTCAGTGTTTTAAAAATACAAAAATGATAAATAACTAAAATTTAAAAACAAAAATTCGGTTTTCAAATTGTATTAGTGTACCCTTAAGGATACTCCTGCCACCCGTTGAGAAACAGTGGAGTAGATGGCCCACCTCCATGTGGACTAGACGAGAGCTAGCTGTGTTAATTTCTGCTGGCTGGGCCCTTAAGAGGCCAGTCAAAACGCCTAAACAGTGAACACATGTGCCATGACGACAGTTCTCTACTTAATGTCATTAATAACACCAGTCTAAACTTGAGAAAAATATTAATTGCGCTGCATCCTAATAATACTACTAGTACGATAAAACCTTCATACACAAAACACACTACTCAGTTAGCGTATGCCATTTTGTTCACAAACTGCTTATGGAATTTTCGAAAACTCATGTTTTACATATTCTCTTCCAACAAATTATTGTAAATAAAATGCATATAGATAATTCAGAGTAAATTTTTAATGAGACTGTAGTTTGACTGTAATTAATTTTTAATCATATTGATATATATATATTTTTTTTTATTTTAACTTTTCTAGTCTAACCTAGTAAGCAGAAAATTGGAGAAGTTCCTGTAATCACAGAGATGTCGGTTATCTGCCAGAATTTTGTACAAAATGCATGGAAGAAAGATTTATGTTCAAACTGCTTCAAATCTTTAGGCGATCATAGTACTAAAGACGTCACTTTACGTTCTAGTGGCGAAACAAATGACCTTCCAATTACTGATAGTCCTAATTTTTTACCCACCCGGACCACTTGGAAAAATCTTCTTGATTCACGAAATGAAACTGAAGGTCAACCTTTCAAATTAGAAAATGGTTTTCATGGAAAACTGCTTACTATAAGTTCAGCATTGAACGGCATTGAAAAGGACCATGTAAATGGAATAAAAACGCCAAGTGAACAGACTGGCAATAATTCGGTGCCTGCGTATTCCAGTACTTTGCACAGTATTCTTAAAACGGATAAAAAGTCCGTTCAGCGAAAAAACTGCGTTGGCTTCAAAGAAGAAGAACCCCTTGTTATTGGATATGGTGGCAGAGACTATGATGCTGATGAGCAGTCCTGGGAAGCTGCAGAATCAGATGAAGAACAAAATGACTGCCTGGAAGAAAGCGAAGAAGATAAAGTTATATCAAAAATCACTCAGGAAAATACGGAGTTTAATTCCAGCAACGTCAATTTGCTTAAGGAACACAAAGATCATTCCCTTTTGGAACCAAACAAAACACAATACAAGCAGGACACAGATGATGATAATAATAGAACAGCTGTCCTGAAAAATAGCACTACTTCGTTTAGTTCAAAGAGTAAAAATATCACCCATCACGATGATGCTTGTTCAGTTGAGTGTGGGTGTGCTGGAAACAAAAATAGCGAGAAAGAGAAACGTGAACTAATTTACGGAACGGCAGCAAGACATAAAGTGAAATCTTCCAACAAACCGAGTGCGAAGTCTTTTTTTCTGAAAGTCTCTTATGACGAGCAGCAGGTAAACGAGCAAGCAGCATCGGCCCTACGAGAGCCTCCAAAGGAAGCGACTTGCCTGGATGAATCTGACGTCGAAAGCAACGTATCCTCCCTTACTTCACTCGGTAGTGAGACTGCGTCGGCCGCAGATGACCTTCATTCGTCTGATAGTGATGGCGTAAATCGAAAGACAAGTGCAATATGTACTGATGAACATCGCGAAGCATATCAGTCCGAACGAAATATTGTCGAGGTCACCGAGCATACAAACAATTCAATTGTAAAAGCGGCAGCTGTTCTCGGATCCAGCTCTGACGCAACGGTTACGTGTTCATCGACCGGTAGTCCACAAACGGGAAAATCAAATGTAGCCTCTCTCCAGTCAGCACACGAAAGCGACGTGCCAAACATGCCGCTAAATAGCTTTCCTGAGTATTGTGCGCCGCAAACTTCCATACTGCACGTCACTTTTTCAGATGGCAATGAAAATAAAATTGACGTTAGTGCCCCTAATGCAGTCTACACGCCTGGAGCTGATTTGTTTGTGAATCGGAACAGTACGTCGTCGTCATCGTCGGATGAAGTGAGTACTTCGGTTGAACCTACAATAACGAATTCCTTTACGTGTGAAATTTCGCCGGAATCCGATATTACTGTAATGCAAAGTGATAAACCACACTCTATAAAAGCAGAAGCAGATATTAATGGAAACGAATCTCGCCAGCCTGAAAGGAGCACAAATACAGTGATAATTAAAAGTGAAACTGCAAGAGAAAAGCCCAGGGTACCGGTTAAGCCAACAAAATCGGCACTGATACTTTGCAACTTTCCAACTTCATCACCATATGAAGATGAAAGCTCTAGTAAAGAGCAACCAATCTATTATGACGTTACACAAACACATTGCGAAAATGAGGATGCTTTAACTTCTTACAGTAATCACTATGCAGAAAGCAACATATATCAGGAAGTTGGCAGTAATTTAACATCCGATCAACTTCAAAAGAATGAAGGTAGGGAATCAAAACTTGCAGCTTTGGCTATGGAATTAGAGCAAGCAAGATACAGTGTAGTAAAACGGCAAGCCCCTGCACCACCCAGAATTCCCGATCCACCTTCTGAAGAACCACCTAGCAGTTCAGTTTCCGTCACATCTGTGCCATCGCCATTAACTGCCGAAAATTTTGGTTCCACACCGATTAGAAGTAAAACAGTGCCAATTAATCCAGTTCCTGAAACATATGCATCCAATTCTCTTCCAGGGAGTAATGGAGACAGTACTAAAAGTTATTCCATTCAGCCAGTAGTGAAATCTAAAAGTTCTTTTTTGTTATCTCAGTATTCTAAATGTAAAATGTTTGCCCTAGGTTCTGATGAAGGGTCAAAACCAAAAAAGAAATTTTCTTTAAAGAAATTGCTGAAATTAAATAAAGATTCAGATGATTACCAGATGGATCCAAACTATCGAAATGCAAAAGCATGGAAATTAGGTGATTTTGATCGGTCAAAAAAACTGGAGATACTTCATCCTATGGATCTCATGAACAGGGAGAATAGTTTTGAAAATCTTACATTTATGGACCAAACTGAACACGCAAATTTTATTAATGCAACATATAATCCTCGCCTTTCTCAGGCTAGTATAAATGATTACAATATTATAAATGAAACTAGAGAAGAAACTGATGTGCATAATGGATCACATGATATGGTATCTTTTCAATCAGACTCAAGTTCTCATAATGGCTGGCCAAAAGCTTCAAGAAGTTACTCCACAGTAAGTTTTGCAATGGATTTTTGTCTACTTTAATGTATATTTATATTAAAAAAATATATATAAAAAACAAGTTTTTCGAAAATATACCTTAATTCCGATAAAATATAATGTAGCCTTTACCTTTGTTTAAAATGAGGCATTTTATGTTGCAGGGGTAAAAGCCACACCTTATATTTTATCGGAATTAAGGTATATTTTTGAAAAACTTTTTTTATATTACATTTTATTTTCTTATTTTTTTTATTTTTTATGAATAGAAATTTTCATACATTTTTCATAAATAAAGTATGATTATGTCAAAAGAGATTTTGCTTACAAAATTGTAATCATATAAGAAGTGTGAAAAAGGTCTGAAATCCGGGTCAGGTATAAATCCAGATAGCCAATATGACATGCAATGGCTGAACGGTGCACTGCTTGATAGATTTAGCCCAAATTTTGATAGAATGCATTGTCACGTGAATTAGGAATATGTACAAAATTTCTACCTTCTGTCTCTATTAGAAGTGACTGAAAAAGTGACCAGCAGATTTGATGACAGAGCCAGTGACTTAATATAAGTGACTGGCTCTGTATAAGGTATATAAAAATATACAAACATGGAATTATATTAAGATTGTTAAGCATATATAAAGATTTCTAAATAGAAAACTGAATTAAGAAGTTTAAGAATGCTTTTGCATATTCTTAATCTTGATCATAGTTGGATTAACTCATAGACTAATTATAAATCCATAGGTCTCTATCACATATACCAGCTCTTACTAGTATAGGCATACATATATTATTTTAATAGGACCTCCATACCCTTAATTCACCCCCAATATTTTTATGTATATATAAGTTACTTCCTGGTAGTGCAAATGTTATTTTCATATTTATTTTTCTATTTTCAGTTCATATTGGGGTTATTAATAACATTTTATCAAATATACAGTCTCTTATATTTAAAAAAAAAAAAAAAAAAAAAAAAACCAGACTTCTGCCCGACTTTTAATTATAACTGGGTTGATTATTTACTGTGCTGAATGTAGTCTTTGTACTAATTACTTACATTAATTTTTTAATATAATGAAAAATGATTATTTTCATTATAGTTTTTAGTATTGATAGGTAAAACAAAACAGTCTGAAAAGCTGCATTATTTAAATAGATAAATATAAATATCTTTGACTTCACCAACTATTATTATTCTTCAGTGTTTTTTAGTAATCTTATTTGCTTGTAGCAAATCAGATTATTTATAATTAATATTATTATAATTAATTAGATAATTATAATTAATTAGAATACTTTGACATATAGCGATGATCATCTGTAATGCAAAGACCCCATTAATTTCACCAATAAACAAACTGTTTATTGGAAAACAGTATTGACTAACTAGAGATCCATAGCCACATCAGCAGTGATTAATAAAATTGCAAAGCATATTATACTTCACAAACTACCCTGCAGGTAGCATAGTAGTTATGATTGCTGCAAAACCATGTGAAAAGTGAGAATTTTTATAAGCTTTTGCACACTTTGGAAGAGTTAGTTAAAAACAAGGGTTGTTTCACCCCCACACAAAAACTTGACTTTTTCATCTGAAAATCAAGAAAGTTATAATGCATGCAGCTTACAGACAACACGCTGATGCTTCATAACCTTAGTTGCATTTCTGCAAAAATAAATAAAATAAAAATCCACAAACTAACTACATAATGAAATTTGTGTATTATTACAGAAGCACAGTATGGCCAAAGGCAACAAGAAGAGGGGGAGGGGGCAAGTAGATCAGCTACACCATGCCTAGATATTGTGTAGGGGCCCAGAATTGGATTTGTAAAATTCCAATTCTGGGCCCCTACATGTAGAAAGGCAAGCCAGCCTGGTAAGGCTGTTTTTTTTTTTTCAGGGCTTATGCTGGCTCTCAATGCTCCTTAGCATGGTTTACAAACAAAAAAAGAGGAAACAGTAACATCCTTGGAAAATTTCAAACACCTAATTATCACTGGATTAGTTAAAAAAAAAAAAATAAATAAATAACAATAAAATGCAATAAGTTCTTATTGACTTGTCAAAGTTTAGATACCATTATACAAACACTACAGAATAGGTATATATTTGGAATGCAAGACCAACTATGCTCATTGTTCAAAGATCATCTACAAAATAGAAAGCAGACCCACATTAACTTATAGGAAAAGTTTTAACAACACTGACAACAGAGTCAGGGTGTCTATTCATGGTAATATAAACACTGTTCATATTGTTATGAATAAAATGTAGGTAATGTATAACAACATTAATCTTGCCAGAGATGGGAGACAACAAATAAATACACCTAAATTATAAGTAGACTGAAAATGAAAAAAATTCAAAAATCTAATTGACAGTTCCATTACAGTTTCCTGTGCACAACAGTGATCAAAGATATGCCTATCATAACAGTAATAAGCAGGGATGGAAGTGGCTTTTCAGAACCTAATGTACACTCCAGAATCGGAAGTTTCTGAGGGAAAGACCAACACCAAGGATATTAACACAAATGCATAAATAGAAGGAAAAATTGGAGGTTTACGCTCAAGATTCCTGCCTAGCAAATTAAAACAATATTTTTTATACTAAGTATACTGTATATACTCATATATATGATAGTAAGATAAATCAAAAATTGCTTTGATTAGAATATGAACTGAAATTTGTCTATTGATTTATGATTTTTCAGATAATTTCTGAAAAAAACAAAACTGCAGGCAAATTATTATGTGAAACCATCTTGTGATATAATCAGTACAGCTGCAATAGGCGCCTCCATAGCCAGGTGGGCAGGAGCAGCAGTGCATAGCACACACTTCTTGATTAGACCAGGCTTCAAGCCCTTGACCACCAAATACGGAGGATGCGAAAAGATCAGGGAATGACCACCGCATATCCCCGGAGCAAATATGGTCTTAGTTGCTAATGCTCCTAAAAAAACCAAATAACAAAAAAATAAAACAGCTGCAATACATAAAGCAGCTGTCTCAAGTGCAACTTTTTTGGGTGGTTGGAGTGGTATTTTTTAGGAGGCATCAGACCATTAGACAAGAAGATATATACCAGATTTAAGGTTTACTTCAGGTGCCAAAATCATTTTTGCTTCATATATCACAGCCCTTTACACAATATAAGTTTAAAACTGGATGGGGCAACTGCCACTTCAGCTTTTTTTATGAGAGATTTTGCCAGTTTTAATTCTGCCAAGTGCTTTACACCAACAGGATAAGTAATAAAGTTAGCTAACAGATTTTCTTCTTCTCTTTTTATATTATTGCTTAGCAATGATGTTTTTACTCATTATTAAGGCCCTACATCAGAAAAAGATTATATAAGACTAAGACATTAAAATGAAAATGCATTTAAATTTTTTTATTTTTGTACAAATAGTAGCAACCACTGTCTAAAGTACTGCTTCCCAACCTTAGATGGTGATCCAAAGCAGAATCATAGTCATCAGAAATTTTTATTCTCTTTTAAATGCTGAAAAGTGCCAGAAATTTTCTTGTGTGTTCAAATGAAATTTACTTAAATGTCTTGGAAGTCCTAATTTAAAGTCTCTGCAAAAAAAAAAATAAATAAATAAATAAGAAAATAATACAGCTCTTGTTCTTTGCACTATGCTTTGGTATAGCGCTAGATCAGGAGTACTCAATTACTTTTGGAGGCCTCATTTTAGGAAAGATGTTGTGCTGCTGGAATGAGTACAGAGAAGGGCAATGAGATTGGTGAGTGGAACAAAGGGTTGGTGTTACCAAGAAAGGCTTAAGTCCTGCAAATTGCAGCTTCTGGAGACTAAGCACCTGCATGGTGATCTGATTGAGATGTAGAAGGCCTTGAATGGATTGAGCAAGCTCAATGCTAATGGGATTCTTCCTCCTGCTCAGGTTACTCACCTGAGGGGGCATAAATTGAAAATTGAGTTAAGACAGTTGTAGAATAGATGTGCAGAAATTCCTTTAGCCAGCGGGTGGTTGATAGTTGGAACAAACTTTCATCTGTTGTAGTGGAGGTCAGCAACTTAATAAGTTCAGGGCAGAACTAGACAAACATTTGGAGTGAATGGATAGGTGAAATGGGAAGGGGGTTTATTTTATTTTATTATTATTTATTTATTTTTTTTTTTTTAGCTGATGCTATATAAGCTTGCTTTTTTGCATCATGCCTCTACTAATGCTAATGCTAAAAGAATATTGTTCAAGGTTCAGGCCTAAATGGATGTCAGATGAACTAATGAGACATATGGCAGAGAAGAAAAATGCATGGGATACATATAAATTAACATGTGACACAGAAGCCTATGATAGATATAAGTTGATCTGTAACCAAGTTACAAAGGAGGTTAGGCAGGCGAAGGCAGATTACGAGAGATCTTTGGCAAGGGATGCAAAGAAAAACAGCAAGGAGTTCTTTACTTATGTAAACTCTAGAAGGAAGGGGATGAATCAGATTGGTCCACTTGATATCGATGGTTCAACTGTTCATGATCCTGCTCAGGTAGCTAACAAACTAAATCAATATTTTGCATCTACATTCACACATGAGGAGTTATTCAGCAAGGGGAATGCCATAGATGAAGTAAACACTGGCAGTGAGCTAGATTATCTTGTAATAATTGAGAGTAAAGTGGAGGAGAAATTGTTGAAGATAAACACAAGAAAGGCACCTGGGGTAGATGGGATCTATCCAATTATTTAAAGGAGGCAGCAAAGGAAGCAAGCAATCTGTTAGCCATAATTATGAGAGCTTCCTTGGACTCAGGGGAGATACCCACAGACTGGAGATGTGCAAATGTAACCCCAATTCACAAAGGAGGATCAAAGGCTGACACAAGTAATTATAGACCTCTGAGTTTAACTTCTGTTCCAGGAAAATTAATGGAAGCACTGGTTAAAGAAGCACTGCAGGATCATCTTGACAAGAATTCAGTTATAGCTCAGACACAGCATGGTTTTGTAAAGAGAATGTCTTGCCTCACCAATTTGATTGGATACTATGATGTAGTCACAAAAGAATTGGATGCAGGGAATAACTTTGATATTATATATTTGGATCTTAGAAAGGCTTTTGATACTGTTGCACATGGAAGACTGCTGCACAAATTGGAGCAGTGTGGCATTGGAGGCAAATTGCTGCTGTGGATAAAGGGATGGTTGAGTGGCAGAAGACAGAGAGTGGTAATTAATGGACACTGCTCATCATGGTCTAATGTTATTAGTGGAGTCCCTCAGGGTTCAGTGTTGGGTCCATTGTTGTTTTCTGTATTTATAAATAATATTGATGATGGTATATCAAGCTTAATGTCCAAGTTTGCAGACGATACAAAGGTTGGCAGGGTTGTTAAGGACGCTACTGACGCTATGCTGCTGCTGCTGCTGCAACAGGATCTGGAAAGGTTGAGCAGATGGGCTGAGAGGTGGCAAATGAAGTTTAACATTGACAAATGTAAAGTACTACATATGGGGAAACAGCAACCCCAGAGCAACGTGTCAACTCTGTGGTACTACACTGACAGTGGTAGAGAATGAAAAGGACCTGGGGGTAATTGTGCAGGCAGATATGAAGTTCTCTGAGCAGTGTAGACGGGTACAAGAATAGCTCATGGTGTCTTATCAATGATATACAGGAATTTTTCTAGCAGGGATAGGGAGGTGATTATTCCCTTGTATAAGGCAATGGTCAGGCCACACCTTGAGTACTGTATACAGGTTTGGAGGCCTCATTTCAAGAAGGATGTAGAGCTGCTGGAATGAGTACAGAGAAGGGCAACAAGGTTAGTGAACGGAACGAAGGGTTGCTCTTACGAAGAAAGGCTTAAGTTTTGCAAATTACAGTGTCTGGAGACTAGGCACTGGCGAGGTGATCTGATAGAGGTGTACAAAGCCTTGAATGGTTTGAGCATGCTCAATGCTGATGGGATACTGCCTCTTGCTCAGAATAATCACCTGAGAGGGCATAAATTCAAATTGAGGAAAGACAGATGTAGGATAGATGTGCGGAAATTTCCCTTTAGCCAGCGGGTAGTTGGTTGGTGGAACAGACTTCCATCCCTTGTTGTGGAAGTTGATAGCCTAAATAAATTTAAGGCTCAGCTGGACAGGTATTTCGAACAAACGGAGGGGTGAAGTGAAAGGGTTTTTTTTGGCTGATGCTGCATAAGCTTTCTTTCTTGCATCATATGCTTCTACTAATGCTAATGCTAATAAATAAGTAAATAAAACAATACAGCTCTTGTTCTTTGCGCTATGCTTTGGCATAGCTCTAGATCAGAATACTTAATTGCTTTCTTGGTGGGTTTATTATTATTTGTTTTTGTTATGCAGCGCACAATAAATTTTAAATAGTTAAAAGAAAGTAGTAAGATTGGTATAATATGCCTATATAAAATATTACATTGACAAAATGGATTCTTCCTCTTGCTCAGAATAATCCCCTGAGAGGGCATACATTCAAATTGAGGAAAGACAGTTGTAGGATAGATGTGCAGAAGTTTGCCTTTAGCTAGCGGGTGGTTGATTGCTGGAACAAACTTTCTTCTATCGTTGTAGAAGTTGATAGCTTAAACAGATTCAAGGCAGAACTAGACAAACATTTGGAGCTAGTGAATGGGTGAAATGAGAAGGGTGTGTGTAGTTGTTTTTTTTTTTTTGTTTTTTTTTGGCTAATGCTATATAAGCTTGCTTTCTTGCATCATGTGCCCTTGCTAATGCTAATAGATTCAAAAATTTTCATTTGATAAAGATGGGAACATGAATATAATTGTAGCTTGTGGTTTTCTGAAATTTGTTACCACCCTGCTAAATCTTGAATTTACTTCTGATATATAACTATGACATGTGCCTTCCTAGCTAATCACAAATTAACATCAGCATGCTTGAAAAGGATTGTTCTTCCTCTAATTGCATGAGGTCACTAGACCTCCACATGTGAAAAATCAACAAAAAAAAATTCACTTTTTGATACCGCCCTTATTTTTCATTTCTGAACACAACTGTGAAAATTCCATTTTTAATATTAAAAGCATATATGTTTAATTATAAAACTCCTGTCAGCGAGCGAAATACAAATATAGAAACGGTGCACTTCAACGAATGCTTAGACACCAGCCTGTCAGTAAAAGGAGTTCCTGCTGCATGACATATCAAGTGCAAATGTTAATCCATTTGCACTTTGTATTTCATAGATTCAGTATGATGCTTCAATATCACAAATCTAAAGAGCATTTACAGGGTTCAAAATGAAAAATTTTACAAAGCATAGCACTCATCAGCATACATATGATATTACCAATATATATGATGAACTGGAATGGCATTGTGGCATCCATTCTGTACCCAGTGGCATTGCGGTATCCCTTTTATTAGTCACAATGAAATGTTTGAGAGTTTGAAAAATGGATGCCACAATGCCATTCCAGTTCATCATATATATTGGTAATATCATATATTTATGCTGATGAGTGCTATGCTTTGTAAAATTTTTCATTTTGAACCCTGTATTGATTCTCAACAGATAAATAAACAAGCAGAATGCAAGGTTGGAAAAATCCCCCCCCACCCCCATTGTTTGGAGCATCTACAAAATCTGTACAATTTGTGGAGATGACATTGAATTTCCAAAGAAATCTGTTGTGGGTTCGGTGCCAAAATGATTTCTGGGCCATAATTTTTTGAGAACCCTAAAAACAAGGAAGCAGTAACAGTGAATAATATATCCAAATCTTTGGTTATTTTTGGAGGTGTGCACATAGTGAAAGAGACTTGGTTCTAGCAAGATAGAGCTACAGCACATGTACCTGGTAATGTAGTGCAATGTCTTAAGGAACATTTTCCTTGATACTTAATTTGCAACAGGTTTCAAATTCACTGGCCTCCAATTCAACCAAATCGGTGTGCTACAGATTTTTTCCCCTATGGGAGTTTCTTAAAGAAAAAGTCTTCCAGGAGTAGCCAAGACTGGTTAATGATTTGACAGATTATGTAATTGCAACTATTACCAGTATTAAGAGTAAACTGCAGACTGCAGTGGGCAATTGTGCTGCTCTCATTTGCTTGCATGTTCAGAAGGGAAGACATTTTTATTTTATTTATATATTGATGGAATAAACATGATGGTTTCTTCTATTATTTGGGTTATGTTTCACACTCATATCACGCTTCATTTATTTTTTATAGTATTTTTAAATAAGTTACTGTCTTATGACCCACCTTATAATGATAGTAAACTCCAAGGTGAGGGTACTGGCACAATTTTTGCATCACTGATATGGAGATTTTTAATAAATTGTACATATTTTATATTGGAGAAGATTTGTATATTGATGTAGTTATGATGTAGTATTGATGTAGTATGATATGGCTTAGGTATAATTAGGAATTACTACATTAACATTGCTGCCAACTCACTGATTTACAATGGAGAGTATCTCTCTGACTTGACTTGACCCCTTTATTGTCTCATCATCATATTAGAGTTGGTACTATAGAGTTTCTCTGTCTTTTTATTTTTGCAAACTTTGAATTGGAATTTTATTTTAAAATTGGAATTTTTAAATACCATTAACATTTTCTTAATTTCAAGCTGTTCTCAGGTGTCTATCACAAATAAGATTATGATAAACACCAGAGAATAGTTTTCTGTAATTGTTCAGTTTACCATAAAAATACAAAACAAAACAAAAAATAATAATAAAAAAAAAAAAAAAAAAAAAAAATCTTTATTCTGCAGGTTTTCATTTTCAGTGCAAGATAGACATTATGGCCCAGGGATGATAATCTCTCTAAGTTTCAAAAGCCATAAATATTAATAAAAGAAATTTATTTTCAAAGAAAATAAATTATGCATTTTCAACTCTTAACTTGCATTGCCAATAGTCTAGAAATACAAGCCAAAACACCAACCTCCCCTCTCAAAAAATAGTAAAGGCTGCTTTATTTATCAATCACAATTACAAAAAAATGAGAGACAAGTTCAGAGACAATACATGTTGTAGTGAAACATTACTGTAAGCTTTTTTATATATAGTATGTGGCAAAAAAAAATCAAAAGAACATTAGTGCAAATATACATGTTGTACTGACATGGTGATTTGTATGCTAATATGATCCAACGAAGTGTTACAATTTCAAATGTTTAATATGCTAAAGCTGTATGACTATATGAAAAATCTCACCTTGCAGGTGCCCAGTCTCTAGATTAGGCACTGGTGAGGTGATCTCAATGTTGATAGGATTCTTCCTCTTGCTCAAACTGCATACATGTGGGAGCATAAATTCAAATTTAGGAAGGATGATTGCAGAATACATGTGAGAAAGTTTGCTTTCAGCAAGTGGGGTTGATTGTTGGAACAAATTTCCATCTGTTATTGTGGAAGTGGATAGTTTGAATACACGTAATATACAACAACCACAACCACTGGACATTTGGGGATGACTAATGCTGCTACTGCAGCAATTAGAATCAAATTCCATCAACTTGTCAATGAAAAATTAACACTTATAATTTAGTTTATATACATTTTGAATCACCTTATGTTTGGAGTGCTTAAGGAATTAATCATTTAGTCATCTTATATTTAGACAAAAAGCTTTGGAGAAAAAATGTCACTTTTGTTTATTTATGGTTTATTAAAATTGGAGCACATTCACTTTACATTTGATACAATTTAAATCCTCAATAGATGCGCTTACATACAAGTCTTTATTGCAAATGAAAATTTATTTTGTTGTTTATATTGGCAAGTATTTATTCCAAATGATCTATTCTATGCAAAAGAAATTGTTTTTGTGAAAATTCAAATCTTCCTCCACTTCTCCATACAGAAGAAAAGTAAATAGTTTACAAGGCAAAAGATCAAAAGGTTTTCATGCCACATCTCCAATCAATATTTGTGAGCTTACAGGCATTGCTTTCAGTTTAACTTCAGTCCAATTTGATGCTGAGGTATTTAACAGAGGACTCTTGATTTGAGAGCTGTAGAAGGCAGCTTGAAAGGCCTCCTTGCTTCATGGTTATTGGAAAGAAAAAAAACCTTGTGGAAACCATTATGAATATATTTAGCTCTGTTTACATTGCTCTCTAATGCAATATATTTTTTTCCTCTGGTGAATAAATTTTGGTCGAATGAAAGTCGCAGAAAACCTATAAAACAGAACTTATTATTCTGCCTGGAAAAATTTGCATTGAATAGCATCAATCGCCATAATGTTTCCAATATTCATGTGATTTATAATATTTATTATAGAAATTATTGCCATAGTATCTATCAAAGTAGTACTGGGTTGTTCACTAAAGAGGTTTACTCTGCAAAAGGTACTTACTGTAATTTAAAATACATTGCTTGAGACAGTTAGGGATATCTTAAGATTAACTTCTGCAACAAAATTTTTGATATATTTAAACATGCAGAAAATCTTTAAAAGAATGTATCACAATTTTTTTTTTCCTTTTATAATAACATTTTTTCAAGCAACTGCTATAAAACAACAGTTAAGGTTAACGTATAAATTTTTTATAGACCATAGTAAATTCTGGGCCACTAAAGGTTCCAACATCACCCACACCTTCTCATTCATCACAGTCTTCAGTTAGTAGCAGTACACCATCTGGAAGTTCCAAGTGTGGAGGCTTTCCAGTGAGGCCCCCAAAGCCACCACCACCACCTCGTGCTAATTCTCTTATACCTACTTCAAAGATTAATGATGTGTATAGCCGTCCAAAGGTAAGTTGAGGTTTCAATAACTTCTTTTTTTTCACTCGCTTATTTAGAATAACACATTTTGCAGTCAACCAAATTTTGGCATGAACTGTTTTCATTGTGTAGAAAATTCCAATTTATTTGCTATTTCCTCCACATTGTCACATACTGCTGGAGGACCACATGAGGTCAGAGTTTGAGAGAGAGAGAGAGAGAGAGAGAGAGAGAGAGAGAGAATGTGAACATCATACCATATTTAGTAGCCACAGAGGCTCGAACAACAAAAAAAGTGCATTCACTTTCATGCCATCATGCTTGACCACTCTGCCTCAGAGGTCATAAAATAATTTTTTGTTGTGATTTAAACTGAGGTCTGTATGCTCTATGGACAAGTGCCTAAACATGAGATGAGAAATGTAATTTTTTAAGTGTGTAATTACAGCAGTATATGTAAAATAACATATATAATAATGTCAATATTTAAAATAACAGACAGACTAGGTTGAAATGCAAGGAATTAAGGACTGATTTTATTATCAAAATTTATATAAAGGAGCATATAACTTGTTTATATAAAATATTTTTAACTCATTTCAAGAGAAAAAAAAATATCTCAAAATTTAGGTTTAAAAAAAGTTTATCCCATATTCACATGTACCATTAAGGAACTAACAGCAGCCAGTTCAAATATATAATAGGGAAGCCAGTGAATCAGAAAATATGGGGAAACAAGTCAAACTACTGATGACTATTATGCAGCCTCACATGATCAATATTATTGTCAGTATTTTGAATACTTGACAGTAATATTGATCACTTTTGGAATCATGGAAGGTGTTTGTCATTGCAAGTATGAAAATTTGAAAAACTTTATTTTTATTTATTGTGGGTTAACAGAACTATAGGGGAGTATTCACACAAGGATAAGCATGAAATTGCTTATAAGAAACTACAAAAAATGTTTAAGGCCATAAGCCAGATGCTACCATGGAAGATGTGAAAAAGAAAATAAACACCCAAGAAACAATTTCCGTTAAAAATTTAAAAAAATTCAGAATTTAAAGCAAAGTTTTCTGACCTACCTAACACTGCCTCGATAGCATCATCAAATATTCTTGTACCCTTTCTGTATTTAAGTGTATTCCATCCCTGAAGAAACAGTCTCTCCTGTTAACAAGCACAGGACCAAACTGAGAAAAATTCTGCCCCCAGAAAGGCAACTAACAATGTTTTATTCAAAGCTGAACTGGAAATTCCAAACAGATGTTCAGTGAAAATTAATGAATCCGGCAATCATATATCAACAGTTCATTTGTATCATCATTAGAACAAATTGGACAAACATATTTAAAGCTTTTGTAATGCATATTAAAAACTCAAACATTGTTCTTCAGTAACATGTACAATATATTTGAATTAATTAAATATTTTACTTACCTGAATATAGTTTTATCTCATGTGCAGGAAAAATTACAAAAGTGTACAAAATTACAAAAAGAGAGAGGAGACATTGTTGCCAGAATTAACTTACCAGCTGATAAGCATGTTGCTATGGAAGTTGAGGGCTGTGCAGATTTAGAAGGGGTTTTTTCCAACACATCACAAAATTTCTCTGCAGCTGCAGAATCGGTACTGGCAACTTCACCGCATACTTTAATGTTTTGGAAACCAGTGTGATGTTTGAACCTATTAAACCACCCGTTGCTTGCCACAAACTTGGCTTGGGGGGGTTCACCATACTTATCTTTAATATCTTCATAAATACTTCTTGCTTTTGCTTGAATGGCCATTGGACTCAGGGACACTTGCTTCTGAATCTGATTTTCTATCCATATTATTAAGAGCTTTTCCATCTTTGATATAGAACCTGAACGCTGTTTTGTGATCACTGTTGGGGCAGACTGGTGCCGGTGTGATCCTTTAACATGTTCTTTTATACGCACACTGTCCCTTAAAATAGTATTCACTGTTGAAGCAGTGAGACCTAATTCCCTGCAATAGATGACAACCTTTGTCTGCTTCGTACTTCTTAATTAATCATCTTCATTTCTAAATCAATTTTGTTTTGTTTCCTAGCACTGCCATCACTTGCACTTTCCGTTGGTCCCTTTCCCTTCACCATTGTAACAAGTAAATAGGAATGAAGAGAAGATTCTGAAAATTTATTTGTTTTTTATATGACTGAAGATTTCAGTGAAGGGAGAAGAACACATTTCACCATAATAACGTAAAAACCCACACAATTCCAGTTATCGGGATTATTGCAAATGCAATAAGATCAAGTTTATTACCTGTTTATAATAGATTCCGCTAACAGAAAAGCCCAATAAACTGGAAAGTGCAAATTGTTTTAATGGTAGTGACCTCCAGAAATGTGTTTTAGAAAAATATCAAAAAGATGTTCAAAATTGATTCTTATAATGGAACATATGATAACAATGAAAGTGTAGTGCAATTTCCATTATAAAAATGACCTTTTAGAGAAATAGCTTAGTTATATAGCGAAAATTTCAACTTCCAAGGTCTTAGAACAATTACCAAAAAAAAAACAATGTGTTATTGGGTTCACATTACGATATTTTCAGGATACCTCCATTTATTCCTACAGGATGCAAAATATGTTTCCACGATTTTTTTTAAGTTTGCACCGACTGGCAAAAACTTACGTAAAGTCGAATTGTGCAAGTTGAGTACAGGTAACCCTTGTATAACATGGTAGTTAGGTTTCTCTTAGTTCTGCTTAGTCACTAGCAGAACTTCATATTTAATTTTTACCTTCTAATGAACACTCTGGTGTATTGGGTATGCCAAAAAAAAATTAAATATCTGTTAGAATTAAGTCAGTGCAAGTTTTAGTATTCTTTCAGTATATTATTTACTCTCAATCTCCATTGTTATTTTTCAATTAGAAAAGTATAGCCATAAAAGATCCTTCACAGTACTGCATTTGGTACAAAGTATATGCCCACCTGTGTTAATTTTCTATAGAGCTTTGGTTTTAGCTTTAATTTTTACAGCTTTGCATCAATGAGTGTTAGAAGTGAGGTGGTTTGAGAAATAATTTATTTAGTTAACAAGACTGATGTTACTAAGAATATTATATGCTCTTATCCAATATCCTGCCAGAATAAAGAATATTTTTAAATGCATTTTAAACTTTTCTTGCCCTTTCATCCCAAAAAAACTAAATGATATAATAAATAAACCACATGCCTGCTGTTTTGGTCATCCTAGAGGTAATTAGTACTTTTACTAATCTTTTCAATAGCTTCATTACTAATCACCTTCATATTTGGCATTAATCCTGGCAAAATGATGCATGAAAGTAAGTTTATACAGCATTAGTCAAAAAAAAAAAAACCACCTTTTACCACTTCATTTATCTATCCCTTCTAATACTTTGTCAAATCCTCCTTTAAATTTATTAGAAACTAACAGTGCTGCTCTTTAGTTTAAGACAGTTTCTAAGTCACATCTATTCTGCAACCATCCATTTTCAATCTCTCGTGTGTATCACTGTGAATGAGTAAAGATGCCACCAGCACTTAGTTTACTCAATCTTTTAATGCCTTAAATAGTGACTTGGCCTAAATTCTAGATGCTGCAATTTACAGAACCTTAGTCTTTCTTGGTAAGGATACACTTCAAAGAATACACTCCAATTAATCTTGTTTCCCTTCCCTACCCTCCCTTCTTTCTAAAATGAGGTTATATCCTTGTCCTAACCATTGCTTTATACAGTGGGATAATTGTTTCTTTATCTCTGCTAGCAATGTTCTTGTATACCATTATGCATCATTAATAAAACTAGCTCTACTTCTACCAGAGCACACATTTAATAATTTCACTATCTTTATTTGTAAGTTATCCTTCTTATATCACTTCTCTTTGATTTAATCTTTTTTTTTTTTTATTTCAATCTTGTATTTTTAAAGAAATCATATTTGAAAATGTTAAGAAAAACATTTTAAAATGACTTACAGTAATATCACCACTGAACATTATGCATTTAATATAGATTACTAGATTATTTCTAACTATGAATTAGTATGTATAATATTAAATGTTTGTATTCAAAATACAGTCAACAGAATCTGATGAGCCAGGACCTCTACCACCTAAACCACAAGTGCCAAAGAGATTATTCCGACCTAGTACAAGATCTGAGTATGCAAATTTAGGTAAATATAGCTATACACAAATTTAGCTATACACAATCTTTATAAATGTATGTAATTCTTTCTTTTTTTTTAAATCATTTAATCAATTTAATAAATGATTAATTATTTAGATCACTACTGTTTATTGTATTAATTATTGGTAGTTACCTATTTTTTTGATTCTGTGACCCTACTTTCTTTTTTCAATGTAAAATTTATATAACTATAAATTTTATATTGAAAAATGTAATATAAAATTAATATTTTCACTTCATTCATTTTAATATATTTTACCAATTCATCTGATTTCTGGAGTTGCTACATTCTCTTCCTCCCTCACAATAACACAAATGTTATTGCAAAAATAATTTGCAACGTGTGAATTAATAAGAAATAATCCACAACCACTAATAAGTTTAAATTACTGCCACTCAGTAATCATAAAAATAATGCACTCAAGACATAGCACGTGCTACCAGCCTTTTTGACCTCAAGGGCATTTTTCTTTTCATTTTATTTATTTTTAATTCAGAAAATGACATCAGTGCATACTCTGAGAAGATAATTCAAGAGAAAAATTTACCTTCAAATTGAAAATTAACACGCATTATTATTATTAATAGAGAAATTTGAATAAAACCAAAATAATACGGAAGAAAGAATTTATAACCTTGTTTTGTGGAAATCGGTAGAAGCTGACACAACAGCTGACCTTACTAAAATACTCTCTCAATGAGAATGTTGATATTGCATATCTTGAATGGGCTTAGTGAAGTCTGAGTTTCAATTGGTGAATGTTGCTCATAAAACAGCAATCAAAATGTAAATTAGTTAAACATGGTTTAATTTCAGAGTTTTACTTATTTGAGAAGCATTTTACACAAATAAGTTAATGTGAGCCAGGAGTTAATTTTTAAGATCTCTATTCTTAGAATGAAATACTTGTTTTTGTTCACAGGATCACAAAAATTATTAGTGTAAAAACAAAATTTGGAAAACATTAAAAATTTGTTCCAGCCAAGAGGCATTTCACCAATTTGTTCACCAATGGCAGGGACAGGGCAAAATGAAAGACATATCAAATTTGAGCAAATTAATGAAAATCTGTGCTGTGGTACAGCAAGTCATGCTGCAACTCTTCCATCCTCTATGACAGTGTAGTGCAGAGGTTCCCAGACTTTCTTGGTTCACGGTGCCCTTAGTGTCCCGGTAATATTTTCACGGCACCCCTAGGCCAAAAGAGATACCTAACACAGTGGTTTTCAACCTTTTAATATATACCTATATAATAATTTTATTCTTTATATAGAGGTACTAAATAATGATCACCACAAAATTAAAAAGATATGGTACAATGGATACCGTACACCTTTTTATAATGAAATAAATATACAAATTAAAAAAATAATAATAATAACTTTAAGTAACTTAAACCCAAATTACATGGCACCCCGGTTGCAAACCACTGGTGTAGTGGTTCTGTCACTTGTTTGTAGTAGTAGTAATAACAAATGATGCAAGAAAGCAAGCTTCTATAGCATCAGCCAAAAAAAAAAAAGCTCTTGTTTATACTCTGGCACGACCACCAGGTTAGTGTAGTTTACGATAAATCATCAATACAAAAGTTAATCGTATTTAGCAGTCCAGGGCTTGAACCCTTGTCCACTTAAAGAGCGTGTGCTACTGCACTCACACTCCTGACCACTCGGCTACAGTTCACCCATCGGTACCCTCCAAGAATTTGTCTAGTTCTCCCTTGAATTTATTCAACCCATCCACTTCCACAACAACAGATGGAAGCCTGTTCCAACAATCAACCACCTGCTGGCTGAAAGCAAACTTCCACACATCTATCCTAAAACCATCCTTTTTTTAGCATTAGTAAAGGCATATGATGCAAGAAAGCAAGTTTATACAGTATGAGCCAAAAAAATACTTCCCGTTTCACCCATCCATTTGCTCCAAAAGTTTGTCCAGTTCTTCCTTGAACTTCCTTCCTCAACTTTGAATTTATGCCCCCTCCATTCAAGGCTTTAAACACCTCAATCAGATCTCCCCCACTGGTGCCTGGTCTCAAGATGCTGCAATTTGCAGAACTAAAGCCTTTCTAGGTGAGAGCACTGTTTTGTTCTCTTCACCAATTTGCCCTTCTCTGCACCTGTTCTAGCAGATCTACATCCTTCCTTAAAGTGAGGCCTCCTGACCCGTATACAGTACTCAAGATGTGGCCTAACCATGGCCTTATGGGGTGATTGTCCCTTACAAAAGGATAATCATCCCTTATCCCTGCTAGCAAAGTTTCTGTATATCATTGACAAAACACCATGAGCTGTCCAGGCAGCATGTCTGCACTGCTCTGAAAACTTCATATCTGGTGACACAATTATCTCTCACTCTTTTTCATTGCTGCACTACCCTGAGTGTAGTACCACACAGTCGAAAAGTTACGCTGGGGTTACTGCTACCCATATGCAGTACTTTGGATTTGTCAAAGTTAAACATCAGTTGCCCTTTCTCAGCCCATCTGCCTAACTTTTCTAGCTCCTGCTGCAGTAGCATACCATCATTACAGTCATTAATCACCTTGCCAACCTTTGTATCATCTGCAAACTTGGACAAGAAGCCTGATATGCCTTCATCAGTATCATTGATAAATATAGAAAACAATAATGGGCTCAACACCAAACCTGGGGGACTCCACTAACGACATTAATCCACAAAGAGCAGTGTCTATTGATTACCATTCTGTCTTCTCCCACTCAACCATCCCTTTATCCATAGCAGCAACTTGCCCTTAATGCCACACTGCTCCACTTTGAATATCAGTCTTTTATGTGCAACAGTATCAAAAGCCTTCCTGAAAGGCAAGTATATGATGTCAGAATTATATTTTGCATCCAGTTCCTTAGCCACTGCTCGTAGTAACCTATCAGATTGGTTAGACAAGACCGCCCCTTGAAAAATCCATTGCACTATAACTGCATGGCTGTCCAAATGGTCTTGCATTACTTCTTTAACCAGTCATTTCATTATTTTCCCTTTATTTCACTATGTGGCCTTCAGTGTTCCTAGAGAACTCCATCAAAGGTTCTAGAACCTTCCAGAAACAATCCAATCTTTCTTCTGCGTGTAACAATATTCTAGAATGTTCCGGAACATTCTCTAATGCTCTAAAAATCTCCAAAATGTTCTAGGAAAAATAAATAAAATGGAAAATATTATTAAACCAACTACAGGTCTTGGTTTTCAGTCATTAACTTACGATATTTGAAAACTGAGAGTAATGAGAACGCTTTAAGCATATCTGAGTTGTCAAATATATTTCCTACAAGAATCTCTCAAAATTATTATTTCAGGGAAGAAGTTGTTGACCAGTGTTATCATCCTGTTAGGCCAGGGTCAGACTAGCCCAGGTGGCTAGGCCACAACTGTCAGCAGAGCCAATAACATTGGTAGGATTTCCCTATAGAGAGAAAAAAAAAAAAAAAAAAAAAAAAAAGGAATAAAATTATTGGGAGCTGCTGGGGCCAACCAACTATAACCAGTCCAACAAAAGTACAAAATAAGCTATATTTTAATATTATACTATGTCTATTTATGCAAATACAATATGACATTAAAAATATTATACAGTATTGTATTAAAGATACTAATTATACATTAGTTAAAAGTAAATACATAATCATTTCATTTAAGGTTACCATTGTAGATACTTAAATTACTAAATTTATTTTAAAAATTTTATTACAAAGTTTGTTTTTTTTTATTTAAAACTGATTCAGATCCATATCAATAATATTTCTTCGTTCAATCAATGGTGCAAATCTGGAGAATAAACTATTCATGATATCCTTTATTTATAGGAAACTTTCCCCTCTAAAACATATATACCTAATTATATTATTTTGTAATTGCTCAGTGGTATTAAATCTTGCCTCTGTTGACCAGATAAGAGGCCCATGTTGTGTAGTTGGGATTATCCAATCATAGCTGCCAAGTCTCCAGATTTACAATGAAGAACCCTTTTTGACTTGATTTGAATCTCTCTCTCTCTCTCTCTCTCTCTCTCCATCATTGTACTAGAGTTTTGATAAAACCATTTAGTAAAACTTGATTAAAGTCTGAATTTTTATTTCATTTCATTAAAGAATATGGCCATAGTAAACTCTTGAAAATAGTTTTCTGTAATCATTCACTTAGCAAAAAAAAAAAAAAAAAAAAAAAAATGTTCTGCAGCAGCTTTTCATTCCCAATAAAAAGCATATGTTTTGGCCTAGGGATGAAATCTCTCTCTCTCAATTCAGAAAGCAGTGAAGATTAATAAAAAAATTTAAAGCCTTATTTTAAAGTTGGTTTTCAGCTTAACTCATTGCGGATAGTCTAGAAATAACAGCCAAAAGGCAAGCCAATCATGATTACAAAGGACCAATGAGAGACAAGTGCAGAGACAATACATCATGAATATTAAAATAAGTTTATACAAGAACATATCAGCATAAAAAAAAGCTTGTATGCTGATATATTCCAGTGAACTTCAAATATTTAATTATACTCATTGCAGAAGCTGTGTGACTCTGTGAATAAGCTTCATAAATTGCAGACTTAGTTTAATGACCAGTTGACTTTCTAATGTGAATTCCTAAGACTGAAGCATGTTTCCTTATGGTATTTGAAAGTCTGCTACCTCTAAACAGAATTCATAGATAGCAAACTGCTCAACTGGGTTACTGGAAGTGTTAATTAAATTAAGTATTTAATTTAATATAATCATATAAAAAAAAAGTTTCCAGTACAGTATCACTGATGGTAAATAGATATTTTGCAGATCAGTTCTGTTAGTTTCAATGTGAGACCCTACCAGATTCTATTTTGAAAAAGAAAGAACTGATGTACAGTTGTCCTTGGTTAGGGAACTGATCAAAGGAAGCATGAAATATAACAAGTTACCCCAAGTCATTCTTAGCATTTTAATGATTCCTTATAGCAATGCTTAGTTTCAGACAATACTTAAGCAAGTGGGGGGACTGAATTTTGACCCCTTTCTGGTGCAGGTTTGAAAATACTCTTGATAGCCATGTCTCAACAGTGGTGCTATTGCTATAAAGAAAACTTTTAACTCTACATTTCTGAGGAAGTGCAGAATCTGCTACAGTTACCTTTCTTGAAGCAATCATAATCAGTTGATGTCTAACAGATAATTCAAACTGAAATCTACAGACAGAAAAATATTAGGTAAGCCAATGTTTAAAAGCATACCACACTGGTAAACAATTATATAGAAAAACCTCTTGCTTTTTCCAAAAAATCTGCTGTTTTTCAGGAAAGAACTCCTGTTTTCTCCAAAACCTTTTTTTTTTTTTTTGTCTGTTTTTTCCAAAAAACCTCCTGCTTATGAATGCCTAATCCTAGAGCCTTTGGAAAGTTATCAGCTATGCCCAGTGATATTCACTATTCATTGGCACGAGATCAAAGATTATTTCTATCAGAAATAATCTTTGCCATAACCAAGATGAACACCAATGAGCAAGAGTATCAACAAAATTTACAAAAAGTAAAAGGTATAGAAAGTTCCCTTAGCCATACCTAACTTCTTAGAATTAAAATCTTTCTTTGTCCACTCAATGATGCTGAGCTGAAAATATTGATATTAATAGTTTCCTTTTGTATTCAAATGTGGTTTGTTTATACAGGTGATATTCGCTATCCGATGGCACCAAAAAAACCTGAGCGTATCATATCATTGCAACCAAGTTTGGATAATACCAAAGAATATTATACAGAGCAACATCCTACATCTGATGGAAATCTCCACCATAACAAAATGAATATTGGTGAAGATGATGACCAAGAGTATCAAGATATTGCATTGGTAATTTATTTGTAAATATTGAATCCAACTTGATAAATATATTTTACCAGATTCAAAAATAGTTCCAAATCGGTAATAGTTGTGAAATTACTGGCTTGACCAAATACAGTCAGAAGAAAATACAGGAAATTAAAAATCATTAACTTATTGTACATGTTGGGCATAGTCTCTTTCTGTACCTAGCTATACTGGGTTTGCTACTTAATGCGTCGATCTTATATTGTGAAGGCAGTTTTCCCCAAGATGGTAGTAGTGGCAAATGATGCAAGAAGCCTGGGAAACCAAGAAGCCAAGCACTCTAAATAAAAGATACTACACCAATGGAGAAGTATAGTGCTTTTCATTAAAAGTGTACGCCACTACCCAGACCTAGGCTTGATTCTGACTGGAGTCTCATCGGTGGGCAAATAGGCATTGTGAAGACCTAAGCAACACAGTAATGAGACCCAATTCCCAGCATGTACAATGACTTTATAGAGCTTTCACAGCTTGAGGCTTTTGCCCTAGATTTAACTATGCTTTACTTGCAGCACTGTCTTGCATATTGTGGAAATATCTTGTCACTGGTTTCTCAGGTCTTCATAGTGCCTAACTCCTGATTGATGAGACTGCAATCAGAGTCGAAATCCATGTATGGGTAGTGATGTACACTTCAAATAAAAAGCAATATACTACTCCATTGGAGCAGTGCTTTTATTTAGAGTAACATTATACCAAGGCAACTTGTGATAAGGTGCCCCTTCACAATATGAGGTCAATGCACTAAGTAGCAAACCCAATTTTCTCATAGCTATGTACCGAAAGAGGCTATGCCCAACATGTACAATTACTTTATATAGCTTTCATAGCTTGAGGCTTTTGACCTGGACTTAACAACATATCATGAATATTTTGGGCAGGAGTCAGAGCTTGCAGTTTTCTAATTTGAATGAATTTTCCACATTAAGTAAGTTTGTAGAACTGTACAGTTAAGATTTTAGACAAGGTAAAGCTCTTTTCATTAGAAAGTCACAACATGCATGCAATGCATTTTGATATATTTTTTGGTAGCATTTTTTTTTGTTTAAGTTAAATTTTGGCAAAGTCTAACCTCTGAAATCTGGCAACCTTGAGAGCTGAGCAGTACTGGATCTTGGAATTTTCCAGATTTCAGGTGTCCATAGTATATCACACTTAAATGGGAAGGGGGGCTACAAAAATCCTAAATTTCTTTATTTCAATTTATTGTATATAGTTCTGTGTGGTACTATGTGCATTTTCTCCTACATCAAGAGAAAAGCAATATGCAGTACACTTTGTTATTACTTTTTTTTTTGTATTGCTCTCTACAAAGAATTTAAGCAGCTTCATGCTGCTATTCACAGAATGTCTAATATCACATATCCACAGTATTTTTTAATGAAAATTCTCCATTAATTTTTACAAAAGATGTCAAGGATACTTGTTATCATTGAAAATGTAAAATTTCAAGCTCACAGCTGCAATAGTTATATATCTCTTAAGAATGTTTTTATAAAATCACCCCTTTTTTAAATAAAATTAATCTGGTACTCTTTCAGTGGAAGTCTAATAAACGTATAATGTCAAAATTGTTTCATGCATCCAAATCCTATGAGATCGCATCGTTGTAGTTTATCAGGTGATCAAGCAATATTTTCCCATAAAAAAGTCATGTTGTAATCCATGTCTTTCCCACTACTAAGTTAAACCTGACCAGTCCTTAATTATCCATCTCCCTCCTTCTGAACTCTTCGTTTCTGGATTGATTGAGACATCACTCTTTCATAGCATTCTTCAATATGACAGGTGTGCCAGTACCAAAGTCCCTATCCAATTGCAAGTTGAGTAGTTTTTCTGCTAGGCTCTCTTCAATAACAACGTCACTTAGCCTGCAGTGCTGAAGTACATAGTACAATATCCCTCAGCCGAAAGGGAACTTTCTGCTGTGTCAATTAAGCAAAGTATCTACAGTGAAATCTTGTTAATACAAAATAGGTTTATAAATAAAATGTAGATTACTCATTTATAAAGTATTCATTTATATGAAGCACATACCATTCCCCTGCAAAAGGATAGACTTTTCTATGTATTTGTTTATTACAAAATACGGTTAATATGTATTACAAAGTTCGTTTTCACCCCTATGAGAAATAAATATCATTATTTTGTATGTTTAATACAAATCTTGGCACAGTTGTCTGATTATTGCCCCTATTATTGCTTCTGGCCACCCTGCTTCCTGAAGGATGGCACAGACTTGTTAGAATTTAATTTTGTGTAAACAAAACCAGTTTATGGTAAAAAAAAAAGTAAAGTGCAGCCATTATCAACCCACTGCAGGGTGGAAGCCTCCTCAACAATTCATGCTGAGGGATATGGACCATAATCTGCCACGCTGGTCCAGTGCGGGTTGGCAGATCGACCGTATTCAGCAGTCAGGGGCTTGAACCCCGGTCTACTCAAAGAGCGTGTGCTACTGCACTCCCGCTCCTGCCCACTCGGCTACGGAGGCCGTTAGTTTATGGTAACTACAACTTAAGTGCACTATGAAAATCACCATTGTGAAAGATAAGATGTTAAACAGTTTTTCTAAGTTGTTTGCATAAACTTGTTAATACAAATTCTCTCTCCATGGGAAAAGGTCAGTTGCAATAGTTACGCCACTTCAAAGAATCTTTTGCTACAGTATACTGTAATCTATTTTTTGTGCCATTTTATCTGAGCTAATGTCTTTTTCAGAACTTGTCTCTTTAAATTAATTTAAAGTTTGTTTATATTAAATCTCATCTAGTAGTGCTATGGCAACAAAACGTAAACTGACGGAATTAAGCCTGGAAATTAAACTGAAAATTATACAAGAGGCTGATAGGATGGACTGCAGCAAAACGGACATTGCAAAGGAATACAACATCCCTTTACCTACTTTATCTACAATACTGAAAAACTGAAAAAAACTTAAGTGCATGATACTGGAGCAGCAATAAAGAAAACAGGAAACAAATCCTGGTTCAAACCACGAGGGACTTGAAACAAAACTTTTCCAGTGGTACCAACAAATGCGTGCATGTAATTTGCCAATATCAGGTCCAATTTTGTAAGAAAAAGCAAATTATTTAGCTCAGCAACATGGAATTAGGGACTTCAAATGCAGCAGTGGCTGGCTCCAAAGATTTAAAGACAGTAATAACTTGGTTTTACAAAATGTTTGCGGCATGTGTGGATTATTCGACAAAGAAAAGACTACAGACTGGTTGTGTTCTGTACAGTCCATTCTTGAAAAATATGAGGCAAAGGATATTTTTAATCTTGACGAGACAGGTTTATTTTATAATTTGCTGCCAATGTATTTGCTGTTTGAGGAGTCATGTCATGGTGGAAAATTAAGTAAACAAAGACTCACTGTTCTGTTATGCTGTAATTCAGATAGCAATACAAAACTATGCCCACTTATGATTGGTAAATTTTCCAAGCCAAGATGTTTTAAAGAAGTTAACCAACTTCCCTGTGATTATGTGGCCAATAAAAGTGCTTGGCTTATGGTCAAAATTTTTCAGTCTTGGTTATCAAAAGTGGATAGAATGGCTTCAGAAAAAAAATGAACATTTTGATTATTCTAGATTGTTGTACAGCACATTCTGCCGAGACGCTTAAGTTGACAAATATACGGCTGTTGTTATTACCTCCCATAACCACCAGTTGTATGCAGCTACTGGATCAAGGCATTATTTATAACCACAAGGGAGCATATAGAACCTGCCTGATAAGGTACTTCATCCTCAACGTAGGAGGGAGGGAACAATTTGCAGCCAAATTGGAATGCCTTGGATGCTATCCATAAACTTGTTATTGCTTGGGACAGTATTGCATCAAGTGTAATAATCAACTGCTTCAGAAAGAGAAAGAGTGGCTTTGGAGGGAATATCATTGAAAAACATGGTCCAGCAGACGAATGTGATAGCAACATTGAGGAATTTGAAGGAGCATATAGATTTTATTGGTGGATTTGAAGAGTTTTTGAAGGTACATGATGTAATTTCTACCACAGCAATGCAACACCAGAAGAGCTGCTGAGCACCAAGCAAAACGATGTTTTCGTTACCAGCGACAGCTAAAGTGAAGAAGCACACACACTGTCATCTAAAAAAAGATGCCCAAAATGCATTGAACATAATAAAGAATGTGTTGGCAGTAATATTGATAAAGAAACAACTATTGCATTTGATAATGTCTGTGCTGTATTTAAAAATGCATATAGGACAAAACTGTGCAAAGAACACTGAATTCTTTCTTTAAATTAGATTAATTTATCAAAAAATTAATGGTTTGTATGGCTTCTTTTATATTAAGATTAATTCTTTTTAATGTGATACTAAAATTTTGTATATGTCAAAATATATACTGTACAATATTTTCATTTCTGTTAATTGCTTTTCTCTTAGTTTGTATTACAAATAAAATAAAATCTTTAAAATGTGTGTTATTCCTATTACTGTGTTGTTAGACAAAGTTTTTTTTTTTTTATTTTTATTATTTTATTTTATTAATTTATTTTATTTATTTTTGATATAATTATTATTTATTATTATTCTTATATATATAATATAGTATGTGCCAAAAAAAAAAAAAACGATAAAATGTTGACATGTTAGGGGACCTCGTTACTACAAAACAAAACATGAAAATTTAGGTTCCTTGAACTTTGTATTAACAAGATTCAACTGTATTTAAGTTATCGGCTTTAGCTGGATTATCTGTGATTGAACCAAGGCCACCGTATCCGAGTGGTCAGGCGTGTGGGTGCATAAGTATGCGTGCCTTGAGTGATCCAGGTTCAAGCCCGTGACTGCTGAATATGGTGCTGTTTCTTGTATTCTCTCTACCTTGAAACTCCTCTGACCGGTGTGGTCGTCCCGGAGTATAAACAGAAAATTTATTTATTTTATTTATTTCCATTATGAAAAGATCCTATTTGGTTTACCCTTTTATGTTTTCTTTTGTTCTTTTGCATTTACATATGAATAAAACTCCTTGTCTCCATTCTTAGCTCTTTTAGGGTAGTTTGTTATACATACTCGGATTTTCTTGCCTAACCCCTTGTATGGTTTTTAAAAATCAACTTATATTTATTGTGGAAATCTGAATCTTCAATCACTCTGAAACTTTTCTGGGTCGCATTCTTCTGTTCTGTCAAGCTTGCAAAGGTACATTATCCATTATCCCTTTTTATCCATCTTGACATCCTGATTTTTCAGTATTTTGTGAATGGAATGAATGTGCTTGTAGCTTGGATGATAAATGCATTGAAAGCTTGTCCCATAATGTAACTGTACTTTACTCTTGTATATTTCATCCCACTTGATAAGAGTCCTTGAAAGATCCTCAAAGATCCCCAGTCCACAACAGTCCCCTTTCTTGAAACTCAAACCTTTATCACTATTTGTTCACTTTTAGGACACTATGGTCACTACCCCATGACAAGTGATGACCAGATCAAGGATGTTTATGCTTGTTGACACGTTCATGCCTCCTGACATGTTAATTCCAAAATTTACCCCACATGCCAAGTTACCAGTTCACAATTACCATTCGATAAGTGGTTAGTTAATTTCCCATAATAAGGCACTAAGACTAATTTGCCCATTCAAATCATATATAGAGAGAGACTTATCACACTCATTGGTATCATGTGATCTGCCCACTTCCTTTGCTACTAACCATCTCACACCACACAGACTCTGTGCTTTCCTGGGATTGTTCCAAATCAGGGTTCAATCTTGTCACATTCAGGCAGTTTTCTTTACATCACAGTGGACCTTCAGCACTGAAATCACATTTAATCATCATTTAAAGGTTGCTCATTAAGAGAATTATAGAAGAAATGCACCTGAAATTCCAGGTGCATGGCTTGGTCATTGAATAAATACTAAAAATAAGATGTGAGAAGTACCAAAGTATTGGCATGTCGCACCCACCTTATATTTGTGATTTATCATCATTTGATCACACATTTTGATAAAACCTTGTACAAGAAATATGAAGTAAAATAGTTCAGACAATAGCAAGTAATAACATAGAGGGAAAGGTACATGAGAACTGCACAAGATATATCAAACAAAAAAATAAAAATTCCAGGTACAAAAGGGTACTCTGCTAGTTTAATTTTAGCAGTATGGGATCCTAGATCCTTACAGCCACAGAAGTGCTCTGATAGCTTACTAATAATAATTAGATTTCTTTACATAAAAAATAGCAATGCAAGCTTCGATTTTTGAGCAAAGTTTGATTCCACCACACTACACATTTTCACTGAACGTCTTGAATTTGGTGAATGTGTAGTACAGTGCCACGAGTGTCAGGTACACTGGAATTTTATCACAACTTTTAGGTATAAGAGTACTCTGATGTCTAAGTCATAAAATGAAAGATAAGCAGTTATCACAATCAGTTTAAAATTCTTAATTTTCAATATATTTATTTGATTACTTTCTAATACACACACTGCAATTCTGAATTTCACATTAATATAATTACATAGTATCACACAGGTAAGCATAAATAAGTAATGCTTAATACAATAAACTGTGAAATCTGGCACTTCAGAAAGTGGAATACTTTAAAATTTGACATATTTTATAATCTAGAAATATTAAAATAGTAATCCTGCACTCATCAATGATCAAATTTGTCTTTTAAGAATCCAAGCAAAAAAAATGAAATTTCTTTCTTTATAAGATTCTTGCAGGACCCTTGAACTTTAAAATCCAGTAGCTCTTGAACCCCGAGGGTGCCAGAGTTTCAAGAATTTACTGTTATTGTTAAATTACAGACTTTGAGTTTAATTCTGTAAGTGTTACATAGCACTAATTGCAATCCTTAACTATTTTCTCTCTCAACCCCCTCCCTTCCATTATATGTTTAAACTTGTTATTAGATATTTGGTTCTAATTTACAAATTGTTTCTCCTATAATATAAATCATTACCTTTTATTACTTTTCACAGTAAACTTTTTTTTTTTAAGATTACAGTATAAATTCTCTAATTATACAGGGGTAGATTAACCAAGGCCTCTATTACTTGTGGACGTCTAAGTCAGATAAGAAAAATGGAAAACAAAAGAGAAAAGAAATACAAAAATAAAAATAATTTAAAAACAATAAAAAATAAAAATAATTGAAACCCTGGATCTGCAAAACAAAAGATAAACTCTTAAATGTGACAACAAATTTATTAAGATATTGTATTCATATTTATAAAGTTACAGGTGTTGTTTTCTCACATTTATAATGCTCCTGTATGTATGACCCTCTAATTTCACAGAAACCACATCTTTCCTTTCTTTCTACTAGGTTACCCTAGTCATGTAATCCTGTTCTACTACTGTACAGTTAATTTTAACATTCTTCTCAGAGTTTTTTTTTGTTTTAAATTCTAGCTGTGTGCCTCCCACATGTTAAATGGAAAATGATTGTTCTTTTATTGAATAACTCATCAATAAACATGATGAAAAAGATAAAGTATCATCTTTAACGAGTCTCTACTCAATTACTTGAAATAACTAGGAGATGCCACTCTTGACAAATGATGCTTTGAAATTTTTCTTTCGCAGGAAAGTAAACCAAGGGAAAAAAGCAAACTTCACACTTTTCCTTTTCAAAAAAGTGTGTATATCAAATTAGAAGTGAAATATCCACCTTATACATATATATGCGAATGTGCCTTAAAAAAAAAAAAAAAAAAAAAAAAGTCCTGCTTTACATTGCTTTATAGTTTAATTTTGCATAGTAGTGATAAATTCTTATGACTATTATTTAACATTTGCAATGTTGATCTACAGTGATTCTCAACTAGTTTACCACAACACTTGAGTGGGAAACATTTCAGAGTCACTGCTTTATAATTACTGGATAACTTTTTTTTGTTGATATATTCTGTTTTTTAATTTAGCATAAATTCTTTATTTCTTGAAGTCTTCAGCCTTCCCAGAAAATACAAGTCTTAATGCTTTAACTAGATATAAATATAGAGGGTTTTACAGGGTGGTCCATAAGAGGAAACTATTTTGAAGAACTGCTGATGTAAATATGTACAAGTTAGTTTATGATCTAATTTATTATTATTATTTAATAATAATAATAATAAATTATTATTAGTTGCATGCCAGTTCAAGAAGTTTTTTTTTGACATAAATCTCACAAAAAAGATCATAAAGCAAATTGTGAAGAAGTTTGAAGTGGTAACAGTGCACAATCTACCAAAACATGGCAGACCTTGTGTTTCTTCAAAGACATTTGCTGATTTGGAACCTATAAAACAGGATATCAAAAGAAGTCTGAAAAAATCTCAAAACATAACTTTTGGAACTTAAAACAAAAACAAGCTTAAATAGATCAAAGGAATGTAAATGCAAGGATTAGCATCCCACATTGCTACAAAGTTTGAAGTTTGAAGGAGAATGACCCAAATAGAAGACTAGAACTTTGCTAAATGATTTTTAGCCACAACCCAGTGTTTTTTTTTTTACAATGTTTTGTGGACTGATGAAGCCACATTTAAACTAAATGGAACTGTTAATTGTCATAACTGTGTTTATTACCTTCTTAACAACTGTCATTTATTCTTTAACAAGGATTTAAACAGCTTGACAGTCTGGGCTAGAATCTGTACAGGAGGTGTTCTTGGATCTTTTTTCTTTGAAGGAACCATGACAGGTGATAGCTATCTACAATTGCTAAGAGACAAAATCATTCTATTAATGAAATCCAAAATCTACTTTTTTTTTTTAACATTATTTTTTATGCAGAATAGAGCACCAGTTCACTATTCAAAAACTGTGTCCAAGAATTCTTATGCAAAAAGTTCCAGAGTCAGTAGATATAATGGCAGGGTTCCACTGAATGCCACCCCACTCCCCAGATTTAACACCAGATTACTTTTTTGTGGGGATTCTTAAAGGATAAAATATTTACTAATAAGCACAGCTCTTTGCTAGTACCTCAGCAATCAATGTTTAGAAAATTTGATAACATTTCTGAGGAATTGTACTTGTTGTGTATACCTCTATGCCCAAAAGACTACAAAATCATAAAGACCCAAATAGCAGCCATATTGTACAGATGTAATTTTTTTTTCTTTTACATTTATATATATCCTTTCTATTGTGCTAGCATTAATTAAAATATATATTTAAAATAGCATTGTTATTTACAGTCAAACATGTTTCCTTACTTATGAACCACCATGTTATAACTAAATATATGTCATATAATCAATTATTAGAATGTTGCAGTTTCACACAGGTCCATCTGAAACATGTACAAGTACAATTCAACAGTTTATTCTACCATGACAGCCCACTGCATTATACTTAGATATCTGCAGTAATTAGTAAATACTATTCTGCTCGCAAGAATTGAACATGAATGTTTCAGGTAGGCCTTCCCAGAACGACAGTATTCTACATATTTAATTATGCAGTTGTTTTGATTATATAACCCTCCTCTCTAATTCCAAGTAAATAAATTATAATGATAAAATTAAAGCATCGTTCCTAACCACAGAGTAGAAACATTATGTATCATTATTATTTCTGTTTCAAAGTCAATTTGTGTAATTAAAAAGAAGTATTAAATTTTCCTTCTATTTTTAATCTTTCCATTTATTTCATTCCAAACGAGTATTTTTAAATTTTCTAGCAACCAGAGGAAAGAACTTATTATGAACCTCCCCAAGAAAATATGTGCAACAGACACAGAACATCAGCCCTTAATTCATTCGTGCCTTTGCAGGTAATTTCTTTCAATTAAGAATTGCACACTGACTTATCAAATTTTGCTGTATACATCTGTGCTTAAGCAAAATTTCAAATTAAGTAATTGAAATGTTAGTACTACAGAAGTGGGCTGTGCTAAGAATTATTAAATTGTTTTAAGGAAATTCTTAAAATTAACCCAGCCATATAATTGTAGTTCCAAATAGTGATTGTGCACTTCCCTTCAAATTAATGATTAAAAATCGGAAATTTTTTTCAAGCTTCCTGAGTATAGACAAATTTTTACTTCAGTAGTTTCTGAAGCAGTTTTTTTATACATTTCAGAGAGTAAGAATAAGAGTTTTTGCATGTGTATCTATATAATATAATTTTTAAAAAAATCTACAGTGCTACCACCTTTGCAACTATTTGTGAAGCATGGGAGCTGATCAACACCGATGCTGCTAAGAAGTTTTGAATTAAGTATTTGTAGTTCAAGGGTACTTGGCTTCTTCTCTCCCACTAGTTATAAACATCTACAATTTCACACGAGTAGTTTGTTGAAATTTTTTTGTTGTTTTGGAATAAGACAACGTGAAACAAAATATTCACTAAAGATGTCTACTTCTCTATGTGAAGCAAAATACATAAGTTTTTTTCATAATTATATTTAAATTTAAAAAAAAAATTGAAATAAATTTTGAAAATTTTTCTTTCTTTTAACAGAAGTGCACAATAGTATCTGCAAGGAGACTTGATTGAATTGTTTAATGCTTTAAATGGATTGAGTAAACTAAATTTTGATGCCCTTAATCTTTCTTAGAATACACACATAAGAGAACCTAAATTGGAAAAGGACGATTGCAGAATAGATGTGAGAAAATTTGCTTTTAGCCAGAGAGTGACTGACCAAACTTCAGCATTGTGGAAGCAGGTAGTTTGAATAAATTTAAGGAAGAATTAGTCAGTTTTTCTTTAAATAATTAAAGCAGGTAGAAAACTGAGGTGGACAGTTATTGGGAGGGGGGAGGTTGATATTGTATAAACTTGCTTCCTTGCATAATTTGCACCATCCACCCGTAACCTGTTTGAACTGGTTTCAAGCAGTATGAAGCATAGTTATTGAGTGTCAGTGGGATGATGTCATTTGTTCTGAAGATCCTTTGCTCAGTTACTTCTCACTTGTCGAGCAGTGCGGTTGTGTTTCATTTAGTTAAGTTGTGATGATGCCGAAAGTTACATCAACTAAACGTGTTCAACGATTTCGACAAAATCACAAATCTAACGTTGAAAAGCAAGCACATTCCTCGACTTTGTGGAATCAACATTCAATCTTAAACTCACATCAGATCCTACAAAATCTACTACGCGTGGTCAATCATGTATCGACTTGGCCTTCGATCGCAATGTTAATAGTTTGGATTGTTTCAACTATATATCCTACTTTAATTACCACAAGCCTTTATTGTTGACTGTAAATGAAAATACCGAATAAAATAAAACTAATTTTATTAAGCTTAAATTGTATTTTTTCATTTCACATGACGTTATTCACGGATCCACCTTCAGCTCCATGGAGCTAAGGCCGTTTTTTTTTTTTTATTATTCAACACATTGACAAATGGTATAATTTAGCTGAAATATTTTGTTGAAAATATGTTAAAGGATTGATACTATTTAAGCGAAGTATTGTGGAAGTTCATATACAATAGCATGAAAAAAATATATTGAATACTGAGTAGCTTTTGCTAATGCTGTTCATTGCGCCGTAAAACCTCCAACAACAACTAATGCTGTTGAAAAATAAATCTGCAATTATGGAATAACTTGAAAGCTGCTATCACAAAAGCCATGATTGTTAAGAAAATACAGCATAAGAAGACTGCTGAGGTGCATTAATAAAGACCTGGCTAGTTTAACAGAACAAAAAATAGCATCATACAGGTGTAGAGTATTAAAAATCTCTAAAGACAGAGTATGAGAAATCACTGGGAAAAAAGAAATTAAAAGGGGACAAGTTTTAAAGTTGGTCCCTTACACAAAGAATACAGGACAGTCATTCATTTATGAATGGGTAATTCACATCCATATTTACAGATGAAAGCCCTTCAACAGCAAGTAGAAACAGCAGTAGTAAACCTAAGTGCTATAAAATCAGTGAATAGGGAAACTACAGGTGATTGTTTTGTGCCTTCAGGCACAAAAGTTGTTTTTTTTTGTTTTTTTTTTTTTTATCCTGAAGGCAAGAAAGTCCCATTAGGTAGAGGGCACATATCTAATTATTCTAAGGGGAAGTAATAAGATATATATTAAATCATAATAAGGGCTTCATTAGACTTGGGAATGGAATTCCCTTGGATTGGAAAAGTGCCAGTGTGTTGTCAATCCATAAAGACAGTTATAAGGATGAAGAGGGCAACTAGAGACTGGTCAATCTGACTTGAGTGGTATGTAAAATTATGGGGGTGATGATTATGAATGTAATACAGGGTTATCTAGATAATATATGCAAATATTACCAGCACTTCTTGGTCACCACGGTGATTATAACAGTTGGGACAGCACACATGTGCTTTCTGCTTGTTAATAGTTCTCTTTGCTTTATGATTATGTTGTTTGCTAGTTTTTTGTGCATCTTATAGTTCTTATGGTATTTCTGTAATATATTAATTCTCACTGGTTACAGTATATCTGTAATATCTTAATTCTTGCTGGTTACAGTATATCTGTAATATCTTAATTCTCACATTTCTACTTAGTATGTGCTTGAATGCAATCCACCAGTATTCTAAAAACTAGCTATTTTGCTTTTCATGGGAAATATTCATCTGTGCTTGCTGTGGAATATGCTAAATTGAGAGGACTATGCTTGCTTTTAAGTTTGAAAATGAGTGAAGGAAAGAGAAACAATTTGTAACCCCCTTGTGGACTGTTAAATCAAAAATATAGGTTCCAGTAAATTGTGCTAAAATCAGATTTTACCAGATTGTTCATTCAATAAAATGGAACATTTAGTAGAATGTACTTTCAATGGCAAGATCTATTACATTAACAGAACATATTTTTTGAATATGTTTCTTCATGATATTGGCATTGAGTTTTGCCTTGTGTATAATGAAAACAGTTGAATCAGTAGTGAAATATGAAACAGTTTTATGTATTTTTATTACTTCAGATATATGTGATCACATATGGATGTAGGTGGGACCCCCTTCCTCACCTAACTATTCCTTGATTCTAATAGAAAAATTGAACAAAGTGATATAAATGAAAGAAATTTTTGGAAAGGAAATTTTCTGATTAAATAAACTAACCACTGAACCATTAAACTGGAACCATATTTTTTTTCTTTAAAACCACCCTCCATGGTGTTCTGCAATCCACTTGGATCAAAAATATGCCGTTTTTTTAATCAAAAATTGATAAAAAAAAAAATCAGCATATTTTGGATAAAGTGACTATAGCCACTCCCTGACTTACATAAGGGTTGCGTTCTGCAGAACTCTACGTAAGTCAGAATTTCCCTAAATGCTTATGCAGCACTCGCAACTATGTGCACTGAATTTGACTGAAGCAAAAAAGAAATGGTTGACGAACATGTAAACAGAATTATTTATTAAATTTTTTTTATCTATGTGCAGGAAAAATTATAAAATTACAAAAAGAGAGAGGAGACAAGCTTGAATGCAATACACCAGTATTCTAAAAACATCAAATAACAAAAGATAAAACATCAGCAAGTATTATCTTTCGAGCATCGTTGCCAGAATTAACTCTCCAGCTGATAAGCACGCCACTGAGGAAGTTGAGGACTGTGGAGATTTAGAAGGGGTTTTTTCCAACACATCACAAAATTTCTCTGCAGCTGCAGAATCGGCACTGGTGGCTTCACTGCATACTTTAATGTTTTGGAAACTAGCACAATGTTTGAACCTATTAAACCACCCGTTGCTTGCCACAAAGTTGGCTTGAGGTTCGCCATACTTATCCTTAATATCTTCATAAATACTTTGAATGGCCACTGGCCTCAGGGGGACTTGCTTCTGAATCTGATTTTCCATCCATATTATTAATAGCTTTTCCATCTTCAATATAGCACCTGAATGCTGTTTTGTGATCACTGTTGATCTTAAATGCATTGATCCTTTAACATGTTCTTTTATGCATGCACTGTCCCTTAAAATAGTATTCACTATTGAAACAGCAAGACTTAATTCCCTGCAATAGATGATAAACTTTGCTTAATGCAGAAGTTTGTCATCTATTGCAGATGGAATGCAGAATACGTTTCTACGATTTTTTTAAGTTTGCACGTGTTGTAGAAGTATATTAAATGTGTAATCACAGTACTGTACTAACTCTTCACATTTGTGACACACATTGTCAAATTAAATACAGTTAATTTTACTACCAAATTAAATCTTCAATCACTACATTTAACTGTTATAGCAATTATTGAACAAGTAAAGAACATGAACAGTTAATTTACAAATATGTAACACAAGGCAGACTCAGACCTCCATCAAGGATAGTCTACACTGAAAATATTGTCTGACAAGAGAAATTTATGAAATAATGCATTCTAGCAAACAGTTGCTGATAGCTAAACTGAAATGCAACCATTGTAAAGTATTGCTGAAGCTTATTTTTTTAAGCAACTGTTTATTTCCTTTAATAAATTTTCTGCCTCTGATATGTATGTTTCAGAGTGATGTACCATGATACACATATATCATCATTCTTAAGTGGTCAATAAACAAGTGCTGTAAAAGCACAAGAGATTAACAGTTTGCTCAATATTGGCACACTGATTTAACTCTGCACTATTTGCAGAAATTCCTGCTTTTTTTTCTTTTTATCACCAACATGCATTAAAGACTGTGTACAGTTTTGATTGTTCTTTGCTTGTGCTGAGGTTAGTTTATGTACATGGGATAAAATTTTGAAGTTTCAAATTATGAAAACTTTAATTCCATATACATAAAGTAATCTCAATATAAGCAAAGAACAAATAAAACTGTGTACCAAGTCTTTACAGCATATAGTTGAAAATACACATACTGTGTATATATATATATATATATATATATATATATATATATATATATATATATATTTTTTTATATTGCTGTATATATATATCTATATATATATTGCTGTACATAATGCTCGGTTCAGTCAGTGTGCTGATATCAAGCATTTGTTAATTACATGTGTTTTTACATAACTCATTTATTGATTGCTTAAGAATTATCACATACATGTGTCATGATGGCACACCATTTGGGGTACCGTTTTATGTGTATATACATCAGTGCCAGCAAACATGCTAACAATAATTGCTCATATCTTTAATTTGACTTTACTGAAAGATATTTTAGAATATGTGCTGATAAACATTAGGAGTTAGTACTATAGTTATGAGTTAAGTATTCTTTTTGTAAAAAAAAAAAAAAAATCCATATCCAAGGCAGTACTTTAAATCTTACCTGGTGACAAGAATGTTGCACCAACTTGTTTAATATAGTTTTGTGTTCCAAGGTTTTAGAACACAAAACTATGAGCTTCGACTTTGCTTTTAACCACATTGATACCTTTGCTGATGTATCAGGCGCAACAAAAAAGGGGTGGGAATGTCTGTGTTCACTGAGATTTCAGCATCTAATGTAAAGAATTGGCCTTTGTATATAAGTATTTTGAATCTTTTGTTAAAATTAAATTATATAAAGGAGATATTTTTATTCAGTTGTATTTATACTTAATTGTGTATTATGCAAGGAGAAAACAATCAGTATCTTGTAAACCCTCTAAGGCTGTAAGATATGCTGCCTATTTGTTTGTTTTTATTCTTTTTAAATGTAATAAAAGAACAACAAAAACAAAGTCTAATTTTACTATATGTTAATGTGTCCTCACTTTGAAAGTGGTTGGCTTGGAGGAGAAACCTGCACAACCAACTCTGATGCTCTACTCTGTGAATGGCCAGCCCAAAAAACTAAAATTGCTAATTCTCAGCTTTTGTGTTGTTCTTTGTGCTTGTTTGACATTTGGGCTTGCCTTACAAGTTTCTTCATTTACTGGCACTGCATTCATCCATCGCAACTAATATATATATCTTTCTGTAAGTTACAGAATCTTGAAACTTGACACCTGTGAGGAGACCTGATTGAAATGTTTATGGCTTTAAATGGATTAAGCATGCCAAATGCTAATGGCTTCCTTATTCCTTCTCATACAACCCATACAAGGAAACATAATTTAAATTGGAAAAGGATGGTTGAAGATAAAAAAAAATAAATAAATTTTCTGTTTATGCTGTGGGACAACCACACTTAGAGTAGTTCATGAGAGAGAGAATATACAAGAAGCAGCACTGTATTTGGTAGTCACAAAAACTTGAACCGTGGGCATGCAAAGCAAATCTACTTAGATGGATAGATGTGAAAAATTGCTTTCTTCCAGAATTTCCTTAATTGTTGGGGGAAAAAACTCCTGTTTGGTGTGTGTGTGTGCGCGGAGGTAGATAAGTTGAATAAATTTCAAGGATTAGACAAATTATTAGAAGTGATGGACAAATGAAGATTTTTTTTGGCTGATGCCATATAAGCTTACTTCTTTGCATCATTTTGCCAATAATCATAGATTTTTTATTTAATAGTGGAATTTTCATATAATTTATAAATGGTGGCTTGCATTGATATAAGAATATATTTTATACTGTTTTATGTATTTCTGATAATTTTTTAACTTATTGAATTTGACCTGTAATGGAACTATTCTTGTGTTTGCTACTGTTAGCAGTTTATTAAAACATAAAATTTGCATAATATAGTTAAACTTTTTTTCACTGTCACTTTGTGCAACCTGCAAAATAAGAATATTTTATTTATTTTTTTAACTCTGTAGGCAACTGACAACTCAAAATCTAAAGACAATGAGAAACAGACTATTCCTATTCAAGTCCAATCTACAGAAAGTAAAACTGAAAATCACCTATCTCAGACAGTAGAATCCAGAGAAGATACTGCTCTTGCTAGTGAACAAGTCATAAATAGCCAGAGGACACTTACCAAAAGTAATGGTCCTAATAAGCCACCTCATGGTAAAGGTGTTTATTGTAGAGGCAGCACTGGGGACAAACCATGGCTGACTCTGGAAAAAAGTTATAATTGTTTAACATCAACAAATTATAGAATACTTTCTAAATTGCAAGATAATGTAAGTCATATTCATTTGTTATTAACTGCATGTTTATATTTATACAGGTATACTTAGACTTTCTGCCAGTGAAAGTTTTATGTGGTCTTGCTTAAAAAAAAACTTTACACCGGAGATTCCACAACAACTGAATAATAGTGCTTTGACTTGTAAAAGCATATTTTCTTTGTTAGTTTTATTGCAACAAAAATTGAGAGTCTAGATTTTCAAATTGAGGGCTGGGGAGGGGAGTCAATGCATCCAGAGCACCTGATTCTCACCACAGAAGGATCCCTTGAACCTTTCATTAAATTTAATATATTGAGTAGAGCATCAAACTTAACTATAAAATGAAGATTTTATTTCAAAATGTAAAAAAAATTTTTTTTTTTTTTTTCTTAAATTTATCAAGCATACAATCCCCATATTTAGTACAATTACTTGCTACAGGCTACATATCTGTATGAGCTCTGTGATCCCATCATTTTCAGACTAAAATGGGATTTTTTGATGTGAAATAAGTGTCTCCACTTCATTTTATATTTAAGTTTGGTTAAACTGTCAAAACTTAATTATAAGAAAGGGTGAAGGAAACCCCAAAATCAACTATGTCTGGAACACCAGAAAACTGTGAGAACTGAATACACAGCTAGTACGAAGTGTACTATTTTCAGCCTCCTCAAATAGATTAAAAAGGAAAAAGATGGTAAATGATAAGTAAGTAAATATATTTAGTTATAAAAAAATAAATTACAGAAACAGCAATATGTTTTTTATGCATTATATATATATGTGTAAAGATCATTTTTAACCTTTAGAAGGATATTTAATGAGAGTGCTTGAAAATCTGCAGATGTAAGAAAAATTACAACCTTACCTGTAATACATATAAACTTCTTTTATGCCTGTGTTTTTTCATCTATACACAAGATTTTACTTTTACAAACTGGAACCTTTGATAACTGAAATTATAAATAATGGACACTTAAATAATAACTCCATATATACATGGTGTGGCAATAAAGTTCTTGGACTGGTGCAATAAAAAGAATACAAAATGAAGGAGCTCAAAAAGGGTGCTATTTTAATTCAAAGTAATTACCACCTGATTGAATGCACTTATTACACCATTCTAAAAGTTTCTGAAAAGAGTCGGCAAAGGCATCCAACAAGATAATGTTCAGTTTAGAAGTTACATTTTTCTTTATGTGTTTAGAACATATCTCTTTCTGTCGAGGACAGTTTTCATCTTGGAAAAGAGGAAGTCTTCTAGTGCTAGATTGCAAGAGTAGAGTGGATGGTTGATCTGTAAAGTGCTATGTTTTGTCATAAATATCTGCACAAGTGCAGAATGAACGGAGACATTGTCATGCAAAAAGAACCAACTGCCTTTCTTTTAAAATTGCAGCCTCACCTGGAAAATGTGCTTCAATAGCCTTTAAGTGCCTATATCTAGAATGCAGTCTCTCTCTCCAGGTAAGGTCCATGTGAATCGTATCCTGTTTGTTGAAAAACATGATTAGCATAGTCTTGATCTTGAATTTCTGTATACAAAAAATTTTAGCCCTTAGTGATAAGTTTGAAGTCCACTGCATTCTCAGATCCTTTGTCTCTGGGTTGTACTAAAACAACCAAACACTTCTCTCCAGTGACAGTACAGTCAAGGAAATTAAGATTGTTTTGACAAGTCTGGATGGATGAAGTCAGGTATACAGGCATACTTAGACTTTGCATGAGGATGCTGGTTGTTACTTCTGCTCATCTGTAAGCTGTGCAGCACAAATTTTGAAGAGACCTTCCTTTTCCCTAAATCTTCATGCAGAATTTGACAAATTGTCTCCTTATTCAACTCTTCAACCATCATTCTAAGGGTCAAGCAACAATCTCTTGCCAGTTTACCCAACTTTTGCAACTCTGTCCTCATTTCGAGAGGTTGACAGATGCCCACTTCTTGAGTCATCGCAAACATCTTCACATCCATCTTTGGGATGCCTCCGTGGGCAGGAGCAGCAGTGTGTAGCGCGCACACACTTCTTGATTAGACCGGGGTTTGAGCCCGTGACCACCAAATATCGAGGACGCGGAAAGGTCAGGGAATGACCACCGCATATCCCCGGAGCAATATGGCCTTGGTTGCTAATGCTCCTAAAAAAAAAAAAAAAAACCAAATAACAATAACATCCATCTTTGAACCACCTATACCATTCAAATGCACCAGTGCGACTTTACGTTTCATCGCCATAAACAGTTCTTAACATTTCATATGTTTCTCTTACAGATTTTCCCAGAAGAAAATTTGATACATTTATTGTTCTATTGCAAAATTGTGACAAAGAACATTAATGCTACTAATGAAATGGTTGTTACTTGCAACCTGTCAGCCTGCTGGACAATCTCTGTACCACCATCTGATGGAAGAAGTTTGAATTAGAACATTGATTGCAATAGCACCAGTCCAGGAACTTTATTGCCACACCTCGCATATGTACACACACACACTCTCTCTCTCTCTCTCTCTCTCTCTCTCTCTCTCTCTCTCTCTCTCTCTCTCTCTCTCTCTTCTACATAGCCAAACTGGAAAATTCCAGTATAGGTAATGTCTAATAAAATAAAAAAAATCTAATTTTAGTGCTGTATAGAAATTGCCCAAGAGTTCACAGATTTTATGTAAATTCTTAGTGCCAAATGCAGTAATAATGCACAGTTATTTTTTTAAGATTATTTACTCTTAACAAGAATAGCATTTTATATATAACCAAGAGCGGTTCCACGAATAAGTGAATAAGGAAAAAGGTTCAGTCTAGGTATGTTTAAAATGCATAAACTATAGACCGAAGTTTCTAGTAGAGGTACAATATTTAGTTTCAGAATTTATTTTAGATGCTTCAGTAAAACATCTAAGTTTCTTAAGTACTAGCACCCAAGCAAGTACATTTTTATTTATTGAAATAATTTAATGAAAACATATGAGGTGTGGCTATTAAATAAAAGACTGCACGTGCAACTACTACACATCAATTGCCACCTCTGAAACAGAGGCACAGCAGTTGACCTTCAACCTTTCCCTAGTTTTCTGTCAATTCACATTCCAACATTCACTTTGTAAGGTTTTCATTACCTTTTCTTTTTTTGCAGTTTTCCAGAAAAAGAATCTAGCAATGAATCAACTTCAAATTTTTAACAAAACTAAATAAAACAGCAACCGAAAGTTATGAGTTGTTAATGTCAAGTTTATGGGGAAGATACTATGCCAAGAACCCCACATGTCTGGATGGCATAAAAGAATTTTAGAAGGAAGAGAATGTAAAAGACTGTAAATGACCACGTCATCCACTATCCATGAAAACTGATGAAAATGTGGACCAGATAAGGACAATGATTAGAAGTGATTATTATTTAATCATTAGAATGGTTGTATCAGAACTCAACATGGACAAAAAAACAATTAGAAAAATTTTAATTCAAAAGTTAAGCATGAGAAAACTGTGTGCCAAGATGGTGCTAAAAATTTTGAATGAAGATCAAATGAGAAGAAGTTTGTGACGATGTTCTGAAAAAGTCCAGTATAACCCATAAAATAAAAGACAGTCAATATAATGGAAGACAAAACAATCCCCCAGATAAAAAAAAAAAACAAAGAATGTCAAAAATTAAAACCATGCCTCTTGTTTTCTTTGATATTAAAGGAATTATTATGACTGAATATGTCCCACCAAATCAGACTATCAATCAAACATACTACATTGAAGTACTGACAAGTCTATATGAAAAAATTCAAAGGAAAGTACCTGAATTGTGGAAGGTGGTTGGATGCCATCAAGATAATGCTCAAATACACAACATGCTTGAGCATTATGTTCACTATTATGTGTACTCTCTCTCTTCACCAGTTTATGGCCAGAAAACAAATCTGTGTGTGTGCATGTGCACCCTACTCACCAGACCTAGTCCCTCATGACTTTTTTCTCTTTGCTAAACTGAAAAAAAAATGTACGTTAGGGAAACCCATTTTCACTCCACTGAGGACATTGGGGGGGGGGGGGGGGGGCAGTGTTAAAAGGGCTTACAGAAGATGACTTCCAGAAATGTTTCTGCGCTTGGAAAAACATATGGAACAGTGTGTGCAAACCAAAGGGAATAACTTGTAAGGTATGAAATATTTCATTATATTTATTTTGTTTCAACAATCTTGTTAATAGCCACACTTTGTATTATATCATACTGAAAATTCAAGTGAATGAGAGTTCACACCAAATATAGACCTTCTAACCATCCAGTCATTGCCAACTTAACACAGAACATGACAAATGACAAGAATCAAACAGATATCATTTTTCTTGATACACCCCTGCCATTTGATGCCATTAACCTTATTCTCTTGTTACTCTCCTATTGTTGTAATTGAGGATTTTTGGCACAAGGGGCTCCTGGGCCATATTGTGCCTGTTCACAAATTTTATATTGTCTTTCAGAGATGGTTATATAACTTTGTGCAATTCAAGTATTGAAATAGTTATTCAAAATTTGCACTTTTGCCAAGTATGTGTAATAAAGTTAAAGGTTCCAGCAAATTGGATAGAGAATAGAAACTGGATTTTTTGGATACTTGAGCACTGAGAGCATTCTATTAGAATATGTTTAAATGTTAGCTGGGTGTTACTCTCCTATAAAAGTTGCTTAAATTTAAAGATGATATTTTTTTCTTTTCTAATTTGCTTACACACTCAGAAAGAAGACCACTGTTCTCTCTCTCTCATGACAAGTACAAAATTGAGTAGGCTTAATACACGAATCCTACAAAGTAGTACAGTAATATCCATTTTATATTTGGTGTTACTATAGCATTTCTAAAAAATAATGATAAACTCACATCATTGTAGACAATATAAAACTATGGTTTGTGTGACCTAGCACCCAAGCAAGTACTTATACGCTGAGAAATACAGTTAGTTCCCAACTTATGGAAGCCCGAGTTACATAACTTCAGACTTACGTGAATTTTTTTTTGGTAAAATCATAAAGATACTTTCTGTATAATTTTTAAGAGTGAAGTCGAATGAAGGAACAATAAGTATAAATTTTTATTTTCATTCCCATACAAACTACATTGGATAATAATCTGCAGTGTAACTAGAATCTAGGTAAATAACTAGAGTTAACATTTCATTTCTGCTTTAAAAATTCTGAAGGAATATTCGACGTGTTTAAGACGGGTGAACTATGTCAAAGCACTTCAGAGAAATCTCCACAACGTTCAAGCCACGTAGATTGTGTCCCATCAGCTCTTTCTTCAGAGAATTACACTCTAGCCCTTCATCTCTACATCCTTTCCTTTCTTTCTGGATTGTAGAGTCAATTCAGTTTTGTTTGAGAGTGAAGTGGGAGCTTTTGTTTGCATTTTGTATGTAATATTTGTTACACGTTGGGTGATTGTGGTGAAGTTGAAATTCACATTGTCCAACCGTTTTCAACAACTTCGCTTCAAAATATCATCGTGTAGTGGGTGCTTCATTCACATGTCATAAGGTGTGACAGCATATCTTTTAACTTAACCCTGTGAAGTTCTTCACAGAAAACTTCATTTTGACAGTTATCATGGTGCCACCTAAGAGAAAAGGAATAAGTGAAAGCAGTGCTACTTCACTGCTGTCCCCAGATAAAGATTTTAATTGTTATGGTATATAACTATTTTTTTTTATTCTTCTGAGGATATTATGTGGTTTTTGTAATTTTGGCATATCAGGATATGGTAGCAATATTTTATTAGTCATTCCTGAGTTACGTAAAACTATACTTACATAAGTCCTGCAACATATCTCTTACATATGTTGGGGACAGACTGTACTCACCCAGAATGATCAGCTCACTTGTGTATTACAAATAAGAAAAACTGCTTCGAATTAATGTCTGATTTCATGGGTCATCTTATTCTTATAAATTTTTAATAGAAAATTTATAGCACAGAAACAATTTTATTTTTATGTTGTAAATATTGTTTTGTGCCCATAACTGATATAGTCCCTGGAGGCTAGTCGTGGCTATTGCTTCAAACAGTTCTAAACAATTCAGCATGTATTTTTCTTCTGTTTCATGTATTTGAATGTATATAACATAATTCATCTATTCCTAAAATTATGACATATATTCTCAGTAACTTTTTATTTTTATAGGCCTTATCTAAAAGGTTACACTTACTTGAAAAACCAAATAAGGAACAGCTGTGCTGGGAAGATTTTGAAGTTTCAGATGATTACATTTCTGTAATTCTGGAGGATAAAATTGCTTATGATGCTTTATTTAAATACAGGCCACAATTAAAAGTAACTCTTCTGGTAAGTTATATGAGTGGCTAATTTATTTGTATTAAAGGCATGATTATTTGCTGTTTCATAAGTTTAGTTTTCTATATTACAATATACAGAGAACTTAATTTGTGGCTAAAAAAGGACATGGCATGCACAAAAATGCATGGGTGGGGATGGGGGTTGAACAATGATATATTCTCAGAAAAACTTGAATAAATAATTAAAATTATTTATTCAAATTTATTATCTATTAAAATTAACCTAATGAAAAGTGTAAACTCTTTCAGAAAACCTATTTAGAAAAATAAAATGAAGAGCTGATACTTAAGAATTTGCATAACATAAAAGAAAAGTAATGAAAACTATTTAATTACATTAGCATACCTGTCAACTGTTCCAGTTTATTTGGAAATTTCCAATAATTGAACGTGTCTCCTGGTTTTCTAATAAGATTAGAAAACCAGAAAATTTCTTTTTTTTTTTTTTTTCAAGTTTCTATTATTTTTAAAATATACAGATTTTTTTTTTTTTTTTATAGTTATAGAACTATCAAATTTAATATGTGCAGTTAAAAAACAATGTTAAGTGGCTCTGCATGTTCTCTTTATATTTCTGGTTAGGAATGGAATATTGTTCTACACAAGTTAGTCATCTACATTAATAATATGTGAATAAAGTGTTCATTATCAGTACTTTGTGTGGTTCTTAAAACAAGTGTTGGCTTTAGCTCATAACAGCCAAGATTAATGTAACAGAGTTGCTACTATTACTTCAAAATTAATGTGGCCAACCATCCCAATTTATAAATACAAACCCCTCATCCCTCTATGTTAAACATAACAGTGAAAACTTGCCCAACTTTTTATTGATTGATACCACATCAGTTAATTTCATTAATTTAACAAAATTCATTTTATCAATCCCATATTCTGATGCAGTGACTGAGCAGATCTTTAATTTTATGAAAAACATATGGTGAAGTGGAAGGAATAGGCTAGCTGTTAATACATCAATAGAGAATTAATGGTTAAACAATTTTGTCTTTATTTGACAGCATGACATGACAGCATCTCAGAGCATGAAAGGGCCATCTGGTCAGATGACCCTGTACACTCTGTAGTTGCAGAGCATTATTGTTCCATGGAGCATAATCTCAATCCCAGGCATGATATGGTGATACAATTGGTCATTGACCAATCGCCTCACTACCATCAACAATTGTGACTTGAGTCACTTCACATATCTGGATGCCATAGCGTTTTCAATCGCAATAGAGGCATGCAGTTGCACCCAATCATAGAGGCTGTAGTCTTGCATTGTGACAAGCGCTGGCTTTCAGCTCATGTTTCAGCTACATTCACAGCAACAGTAAATGCTTCTAGCATTACATGCATATCCTCGTGCATGCTCTCTGTTTCCCTAACATGACCACGCCCGACACATTCTCTATTCCATATGTAATGTATTTATATATTTTATAGCTGAAGAAGGGACTCTTAGTCTCGAAAGATTCTATTCATCTTATTTTATTATTTTTTTTATTTTTATTTTATGCCTTTTGTACTTATTAGCTCTAATAAACCTTAGATCCCTTTTTTCCGGTTGAACTGTATACATATTGTTTATTTATCATTATGGATCCCAGAACAAGAGGCCTCTTCAACTTCATATCTCAGCATACCTAATGGCAAAAAACTGTAAAGGGGGAAAATACATATAATAATCAGTAAAAATTAGACATAAATAGGTGTTAATAGGTGCTTTTAATTGTAGTAATATTATGCTATAATTAATTAATCCATTTGCTTCTTTTGATTATATTAAAAGATCATGGTCACATTAGGTCTCTCTCTAAACTAAAGTTAGAATTATAAATTAATTCTGTTTAAGGTGCTGAATTCAGTTGATATTATCTTCTTAAGTACCCTTCAAGAAGCGTTGAAGGAGAATAAAGAATTAAGACTAAGTAGAAATAGCTAAGGCTTCCATAACATCTTACCCATTTCTAAATTCAAATATGAAGACACCACATGGAATATTCCATGTAATAATACATGGAATATTAGAACCAACAATTGGAATATAAATTTGGTTACTTTGAACCAAGGTTAGATTCCACTGTGCATGTGTTTCCTCCACAGTATAATTGCTCATAAATTCGGTATGGCAACTGAGGATGAAATGGAAAACCTTGAAAAGTGTGGGCCACTTCTTGCCATTTAATTTTTGGCTTTATTTTTCATGCACATTTTCTTTGTGTTTCTAGTTGTACTCTATTAGAAATGCACTTCCAAATAGGGTGACATCTTAGTAATTTATCATATTTTATCTTTATTTTAATTCTTTCTTGTGTAGACCGTGCAGATTTAAAAGTGAATTATTTTCAAAGTGAAACTTAGCTATTTAATTAGTAATTGATTGATATATAAGCTGTTAGGCTGTATTAAACAATATTCTGTTGTTTATTTCCATCACTAAACATTCACAATTGTTAAAGGCACAATTGTTAAATTGTTAAAGGCTCTTAGATTAGTTCTGCAAATTGCAGTGGCTGGAGACTAGGCACCTGCAAGGTGTTCTGATTTAGGTGTATGAAGCCTTGAATGGGTTGAGCACGCTGAATTGTGATGGGATTCTTCTGCTTGCACAGATTACGAACCTAAGAGGACATAAATTCAGGAAAGGCAGTTGTAGAATAGATGTGCGGAAATTTGCCTGTAGCCAGTGGGTGGTTAATTTCTGGAACAAACTTCCATCTATCATGGAAGTTAAATAAATTCAAGGAGGAACTGGACAAACTTTTAGAGGTAATGGTTGTGTGCAATTTTTTTTTTTTCGCTGATGCTACGGAAGCTCATATGCTTGCTTTCTTGAATCACATGCCTCTACTACTACTTTTTTCAAATTTTGTTTTCCTTAGGTTTTTAAACCGTTTTCCATGGGTTCTGCGAGATTTTTTGCTGAGAAGATATGAGATATTTTACACTTTTTTTAATGAAAGAGAGGAAGAAGGCATAGAAAGAAGTCTGGGATGAAGGTTTTTGAGATACATAAACAATACTTTAATATAAATTAAGAAATATTCATAAGGTTCTGCATATTTCACCAATTTATTATCATGGATTTTTTAATTAGATTGTACATATACATTATTATTTTTGACTGAAATGTGTTAAGGGCTTTAGCCTCAGGCTGTGAGAGATTTACAAGTTAGTGCAAATGCATCATATTAGTACGCAGCTAAACTCTGAATTAGCACAAATATGCAAAGGCAGCATCATTTAAGTTATATTTCATATTGTGAATACCTTCACAACGAGTTGCCATGATATTGCACTACTTCGAATAAGTAACACTTCACCAAAGGAGAAGACTGTTGTTACTTATTCTCAGTGGATACCACCACCCAGACAGCACTGTTTCAGGAATATCTGGCCCTTCTTCAGTGGGTGGGTAGGTACCCTAGTGATGCAATGATGACATAATGAGATATAACTTAAATAATGCCACCTTTGCATATTTGTGCTAATTCAGAGTTTAGACTGTATCAAGTTAGTGCAAATCATCAAATATGATGCATTTGCACTAACTTGTACATTATTATTTTTAATCTATTGTTAATTATCACTGTCTTTAATGATATAAAGGTTCTGCAGAACATTTAGATTTACAAAAAGATTCCATGGCCAAAAATAAGAAGTGCTGTTCTATAGAACTGAAGTAATCCTGGCAATGCCATACACATAATGATTTCATCTGCAGATAATCGTCAGTCAGTCTGATATAATGTGGGACATTATTGTTCTGTAGGATGAAATTGTTTCCTATTGTATCTACACAAAGTACTGCATAGAGATCCAGGATATCATCTCTCTTTATTTTTCGGCAGTTGTTTATCTTTGTTATCCATACAATAAGATTTCAGTGATTTCCGCCTCCCTGAAAGTATATAAAGTGTTGTTATATCCATCCAAAGATATTCCCACCCAAACAAAAGCACTGTCCTCCCCCACCATAAGTATCCCTTTCAAAAGTTAGGAGGGAAAATGTACACCCATCTCAAATCTTCTACACGACAAATCTGAACTTATCAATATAAAAAAAAGAAAATAGACACCAGCACTGACTGAGTCTGTGTAACATGTCTACAATAATTCAGGTGCTCTCTCCTAACATGAGGTAAGGGTAACACATGCACATTAGTTGTCTTTCATAGTGACCACCATTCTGTGGTAGAGGCAGATGCATAGATGACAGTTTTTCTTTGGTGAAATTTGAAAAAGTACTGAGAATATTTTAAACCTTCAAAATGGTAGAATTCATTTTATCAAACTGCATTAAATGCTGGGTGAAATGCTCTACACAATAAACCTCAAATGTTAAAAAGATAGCTATCACCTAAACTGAAATTATCACTCATTTCTGTTACCAAAATTAAGGATCGAGACCATTTACATTCCAAAATTATATCAACTCCTAAATGATGATTATCCTGATAGAAAAATATAATTTGCTAAGACAATGCAGATGATTCTTGTGCATCTTTTGTCCAAAAGATGCACAAGAATCATCTGCATTGCACAGACAATATTAAGCATCATAATTGTGTTTACTGGGCATATGGTAATTCCCATACACAACCTGAATCAAGGGTGGTTGTTTGGGAGGAGAGAAACCCATTCATAAAAACTATTTTAACCCCCCCCCCCCCTTTGAGACACTGTCACTTCACAGTGCATGCATTGCCAAGAACATGTCTACACCAAATTATAGAGAATGGTTCCATACTTTATAAAAGATGGTGCCCTAGAATATTATTCTCTCACCGTAACAGAATTTCTTAAATGAAAATTCCCCAACAAATGGACAGGTTACTGTAGCCTCCAAGGTCTCCACTTTAATTCCTGTAAAGTCATTTGATATTAGTAGTAGTGAAAAATGATGCAAGAAAGCAAGCTTATATACAATCAGCCAAAAAAAAAAAAAAAAAAAACCTACACACTTTCCCCATCCATTCCCTCCAAGAATTTGCCTAGTTCTTCCTTGAATTTATTAAAACGATCCACTTCCACAACAACAAATAGAAGCTTGTTCCAACAATCAACCACCCACTTGCTGAAGGCAAACTTCAACACATCTAATAAATATTGAAAACAACAATGGACCCAGCACTCAATCCTTGGGGACTCCACTAATAACATTAGTCCATGAAGAGTGGCGGCCATAGAAAAGGTGCATAGCTATAAACTTAAATCTTTAGACATTCACCACTGATAAATTTTCTGAAATTATGTTAACAAAAAAAGTATGTCAACGTATAAACCAATTCAAAAAATATTGTTTGGTTATAGTTTTTAACTTGGTTTTGTTATTTAATTAATGATAATGTAAACCAATTTTCATTCTTTCTCTTGAAATACTGAAATGAAATTAAGTGACTTATGATTTGCCTTGTATTATTAATCAGAACAAATGTTATTCAGTTAAAAAAATAATATTGATTGCTTATAAATTAGTATTGTAATAATAATAACTTTAATTAGCAAATAACTGATTAAACTTTTAACATCTTTTTCTAGATTTCTCTTCAGGACTGCAGTACTTCTTTAAACAGCACCTGTTCCATAAAGAATCCTTTTCTGTGTCACTTCAATGCTAGCATACCAGGGTGCTATATTCCCAACCAAGTACATACAGAAGAAATGATCTTGGTAACCGTATTTGTGCTGGAAAGAACTAAAATAGCTACTATTGAAAATTTTCTAAAACAAGCTGATAGTCTTTACTCTTGTGACCATGAACAGTTCATGAGAATAGTGTGTTTCATTTTACTACAGCTTATTGTTATTTTAAAAAGTTTACAAGCACAAGGAACAGAAGTAATTGACTCAAGTTTCCACAACTTGTTTCTAGCCAAAGGTGATAAGGATAAACTGTATACATTAATACTTCTCTCAGATGTCATTTTTCTTGAACAAAATAACAGTGTAATTGTTCCAGACACTGATATTCACAAAACCTCTCTTTGTCACTATGCATTAACTTTATTGCTACAACTACTGAAAGTCGACAGAGTGGAAAACTTATCAGACTCCCCATTTTTAGCTGCAGATGGAAAATGCATACCTTCTAAAGTATTCATTAATATATCAAATATTCTCGTTCAAGAAAGGGCTTTCTCATTGTCACAAGCTAAGATGTTGTTAGAATATATGTTATGGGGAGTGAAAGATCTGCTTGAAGACTCAAGGAAAAATACCATAGAAACAGAAGATATTATTCAGCGATGGCTTGACTTAGAAAGGTCACAGTGCCTTGAGGGGTTGATGGAACAGAATATTCAGACAACCACCACAACTGCTTTTGAAGAATTTCATTTGCAGTTCCTATTAAGGACAAGTGCACGAAGTTTAAAAGAAGTAGCAACATTACTATGACATAGATTTTTTTTTTTTTTTTTTTTTACTGTACATACATAAGCATTTCTTTTGTTACATTTTTATTTGTTGTAGTTAGGACATTTTTATTAAAAATACAAAATAACTTCACACGTATGCCTACTTAAAAATGTTTTGAGATTGCATTACAAATAATAATTGAAATCTCAAGGTGATGAGAGATATATTTTTATAACCTTAAAAACTGTGAATAATGTATAGTTCTGCTTATGAAAAGAAGTTTAAATAATTGTTAATATACTTATATGATTATTAATATATTGTGGTTGTATACCATTGTAAAGTTCCTGTTTAGGTGTATTTAAAGTATGCAGCTTATTTTTGGGTACACAAAATATTTATGTTAAATACTTGTACATATATTAACAAAACAGAATATTTTATTTAGTTTTAATTGGACAGAATATTTCTTGTGTACATGTTTCACATGCAGATTGTATCTGTCTGCTGCTATTAATGTATATTAATATAAAAAAGTTTATGAATTATATTAAATCAATGATTGTCTTTCTCATATTCAAATGAAAGTCACAAAGCTATTTAAAATTATTAAAAACAATTGCACTTACCATATATTTTTCTGAGGTGAACAATTGTTTATTATATATGTTCATTTAAGTAGTCAAGCATATTGCTTTATTAGATGGGATTTAGTTCTTCTAGCACTCTTCTCCAAAGAACTGCACTCTGTCATAGCAAAACTGTAAATTTAAGTTTATGGAATGTGTTAAATTTCATTTCAAGCAATTCAGACTAAAAAAATTAAATTGCTTTTAATGTAACCTATTCCAATTTTAAAACATCTGTAATTAACTAATATGCATATTAATTTTAATTAAGCATCTTCCTAACTTAAAAATTTATTAAGTTGTATGAATATATATATAATTTTTCCATATCCTTATCTGTTCCTTATTTACAGAGCATGACTTCTAATAAATATATTCCTATTTGCAGTAGATAACATACTGTAGGTTTCTGTAGTTAGAAAAGTCAGCTGTCATATAGTAAAAAAACTTATTGATAATCTATACTAAATGCTACTACAGTAGATTATAGTTCTTAAAAAAAAAAAAAAAAAAAAACTCTACAATTAGACTATTTAAATTTAAGACCACAGAGTAATACTATGGCACCCCAATTGTACAGTTGATTTTGAGTCCTTCCTACTTTTGTTATACCTATGTTTTAACCAAACAATTTAACAGATATCTTGGAGGGGGGGGGGGTACTCTTCTCTGCCAAGAACTGGGTGTTTTACACCATCACTGCCTTTCTCACAGCACTACTTTAGTTATTCAAAAAAAAATAAGAAACCAATCCCAATGACCCTTTAACTATATATTTCTCACATCACCAATTAATATAATTGATATTTTACATGCTAGAATAAAATATATTAGTAGTATAATTATAAATTCCATTTTCTTTGTGTTTAGGTCAGTGGTGTCCAGCCTGCGGGCTAGATACAGCCCATGAATAATTGTTATACAGTCCACGCAGAAATGAATTAAACAGCATTTTAAAATTTTGTTAATTATTTCAAGAACCATGTACATTCAACACTAAAATAAGTGGAAATAAATGAATTTAAAAGACTGTGGTGCTTGTTGCGCCGAATATGTGAGAGTATTGAAGTTACGAAGCCACGTGTTGGTGTTGTGAATTCTGTTTTGTTTATCTGTTTTGTATCAAATATGCACATGCCCTACCAGAAGCATGTATATGTATGAGGTGCTATCAAAATGTTCCAGGGATTCCAATTATGGTGCACCATCTGCTTGACCTTGGTGACTGCACAAAAGCGTATGTGCAGTACACTTCATTGAAAATGTAACACTAATTTTTCTCAAATTATCCAGTGTGGCCCGCAAAACAAATCTAAAGTTCAATATGGCCCCTGTACGGGAAAAGGTTAGACACCACTGGTTTAGGTTAATATTTTCATTCTTGTTAGGTTAATATTGTGCTGAAAAATCAGGGCACAAGCATCTTTTAAAGTCTTTTTGTTCATTGCATGAATTTCCATAGATTGTTTAATCAAAGTAAGCATTTGCCACATTTTATTTCATCTGGATTATTAATTTAATTTGAATCTAATCTACACTTATGTCCAAAAGGAGAAACTATTTATTCTAAATCTTGAGGTAATGATTTTGAGTTTTTAACTCTCTGATGGAAGAATCCCAGGATAAATTATGCTAAAATTGTTTATTTTAATTAAAAAAAAAACAATATGAGTTACATCAATGCCAATTTATGAAATCCTCATTATTGTGCTTCTGATCAATCTGCATTATCAGTTGTTTTGTTTTTTCAGAATTTGACCATAAAAAATAAAAACCAAGCATTTTTAATTATGCCTATTCAGGCATATTAATTATCTTACATTAAAAAAAAATTCAAAATTAGTACCATCACATTTGATCCATGCATCTCCTAACAGAAATTCTTGCTTTCTTCAGACTATGTTCATATCTCTCTCTTAGTGGTGGGCCATTCACCGCAGCATGAGAGTTGTTCGATTTTAGTTTCTTTTGAGTTTCACTTGCCAACAATGAAGTTAACATTCAATTGCACACATTTTTTAACATGTGGAGAGGGGAAAAAAAAACACAATCTGAAATACTGCAGAAGAGGTTTTATTTTAAAAATATACACTTTCATATAAAAAATGGATTATTGACAATTATGTTCATAATAGATTGAAAATAAAGGATGGCATCAAATAGTAAATTTTAAATTTTTTTCATACCAACTGAAAGTTATAAAATGCCATATCTTATCCCAACATTTAACTATCAGTTAGAAGAAAATCTGCATGAACATCCGAGGGTTAAACTTTTGTATTAGTGAAACATTAATGATAACAGAAATGGTGCCGTCTTGGGTGGTGGTATTCCACTGAGAATAAGTAACAACAGTCTTCTCCTTTAGGTGAAGCATTACTTATTTGAATTAGTGCAATGTCATGGCAACTCATCATGAACGTATTCACAATATGAGATATGACTTAAACGATGCCGCTTTTGCAAATAATTTGCTAATCTAGAATTGGCTGTGTACTAACATGATGCATTTGCACTAATTTGTACATGATAACAGAACAATAAATAATTTACATCAATAACTTAAGAGCCGAATCTAAAAAGTCCTGATAAAATTACCTTCACAGTACAAATAATTTGTGTTCCTACAATCAGGGATATATATAAAAACAATGTAAATTTGATGGGTTTTTGTTTTTTTACATGTGTATTTATATTATAAACACATCTCCCCTTTATAACATATACATATGTATAAAAAAAAAAAGTTAAAAAAACAAATTTAGAAAAATCATGTTAAAGTGAATTCTTTAATGTTGAATAGCTTTCCAGCCATCACTTTCTCAAACGAACTGACAGCTTCAGACATCCTTTCTAACACGAGTTGTTTTTTTAACTGTTGTTAGGTTTTAGGTGCATTAGTGGCATGCCACTGTGTATTAATTCTGTGTGAGTTGAAAACCTGTATTTTCTCTGCCTAACTACAGGCTTGGTTGAAGAGAACTTTTACAAATTCCTGCAGATGTAAATAGAATCACACCCAGAACTCTCCAAATCAGTGAGTGGTGAAACTACTATACCTTTACAGAGGAACTGTTTTAGTTGCAGCATTGGCTGCATTTCCTTTTCCTCCTGCACTCTTTTCCTTTGTTGTGCCAACTCAGATTCCTGTTGGTCATTTCAGCATTGTACAATTCCAGCATCTCTTTTGTATTACTTATGTCCACTTTGTCAAAGCCAATCTCATTTGCCAATTCCACAATGTGTAACTGTGTAAGTGAATTTTAGAGACATTGGAAACTTGCTGGATACTATGATGCACTTCAGCCATATATCCTGTCATGCACCATTCAAGCCTAAATTATCTTCTGTCATGATGCTACAATGTTGTCTGGAGATTCCTTAATCTTGTATCCCATCCAGAACTCCTGAATCAATAGCTGGTCCTCACCACCTGTTCAATGATCAGTTGGCTTATGGTGCATTGAATATAATGGGCTTTGAATATTGCTACCACTTCTTGGTCCATTGATTGGAACAAAAATATCATGTTATCTAAATCTTGTTAACAGGATAGCCAGGCACATCAAAAACTAGCAAGGCCCTATCGTTGAGATTTTATTCCCTCCTTTTATTCTTTTATAATTCTCAATGGAGGGAGGAAAAGTGTTTTCATATTCAGAATTTCAAATTAAAAACATATTAAAATGTAATTTGGAATGACATAAATCTGAAACTTCCTGTAATTTTATCAGACCTTTAATTTATATGATAGAATTCCATTGGTGATAATTTTGCTACAAGAATAATTTAAGATTATTACTGGATGGTAATCCAAAGGCATGTAATTTTGTATTGCAAAATTCATTTTGTTGCTAAAATTAAATAGTTTCTAAAATAAAAACTATTTTCTTCTTGCTTATACAAAAACTGCCTATGTTTATCCATAAACTTCTTTTATTAAAATGCTAATTATTTTATTCTTGATTATAATCAGAGTCATCCACTGTATTAGTTTCTTATACCATAAAGTTGTAGCAATTTATGAAAGTAATAAGAAAACACAACTTGTTGATCTTTTTCAACTTTTATAGTAAATTTTTTTGTAAATGAGTGTTACAGTAAGTATAGAAATGTAACTATAATCTCATTCAAAGTTCGAGATGCAGTTATTCTCTACTCTTTTTCTATGTCAAAAACTGTACAATTCATCTCCAGTTATTTTTGGAGGAGTCAGTTCAGTGCAATAAATAAAAATGCTGTTCAGTTCAGCAAGTTTCAGGTCAAAGTCAATATGTTTCACTATATTAAGAAAATTATACAAAGACTTCACTGAATATAAAATTTAGCTGATTGTACTTGACTGGCCATTTTTAAGAACACTAGTGTGCATTCCATGTAATTAGAATTATTCATTTATTGCTGTTCTCAATAAAATTACCTTTTATAAATTCTGAAATTTAAATTTATTTAAACCTATAATGTTTAAATATAAATTATATTTCTTTACATCTCCATTTATACTCTGTATGGCAACCACAGTTGGAGGAATTTTTAACTTACTGCAGCTATTTTATTATAGTAGATAAACCAGTGCAACAATTAGCAATATACATATCACTGTCTGCTATGCCAACTGAGAGTGTCTAAGACTACAGCCAGTTCCTCACTGAAATCACTATCCTTATCATATTACATTATAAAAAAAAAAAAACATTCTGCTTGCTATTGGTTTTTTTTTTTATTATTATTTGTAGAATTTTTATTAGAAAACTTGACATTTTCAAAATCATTAAAGTCCATTTAATCTAATTTCAGACTTTCTGAAAGTTGCTATTTGGCAATTGTACCCCGGCATGACAATGTATCTATCTGTCAAGTGTCCCCGTTCAGAAACTGTACAGCTATCACAAAAATTTTGCAACACCTTTCTGCATAATTCAAAATATATAACTTAATTTAATAGCATTTAAAAATTTTTAAGTACCATTCTCTGCATTTTAAGTGTAAATAACAAAGTTAGTCATTTTTAATTAAACGTTTACTGTTTGAGGAACAAGGGCAGACTTATCTTAATCAACCAAGTTTTCTTTAAAAGAACTTTGTGTATTTCACATATATGAAATTCAGACTTTAGTGCTGTCTTTTTTCAGAAATTCCCATCATAATACAGAACTACTTTCTATAGAAGTAGCATCAAATGTTAACTGTGATATGTATAATGGTCACAATTTCAGATCAGTAATTTTTTCCTTCTAAGAATGCTTTAAAATGTTTATAATAAGCCATGCACCACTCAGGAATTCAGAGACAAACTGTTAGAAAAATTTCAATCTCATTTTATGAGATTTTTATGCTCATCACTTTAAAACATGAACAATGTCTTGTTCTTGGAAGTTTTTGGCACATTGATGACTCAAGCTGTAGTGTGCCAGTTTTTATAGCATTTGGTATTAGTATTAACAAATGCAAATTGATGTAAGAAAGTCAGTTTTATTTAGCATCAATCTTAAAAATAAGGATAAAAGTCACTTCATTTTGCCAGTCCTTCCTTACATTTACATAAGCTCTCCAGTTCTAACAAGTTTAGGTTATAATTTGATCTAAAATTTAATAACCCCCTGGCTAAAAGAGAATTTCCTTATATCTATCTGGTCTGCAACTATCATTCTATAATTTAAGTCCCATGTTCTTTATTTTGTGTGACCTGTGAGAGGAAAAAATGTCTCCATTATTTGATTTACCAAAAGTATTTCAAAGCCTTAAATATCACCACACCATGCAGAAATTTGGTACTGAAACTGAGATCTTTGGGTAATGAGAAACCTTGTAATCAAAAATGCCCACACAACAAATCTGCTGAGGTGATTATTACTAACATCACATTCTTTTAAGCCTAAGTTTAAAAAAAAAAACTACTGTAATTTTTTGTTAAAAAAACTATGCCTTTCAAGTTTATTATACAGTGGATTCCGGCTATTTGGGCCATCGGTTAATCAGGGCAGCCGGTTATTTGGGACAAATCTTAAAAAACAGAACCCAATCGAGAAACCCAAAAACAAACAGAACCCAAGCCAGGTTTTACTTTGATTGGGACAACATGCCGCTTAATCGGGGCAAGAGACCGCAGCACTGGAGATTACCCTACGATTGTCTGTGACTACCACCTAGTTCAGTCGAAATTCTGGAGGTCACAACCATAAAACAATAAAAACAATTAGCAGTCACCTGTTTATTGGGCTTTTCTGTTAGTGCAATCTATCATAAACGGGTGGTAAACTCAATCTTATTGAATTTGCAATAATACCGACAGCTAGAATTCTGTGGGTTATTATGGTGAAATGTGTTTACACTTCCATGGAATCGTCAATCATATAAAAAAATTAATTTTCAGAATTTTCTCTAAATTCCTATTTTTAAAACTTCGTAACTTGTTACTCCATTCTCACTTGCGTGTATCGTGTTACTTGCAATTTGTGTGTGTGCCGTGTTCTTTGTTATTGATTGCTTATCTTTTTACTGTTTTAAATTTTAATCCCCACCCCACAAATGTCAGTGAACAGAAACGTCAACTAGTTCGTATGTACATATTACAGTACATATTAATTATTCCAATTATCACATATATTCTTCCGATTTTCACGTATCATTTAATTTTTTTATTGGTAAGGTTGTTGTTGTTGTTTGTTGGATTTATTGGTGCAAGGGCTACAAAGGCCATAATGCACCTATTTCAATCTTATTTGATACATGATTGTTATATTAAATAAAAGGATTCAGATCAGGTGATATTTGTTTATCAATTTGAGGAAGGTAAAAACATCATTAATATCTTGTTGGTCTCCGAGAATCTGTTGTAAGGTAAGTTTATTAGAAGAATATAGATGTGAAGAGAAAGCTGTTTTTCGTTCTCTCAGATATAATGGGCATTCAATGATCAAGTGGTTTACTGTGAGTTGAGTTTGACAGTTGTTGCATCGTGGAGGGTCATCCTGAGTGAGTAAATAACTATGAGTTAGGTGAGTATGTCCTATTCGAATTCTAGCAAGTACTACTTCTTCCTTTCTATTGCCTCGTAGGCTTGATAGCCACTTCTTGTGATCCTTTTTAATCTGAAAAAGCTTATTGCTCTTTTCTCCCTGCCAAATGGATAGCCATTTTTTTCTAACATTGGTATGTATGATGCGTTTTAAATCTGTGTAAGGTATCTGCATGTCTGATTTTATGTGACTGGCGTTCTTGGCTGCAAGATCCGCTTGTTCGTTTCCTCTGATTCCAGAGTGCCCAGGTATCCAACAGAAAATTAATTTTTGCCTGTTTGCAAGAAGCTGCGCTAACTTGGTTTGAATTTGTTGTAGAAACGGATGACTGGAAGGAAATTTACACTGAAGAGCAGATACAGCACTTAAGGAATCGGTGTAGATAATAGTTTGAGGATATAATGACTGTTTTACATTGTCTAGAGCCATCAGGATAGCATACAGTTCTGCAGTGTAAATACTGTACTCCAAAGGGAGCTGCTGGGATATTGTATTGTTTGGTAGAACTGCAGCTGCTCCAACTTTATTATCTGTCTTGGAACCGTCAGTGTAAATTTGGGTAAAACTAGAGAACTGAAAAGAGTGAGTTGCATGGATCTGCTGAATACTGAAATTTGGAAGTGCATTCTTTCCCCATTGTTGGAAATGTTGGTCAACATTGGCCAAGGGTATTTGCCATGGTGGCATAGCCGTGCTAATATCTTGAATTATGTCATTCATATTTAGTTCGCTGCACGTAGTTATGCTTTGTAATCTAATGCCACATGGTTTATTCTGCAAAGGTTTATTTTGGTACAAATTATGCCATTTTGGGGTGAATAAATACTGTTTTATAGGATGATATGGGAAACTTCTGATTTTTGCTGCATAACTTAATAACAGAGCTTGCCGTCGAAGAAATAGGGGTGGTTCATGTGCTTCCGTATAGAGACTCTGAACTGGCGATGTACGAAAAGCTCCCAGTGCAATTCGGAGGGCATTGTGATGTACTAGGTCGAGCCATTTTAATACACTTTCTCTGGCTGAGGCATATGCAGGTGACCCATAGTCTAGTTTGGATCTTATGAGCGACCGGTATAAGTGCAGCAGCATGTACCGATCTGCACCCCATGACATAGCGGAAATTGCCCTGAGGAGATTCAGCTTCTTTAGACAGGTTGTACGAATGTGTTTAATATGCTCTAAGAAACTAAGTTTTCTATCCAGAATTAGTCCAAGAAAGCTAATACTCTGTTGAAAAGAAATTGGATGAGAATCAAGATGTAAATCGGGATCTGGATGAAAATTCCGTTTACGGCAAAAATGAATTGCTGTTGTTTTTTGTTTTGAAAGTCTGTATCCATTATTTTTGGCCCACTGAACAAGCTTGTTAATTGTACCTTGAAGCTGTCTTTCAATGAAACGCATGTTTTGTGAGTGGCTTGAGATTGCCAGATCGTCAGCATACAGATAAGTTTCAACTGTGTCGGGAATAACTTTTGTAATGGAATTAATCCTGAGAGAGAAGAGCGTGGCACTAAGCACAGAACCTTGAGGGACCCCCTCTTCTTGCACAAAAGTTTGTGAGAGAGTAGAGTAAAATCGTACCTGAAAGGTCCTATTGCTCAAAAAGTTCTGGATAAATTTTGGAAGATGACCACGAATACCGGATTCATAGAGATCGTGAAGAATTCCATACCGCCAGGTTGTATCAAAAGCTTTTTCGATGTCAAGACATATCATCACTAGGTGTTCGTTCCTGAGAAATGCATTTCGGATATTTCCTTCAGCTTTGACCATAAGGTCAAGTGTTGATCTAGTTCTTCGAAATCCATATTGATTTTGATTTAGAATGCATTCAGTCTCTAGGAACCATGTCAATCTGGCATTAATTATTTTTTCTAATGCTTTTCCTATACAACTAGTTAACGCTATCGGTCGGTAATTTATTGGATCTGAATGGTCCTTTCCTGGTTTTGGGAAAGCTAGTACGATAGAATGACGCCAACTGGTAGGGTAGTAGCCTTCGCCAAAGATTCTATTATACAGTTTTAGCAGAGCAGAAAGGGATTCTTCACTCAAGTGATATATCATGGCATAGTACACTCCATCAGGGCCAGCAGCACTATTTTTGGATCTTGCAAGTGCGCTACGTAACTCTGCCATGGTAAGGGGTACATTATATGGATGCTGTCGTGAAGTACTGAAATTGAGATTATGTTTTTCTGCTTGTATTTTATGTGCCTGGAAACTTGGCTCAAATGCGGTTACAGCGGAGATTTTTTCAAAGGTTTCACCTAGTGTATTAGAAATATCGGGAGGATTGCAGATTTCTTTGCCTTTTAGATATATTATCGGAGTGGTTATAGGTGGATATTTTCCATTAATTCTTCGAACTTTATTCCAAACAGTTCTGATATTTGTGGTCCTGTTTATAGAGGAGACATATTTAGACCATGTCTCTTTTTTGCTTATTCGTTGTATGTGACGAGATTTAGCTCTAGCTTTCTTGAACTGTATGAGGTTAGCTGTGGTTGGGTATTTACGAAATAAGTTCCAGTATCTATTCTTTTCTTTTTTCGCATTGCTACAGGCTTCATTCCACCATATTTTTGGGTGGGAGCAAGTTTTCATGGATGATCTGGGTATACTGGTTTCTGCAGCTGCTATCATTTGCTGAGTTATGTAAGTTACGGCAGAGTCAATGGTGAGGGTCTCGATAGTCTGAATATCTAGATGTGCCAGCTCTTGATATTTCTTCCAGTTAGCTTTGTCGAATTTCCAAACAGTTTTTATCTCAGTTTGAGGAGGAGAGTTAGCCGATAGTGTGCATATTACTGGAAAGTGGTCACTATTTCGCAGGTTATCAGTGACCGTCCAATCAATCAGAGGAAGGAGGTTTGGCGAGCATATTGAAAGATCAATTGCGGAAGTTGACCTTGAGGAAAGATGCACGTACGTGTGAGTCCCATTGTTTAATAATGTTAAGTTGTGCCTTTCAAGAAATTTTTCAATTAACTGACCTCTCTTATCAAGGTGCGAGGAACCCCCATAGGGGGTGATGCCCATTCCAGTCACCTAAGATAAAGAAAGGTGGTGGCAGCTGAGTAACTAAATCATTCAAATCTGCTAGAGAGTATGAATAGTTTGGCGAAAGGTATATGGAAACAACTGTTACCGCTATCTTAACCATAACTCTAGCAGCAATTGCTTCTAAAGTTGTTTGCAGTGGGACTGGTCTGAAAGGAGTTCTGGAGTTTACTAGCAATGCTACACCTCCATGTGCTGTATTTGAGTCGTTCCTATCCTTTCTAAGCATTATATGGTGTTTTATGCTCATAGTTATTTTAGGGGTCAGGTTTGTTTCCTGTAGACAAAGAACAGCAGGCTTATATTCAGTAATTAAGTCATAAACATCGTCTAAGTTAGCTCTGAGTCCGCGACAATTCCATTGAATGATTCTGTGCATTATTGAGGATTATCGGGTGTGTCTGCTTGCTTACGGGATGTGGTCTGTTTGCGTCTGTCTAGTCTTTTTTCCCTTTTTGGGAAATTTGGTCTAGTGACGTCCATGTCCTCCTCTTCCGCATGAAGTTCAAGTAGTGGTTCATCTCGGTGTGAATTTCTATCTATGTCCATGGTATCAGTACTGGTTTTTTGATTATTTATTTCAGAGCTTGTTTGATTAACTGGCTGTTTTACAGGATTTTTATCTGGCGGTATTGTCAATGGTGTGTTTACCGAATGAGTTGATTGCTGTTGGGTAGGCTGTTCTTTTAGTGTAGAGAGGACTGACTTGGCCCAATCAGAAATTGAGATACTTGGCGGAACTGAACAATCTGTTTGTACTGTTATGGATCGTTGCTTTTTTACAACTGAAGAATAAGATGGCAATTTATTTGAAATTAAACAATGTCTTTTTGCTTCTTGGTATGGCACCTTGTGTTCCACTTTGTACTTTTGTATATTCTTTTCAGTCTGCCACTGGATGCACTCCTTTGAAAATGCTGAATGATTCCCCTTACAGTTTGGGCAGCTTTGTATTTCAGTGGGGCAGTCTGTGTGAACATGCTCTTTTGAACCACAGGAGGCACAGGTGGTTACACCCCTGCAGACTGCTTGTGAGTGTCCAAATTTTTGGCATTTAAAACACCGGACTGGGTTTGGAATATAAGGGCGAATTTTGCACCTTAAATATCCAGCTTTAACAGTTGTTGGTAAAATTGGTGTTTTAAATGTAAGAATGACCGTTCGGGTAGGAGTAAGAACCCCATCTTTCTTAATGACTATCCTTTTGGCATTTATTACATTTTGATCGCCTAATTCCTGAACGATTTCCTCCTCAGATACGTTAAGGAGATCCCACTCGGCTATTACCCCTTTAGAGGAGTTTAAGGTGGCATGCGGGGTAACCTTTGTGGGAATTCCACCAAAAGTCGATATTTTTAATAGTTTTTCCAAGTGTTTATTCTCGTTCATCTCCACTAGAAGGTCTCCGGATTTTAATCTTCTAACCATTTTTGGTGGGCCCGCCACATTCTCAAGACATTTCTGTATTAAGAATGGGGAGAGCTTACTCAAAAGATTGTCAGTCAAAGAATGCAGTATCAAAAAAAGAGGAGCAGGGGTTTCTGTTCCTTCTTTTTTCTGCCGTTTTGCATTTCCTGCATTTAAGTCTTCTCTGTTTGAGAGATCTGGATCATGAGATCCATAAGTGGCATGTCTATTTATGTCCATCTTTGCTCCTTTTTGCCCCGGGAGAGTGTTTTTCTCCTCCCAGGTTTCCAGCCCCGCCACGTGGAGGCAGGAGCGGTGCCACCAGTGACCAAGTGGTTTAGAGGTTTAGTTAGGTTAGTATTGAGTTATATATATATACACACAAAGAAAGAAAGGTGTATTTCCTTTCTGGATTCTACTTCAAAGCTTTTAAGTAAAGAATCACTTAAGAAAAACAAGAAGAATAGTGACACTGGAAAATAAATATAACTAATCCGCTGTGAAAGAACGCTATGTATCGCACAAAATATCGCTTGGGCACTATCGCTTGGCACTCGGGGGCCATTGGTAAGGTAATAAAGGGTAAATTTGTGCTTAATATATCTTTACTTTTATAGCCTGTGGATAATATTCCTCCTATTTTCGCTCATTAGAATCGCTGTTTAATAGAATTAAAATTCAATTTACAAACGTGATCACAATGACACCGGTGCTTAGTACACATCGTATAGTGAACAGTACTTTACTATGGTGAGTCCATCGTAACGTAATTTGATTGTACAGTGAACTAATTGTAAAGCGGGGTCCATTGTATTTTTAACTGTTTATGTGAAACTTCGGATAATTGGGGCAGCCACTTAATCGGGCCAAAATGCACTAGTCCCGATGTGTCCCAAATAACCGGAATCGACTGTATTTACAGTTTCAATGACGTCTTTGTTGCAAACAAGTAATACGTATAACTTAACGGTGTTCAATATAAATGGTTCAAATATTGATTTCAATCCAGTGTGATCTTTATCAGCTACACTCTGATAAAGTTACTATCACTACAGTTTGCAAAGTCTGCTGAGATGCCATGAAACATTACCAAATCACGCAGAAATCTGGACTGCAATAGCTTTTAACTCTTAAAGCATGTGACATGGAAGATTGTGTGATTTTGCTCCATGTGAAAGTTACAATTTTATGTATTTTAATCTAGTAGGTTCAAGGACTGTTCTAACTATAGAAGTACATTCAGAAATAATGAATAACAAAGGAAATTCAGAAAAGTGAAATTACCAAATTTTCACTGACAAACAACAGAAAAGCTACATTTAATATAAAATAAACTACCACACTCAAGGTTAGATAGATACCTTCAGTTTTCAGATCTGTGCTATTTTCAGCAGTCGAGCCATATATGCCAAAAATGTTGACCAGGCTTGCCAGATGGTTGGGGAGATTTATGGCCAAATTAATGTTTAAAAAAGGCCAACTCCTAAACTCCATACAAAACTACAAAAAAACAAAAATCAAACTTAAAATATATTAAATTTATTATAATATATAATAAAAAAATTTAAATACACTAAAAATTAAAATAACTCTCCCGAAATTACAAGAAAATTGTTGTCTTCATCTCCTTCTTCCCGTAAGGCAAGTTGCTCCTTTTGTTTTGGGCTAGCAAAGCTACTACTGGGAATACTAGTTCTATAATCATTCCCCACATCTGCTTTAAACTTGCTCAGCATAAATATTTGTAGCAACAAAGTCCTTACAACATATGATTTTCCAAAAGATGTGATCTAATTCTAATGCCTTCATCCAGAAGATTAATTTGAATCCTATTCCTTTGTTTTGACAGCAGTAACCAAAGAAAAGATCCTTTCAACAATAACATTACTTACTAGTGTGACCAGACATGTTAATGCACATGTTGCCAGCTGATTTTTTGGCGCCTCCGTAGCCAGGTGGGAAGGAGCAGCAGTGCGTAGCACACGCTTCTTGATTAGACTGGGGTTCGAGCCCGTCACCACCAAATACGGAGGATGCGGACAGGTCAGGGAATGACCACCGCATATCCCGGAGCAATATGGCCTTAGTTGCTAATGCTCCTAAAAATCAAATAAACAACAACAACAACAGCCAGCTGATTAAAATTGCAGTGCTTAAGAGACATCCATCCAAAATTCTGCAGTATCTTTAGGAATTCCATTGTTCTCAAAAATATTTTCTTGTCAGCAGTCAATTAGATTAACTTTCCTATACTGCTGTTCAATTTTATCTAACTTATCAGCAGCTAAATGCAACATAGATAGGTCATTAAAATTACCTTTTGCTGTTTGACTCAATATGATGTGGTGATTAAGCAATGAAAGTTTTCTAAAAATTTCAGCTGTCAGGCAATTTCTTATTTACTTGATCTATTGCTTCAACAATTAACATTCTGTAACTTCTTTTTACCTCAACAACTTTACATTTTCCTTCACATTCATGTGGACTATCTTTCAGTTTATTTAGATAAGCTCCACCTGAGCTCAATTAAATTTGGCTCCACAACCAATTTTTTCTAAATCCTTTTCACTTCCATCAAGATTGTAAAGTCTGTTAAACAGTGTTTTTTTGAGTGACACCAACTCATTAGAGTATGAGGATTCATATTAGTGGCTTGAAACACTGCATTTACAGTTTCAAATTCTTTTACAATTGGTGTAGTAAACACAAAATAAAAATAATTCATATCATCATACAGCATTTCTTTCAAAATTCTGGCTTTGTATCAGGATGGCCACAGCACTAATGCTGAAAAATAAGCTTAAGTTTATGCTAGTTAAGTAAAATATTAAGCATGACTTTCCCTCTAACAAGCCATCTAGTCTTAGAAGCCTTTTAAAATGGGGGTAATTGTGCAGTCAGATATGAAGTTCTCTAAGCAATGCAGACAAGCTGCCAGGGAAACACATGGGGTTTTGTCTATGATATACAGAAATTTTGCTAGCAGCAATGGTCAGGCCACATCTTGAATACGCAGTATTCAAGATGTCTGGAGGCCTCATTTTAGGAAGGATGCAGATCTGCTGGAATGGGTACAGAGAAGGACAATGAGATTAGTAATGGGAACAAAAGGGTGCTCTTACCAAGAAAGGCTTCAGTTCTGCAAATAGCAGCGTCTGGAGACTAGGCACCTGCATGGTGATCTGATTGAGGTGTTTAAGGCTTTGAATGGATTGAGCAAGCTCAATGCTGATGGGATTCTTACTCTTGCTCAGACCACATACATGAGGAGGCAAAAATTCAAATTGAGGAAGGATGATTACAGAATAGATGTGCTGAAGTTTGCCTATAGCCTGCAGGTGGTTGGTTGCTGGAACAATCTTCCATCTGTTGTGGAAGTGGATAGCTTAAATAAATTCAAAGAAGAACTAGACAAACTATTGGAGGGAATGGATAGGTGAAATGGGAATTTTCTTTGTTTTTGGCTGATGCTGCATAAGCTTTCTTGCATCATTTGCCACTTGATACTGTATTCTTGGATGTTGAGTCAGGTCATAAGCATTCTGGCCCTAGTATACATCCTGAAACAACATTTTAATATTAGAAAATATTAAATCCTTACCATTCTAAAAGAATTTAGAGAAAACACTCTATATGACCATAAACAATATAAAGCAAGCTTTGCAATTTCCAGAGGAGTTTCCCAGGGTGAAGTCCTTTCTGCACTTCTATTCGCTGCTGCTTTGGAGCCCTATATATATGTTCAAACCAAAGTTTTTAGTTCCCTACAGATGACCTTGAGTTCTTTATAACATCAGTCAAACCAGATCCAAAGAATCAACAATGAAGCACAAATCCATATCTCAGTTGTTGTTGTTGTTGTTCTTTTTTTGGTGCAAGGGCTGCTTAGGCCATATTGCACCTATCACCGTTATAAATGTTACCCATATCTCAGAAAACTTGAAAAGTACCTACTCTCTACAACAGTGCAAATCAATTTTACAAAAAAAAAAAAAGTACAAAATGATAGTGTTATCTGCATCCAAGGAGAAAAAAATTGAAAAGGTTAATTCTTTCAACATCACAACAACATATAGACCTAGGACTAACCTGGAATAATAGTTTGCTTTTCACTTACCAATTTAAGAAAGTCACCAAAGCAAAACCATTTGTCACCCTTCTGAACATTAACAATATCACTAAGCTTGTCATATAACACATTCAACAACATCTCATCCCAATGATCAGGATATACCAGAAGAAACTGCAAAATATCTATTAGTCAAATATGAATAAGTCGATCTCTGTGGGACTAAACTTTCTGCACAAGCAGCTGATGCTGAAAATATTAACTATGGAAAACTGTCATACAATACCATTTAAACTCTTATGGAAAGAGCAAAGTGTTTACCAAAAAGTAAAACAGCCTTAAAAGCACACTGTTGCAGCAAAACTGTCTGACTCATGTTTTGCGCAATAAGACATACTAAGGGAATACTTGATACTGATATCATTTTCAATAAGCTCACTGTACAATTTCAGATAATGTTTTGAGAATATTCTCTACTAATATCACTTGTTGTCAGTGCATTCTAGTAAGAGATTATTATATGTTGGCAGTATGCAGGAGGTTCCCCTATTTCTAATTCTGTACTCAAAATCTCATAGACTTATAGACACCACACGAACCTTGATGTCCAGAGTATGGGAGCAAAGGTTACCCCAGGCTTCACATACACAAGAACCCTGGATTGAGGCTAAAAACCTGGCACCAGTAGCACAGTCTGATAATAGCTACCAGTAAGAGTCTGAACTGGCCTACACATCAACCCTGATGTTCAGAGCATGGGAGCAAAGGTCACTCCAGGCCCCCACTACACAAGAACCCCGTATCCAGGATAAAAACTTGGCACTATCCTATTGGGTAATGGAGTTAATCACTCACCTATAAATTAACTGCTGGCAATGCCTCTTGCCTGCATGCACATCAGGTTTCTGGGCACATTAGCACGAGGAGTCTGTCAGTAGCATGGTCTGATAATCGGTATCAGTAAGATACCTGAAACATCACTTTAATGTATAGTAATGTAGGTGAACAGCTTAGGAAACTATATTATTAATTTCACGTGGTATTAATATAATAATCATCTTATAGACTTAACCAAGAATTATCATACTTTCAAATTTCTAATAAAAGTGCATTTATTACCAAATCTCCTATATTATCCTCTTTCATCAAACCTTGTATTGTATTGAGAGGATCTAAGTGTAGTCATCCTAATCCAATTCTTGATATCTGAAATTTTCAAAGAATTCAGTTAGAATTATCTAAATTAAAATTATCTACACTGTATTTAACAAAATGAAAGAGAAAATAAAAATTAACATTTATTACATGGATATAACCAGGGGTAGTCCCAAACTCCAAGGGCAGATATAGGCTGAGATTTTTGATTAAGTGAGAAACATTTTGCTGAGTGGCTGAGTCATTGGAGTTCAGTTATGGCTTATAAAAATTGTGGAGTGAATCCCACATTAAAAATTAAAACCTTTATCCCACATTAAAAATTAAAACCTTTATCCCACATTAAAAATTAAAAAATAATCTTACTAAAATATTTCTTTTCAATAATAATATTGAAAAAATTAAACAATATAATTATTAAATTATATCATAATATAATATGATTATTATATAATACAAAATTATTATATGACAATATTAGAAAATATAAATTTTATTCATCAATATATGTGACATAATAATAAATTCTCATAAATGTAAGGAAATGAATTATAATTCATATTCCTCTTGTATGCATGCAGAAATCAAAAGGGTAATATTCTTTTATCTTATTTGTGGTTCTTAATAATCTGGGCACATTAATTTTAGCAACTTATTTTTCTCCTCTTGAATTTGGCACTCTAAGAAACTGTGAAGTTCATCTATGTGGATGCGCTGCCTCTGAATTTATCTAAAATATACTTACAAAATTTATTTTGTAAGTATTACCAGTATGCTAGGTCTATAATAAAACCATTATGTTATGCTAATACTGAGAAATTTATTGATATATAGTGAAACCACTTAACATGTTCTAAAATTAATTGCAATAACAAAGAACACATAGTTATGTCTTCAAGGCTATCATAGAAATTAACACCATTGTTAAGACAACTTGATACAGAATCAGTAAAATTTGAGCTTTGCCAAGTATGACCTTAATTACTGTATTAGCATGTCATATAAGACTGTTCTTTTCTACAGTGCTCTACAATATTCCAGAAGGGACAATTAGCATTACCATTAGTAGAGGCATATGATGCAAGAAAGCAAGCGTATGCAGCATCAGCCAAAAAAAAAAAAAAAAACTCACTTCCACTTCAACCCTCCGTTCATTCGAAATACCTGTCCAGCTGAGCCTTAAATTTATTTAGGCTATCAACTTCGACGACAAGGGATGGAAGTCTGTTCCACCAACCAACTACCCACTGGCTAAAGGCAAATTTCCGCACGTCTATCCCACATCTGTCTTTCCTCAATTTGAATTTATGCCCTCTCAGATGATTATTCTGAGCAAAAGGAAGAATCCCATCAGCATTGAGCATGCTCAAACCTCTATCAGATCACCTCGCTGGTGCCTAGTCTCCAGACACTGTAATTTGCAAAACTTAAGGCTTTCTTCGTAAGAGTACCCCTTTGTTCCATTCGCTAATCTTGTTGCCCTTCTCTGTACTCGTTCCAGCAGCTCTACATCCTTCTTGAAATGAGGCCTCCAGACCTGTATACAAGTATTCAAGGTGTGGCCTGACCATTGCTTATACAAGGGAATAATCACCTCCTTATCCCTGCTAGAAACCATGACACCATGAGCTACTCTTGCAGCCCGTCTGCACTGCTCAGAGAACTTCATATCTGTCTGCAAAATTACCCCCAGGTCCTTTTCATTCTCTACCACTGTCAGTGTAGTACCACAGAATAGATATGTTGCTCTGGGATTGCTGTTTTCATATGTAGTACTTTACATTTGTCAATGTTAAACTTCATTTGCCACCTCTCAGCCCATCTGCTCAACCTTTCCAGATCCTGTTGCAGCAGCATAGTGTCAGTAGTGTCCTTGACAACCCTGCCAACCTTTGTATCATCTGCAAACTTGGACATTAAGCTTGATATACCATCATCAATATCATTTATAAATACAGAAAACAATAATGGACCCAACACTGAACCCTGAGGACTCCACTAATAACATTAGTCCACAATGAGCAGTGTCCATTGATTACCACTCTCTGTCTTCTCCCCCTCAACCACCCCTTTATCTATAGCAGCAATTTGCCTCCAATGCTACACTGCTCCAATTTGTGCAGCAGTCTTCCATGTGCAACAGTATCAAAGCCTTTCTAAGATCCAACTATATAATATCAAAGTTATTCCCTGCATCCAGTTCTTTGGTGACTGCATCATAGTATCCAATCAAATTGGTCAGGCAAGACTTCCCCTTAAGGTGCCTCCGTAGCCAGGTGGGAAGGAGCAGCAGTGTGTAGCACACACTTCTTGATTAGACCGGGGTTCGAGTCCGTCACCACCAAATATGGAGGATGTGGAAAGGTCAGGGAAAGACCACCGCATATCCTGGAGCAATATGGCCTTAGTTGCTAATGCTCCTAAAAACCAAATAACAAACAAAAAAAAAACTTCCCCTTAACAAAATCATGCTGTGTCCGAGCTATAAATGAAGTCTTGTCTAGATGATCCTGCAGTGCTTCTTTAACCAGTGCCTCCATTAATTTTCCTGGAACAGAAGTTAAACTCACAGGTCTATAATTACTTGTGTCAGCCTTTGATCCTCCTTTGTGAATTAGGGTCACATTTGCACATCTCCAGTCTGTGGGTACCTCCCCTGAGTCCAAGGAAACTCTCATAATTATGACTAAGGGTTTGCTTACTTCCTTTGCAGCCTCCTTTAATATAACTGGATAGATCCCATCCACCCCAGGTGCCTTTCTTGTGTTAATCTTCAACAATTTCTCCTCCACTTTACTCTCAGTTATTACAAGATTCTCTAGCTTACTGCCAGAGTTGAATACACCTCTGACATTACCCTCGCTGAATAACTCCTCATGTGTGAATGTCGGTGAAAAATATTCATTTAGTTTGTTAGCTACCTGAGCAGGATCATCAACAGTTGACCCATCGATATCAAGTGGACCAATCTGATTCATCCCCTTCCTTCTAGAGTTTACATAAGTAAAGAACTCTTTGCTGTTTTTCTTTACATCCCTTGCCAAAGATTTCTCGTAATCTGCCTTTGCCTGCCTAACCTCCTTTGTAACTTGGTTACAGATCAACTTGTATCTATCATAGGCTTCTGTGTCATGTGTTAATTTATATGTATCCCATGCATTTTTCTTCTCTGTCATATGTCTCATTAGTTCATCTGACATCCATTTAGGCCTAAACTTTGAACAATATTTCTTAGTTGGTATGTAAAGCCTAGTAGCTTCCAAGATAAGTTCTTTGAATGCTTCCCATTTTGAATTTGCTGTTGGTAACATCTTCAGTTGGTCTCACTGTATAGAATTTAAATACTGTCTCAGACCATCGTAGTCGCCTTTACGAAAGCAATAACCCTTCCCTTTACCCCTGATGGTAGTTACCTCTTTGAGTAAATCCCACTTCAGCACACTGTGATCACTGCCACCTAGTGGTTCCTCTATCTGCAGATTCTTAATGAATGAAGAATCACTACTGATAATCAAATCAAGAGTATTACTCCCTCTAGTTGCCTCCCAAACATGCTGATGTAGAAAACAATCATCCAATAAATCCACAAAAGCCTTGCTAGTGTGTGAGTGACCAACCCACAAATTCCAGTCAATATCTGGGAAATTAAAATCCCCCATTGTAAGAATCTCTGATTTACTGGCCCACTCTATTTCCCTGTACAGTTTCTTATTATACTCATCAGAGTCATTAGGCCTATAGCACACTCCTACTCTCAATTTTGATCTCCCAATGCTTTTTTTTTTTTTAGGAGCATTAGCATCTAAAGCCATATTGCTCCGGGAATATGTGGTGGTCATTCCCTGACCTTTCCGCATCCTCCGTATTTGGTGGTGGCGGGCTCAAACCCTGGTCTAATCAAGAAGCGTGTACTATGCACTGCTGCACCTTCCCACCTGGCTACGGAGGCGCCCCCAATGCTTATGTCACACCAAACTGACTCGACACTGCACTGTCCAGCGGTGTCGACTGGCTTCACTTCCTTGGATTTTATTATTATTATTACTAGATATATAGTTCAAGGAAGCCCGAAGCTTATGCTGCACCAGCCAAAAAAAATTTCTGAGTTACCCCGAGAGAGAGAGAGGAATAAAAAGGGAATCACCAAGAAAGAGAAGAATGATGATATCCAGCTCAGGACCCTGGGTATGCCAAGCCCATACTCACCAGATGTGAGCCCCTGGGGTTGTTTCTTAACTAATAGCATAACCCCTCCTCCCTTCCTATCCTTTCTGTAGACGTACTCCCCAAATTCCAGTTCTGCATTCCTTATATCTGTGTGACACCACGTCTCTGATATCCCAACAATATCCGCCTTTGATGCTTTGAGCAATACCTCAAATTCATCAAATTTATTTACCAAACTCCTAGCATTGGTGTACACGCAAGTATACGTGCACCTGTTTCTATTCTTAGCTACCCTAACACAACCCATGTGTTTACTTGTACCTCAATGACTCCCAGCAGTCGCTGAAATATCCTGCATCTTGTTTTTCAGGCTTCTGCTCATTCCAATAGAAGCAGTGCAAGAATCACTTTCACCTCTGCCAGTGGTTACTGTTAATCTATTAGTCTTTGTATCCCCCTAAGCTAGCAGTTTTCCGACCCACCTAACACTGCTTCGATAGCATCAGCAAATATTCTTGCACCCTTTCTATTTAAGTGTATCCCATCCCTGTAGAAGCAGTCTCTCCTGTTAACAAGTACAGTTCAGGCTGAAAAAAATTCTACCCCTTGAGCCTTGCACAATCTTTCCAGGGCCGAATTGATCGACAAGGCTCTCATCATATACTCCCTCCTATCATGTCTGGGTAGAATTGCAGACACTTTCAAATTCAACCCTAATTCATGGCTTTTTTTCAATAGTGACCTGTACTTGTTAAGTAATTCTGCCGGTCTCCTACTCTTGATATCATTAGAATGATATCAAGAGTAGGAAACTACAACGTCATCAACCTTTGCCCCTGGCAGACATACCCTGGTCCTGTTCCACGTATCCCTGACAATTTGGACATCCTAAGTGGGAAAACACTAAAGAGGATAAGAGTATCCTTCACCAACACAGAAACAGTATGTGGAATAAACTTGAAAATGAAAGAGATTAAAATGCTCCAGCACTGGTAAAGGAGAAAGCCTATAAACAATATTCAAATTGCCCAAATATGGCCTTAATTACTGTATTATCATGTGGTATATAAGGCAGTTCTTTTCTACAATGCTCTACAATAGTGCTTCTCAAACTATCTGTGGTGAAGGACCAGTTTCTTTTATTTAAAATCCATTGCACACTGATACTTTTTGTAAAATACAAATTGTCGCAGACCGGTAATGGACAAATTATCGCAAACCAGTAACCTTCTGTGACGAATTGAAAATTTGTCGTGGACGACTAACAAAGAGCTCATGGCCTGGCACTGGTCTGTAGACCACTCTGAGTAGCACTGCTCTACAACACCAGAAGAAAGAATTTGGACATCCTAAGTAAGAAAGCAGCAAAGAGGATAAGAGCACCTTTCGCCTACAGAGGAAAAGTATGTGGAATAAACTTAAAAATGAAAGAGCTTAAAATGCTTCATCGTGGGTAAGGGAGAAAGTCTATAAACATTATTCATATTGTAAAATATTAACAACAAGCTAATACCTTGCAACAAAAAACAAAAGTAGGCATAAATACACTGAGTGGCTAATTTATTAAGTACCCTCCCATCATCCAAAGAATCGACTGGTCCATTCAGAGAGACAGTGTCATATGTCCATACCACTCCACAAAGTAGGTGATAGCAAATATTGTGTGCAGTTTAGTAAGATAAAATGCCAATAGTGAATGATTTTGACTAGAGTATGACAGTTGGCTCCTGATGAGCTAGTGGTCATGGTCACTGTGTAGTCTTCACATACAACTGTGTCTAGGGTGCACTAAGAATAGTCCAAAAACCAGAAAATATCTAGCAAGTCAAAGAGAAGACTACAATCAGTCAAATGATTGTGGTACAATAGCAGTGTGCAAAAGAGTATATCGGAATGTACTGGACACTGTCAAGTATGAGAGTACTGCTGCAGATGACCTCACTCTTATCAGCTAAATCAAGCAGTAACTGCAGCTGCAGGAGCAATGACACTGGCTGTTTGAGGAATGGAAAACGTTTTCCTGTCAGATAAAGTCCAGTTTACTGTTCCATGCTGATGGCAGGACCATTGTATAGTAATAGCAGCATGAATCAATGAGCACATTGTGTTCATTGAATGGTGTTATCACTGCAGGCTAGTGGTGTGATGGTGCAAGATGTTTTTCTGGTATATGTCAAGTTTCCAGATCCCAGCAGATCAACAACTGCATAGCACATACTGTTTTCAGCATGTGTTCAAGCTGGTTTGGAAGAGAGAGTTGGAGAATTACAGATGCCAATTCAGAAGAAAAATGCATGAAAGTAACTATAGAAAATGCAAGCAGAAACTGAATGTCTGAGACAAAAAGTGGAGAGATTTTGTAAGAGACAAGTCATTAAGTAACCTGGCTGCCCTCTTCTGCACTAAACCCCAATACAAACCAAAGCCCTCTTCTAAATAGAGTCTAGAATCTTGAGAGAGAGGTTTGTGAGATACCACCACAGATGTAGGAACAATATTTCATGGTAGGGGAGATTTGAGATTTGTACAGAGTGAGTAGTTGTTTAGAAGAAAAGTACAGTAATGCTTTTTTGAAAGCAAAAAAGAAAAGCTGGTTTTTGTGCTGCAGAGGAAACAATACTTGTGATTTGCTTATGGCAAGATAGATTAGAAGTCAGGGTAATCATTAATAAGATATGTAATCTTATCTGGAAATCTGAGTATTGTTGAAGATGTACATGGGAGCAGTATGCTCTTTTCATGAGAAATAAGATGAGTGAGTTTTAGGATTGAAGTTAACTAAGTTTTCTTCCCCCAACTCGAGAATTACCTGGAGACCAAATTTAAGGAAGTAGTTGTGAATATGCAAGAAGTCAAGGCTGTTTTTGCAGGAAAAACGTTTCTCAAACTGGAAAGTGGAATGTAGTATGCTATCATCATCAAAACTATGGTTAGGATTTACAGTTAGTCAATAGATGAAGGCCATATATATATATATATATATATATTGGCACCTCCGTAGCCAGGTGGGCAGGAGCTGCAGTGCATAGCACATGCTTCTTGATTAGACTGGGGTTCGAGCCCATGACCACCAAATTTGGAGGATGCAGAAAGGTCAGGAAATGACGAACGATATCCCCGGAGCAATATGGCCTTAGTTGCTAATGCTCCTAAAAACCAAATGACAAACAAACAACAAACATTAACACATAAGAGGAAAAGAGAATGAGAAAGAGCTGTACCTTAGAGAACATCAGCATTGGTGGAAAGCTGGAAAAGAGAGAGCCATCTATCACCACCTGCAGTGAGCAGTCAGTGAAAAAATTACATACCCAACTGCAAAAATTGTCAGTAATCCATATAAGATGGGCTCGTTTAGACATTTGTGCAAAACATGATCAAAAGCTTTAGAAATATCAAGAGCAACTGCTTGAGTTTTGGTAAACTTTTCCACTGAAATTTTTAAAGATGAGTAATATAAGCCAATGTATCACCAGTGAATCAACCCTGAAGGAATCCATAATGGCAATCACCAATGATGGAATTTCTCAAGACAGTTTAAGAGTTAGCAGTTGATGAATGTCTCCATCACTTTGGAAGGAGATAAATGTGTTGGGACAATAACTACCTACAAACTAGGCACAATATGGCCTAAGTTGCCCTTTTGCCAGAAAACACCACAACAACAACCTACAAACTAACTACAATAGTCACCTTCTTTAAGAATTAGCTGGATGTGAGCAAATTTACATGCAGAAGGAATCATCAATGGAATAAGAAAGTATACAAAGCAACACAAAAGAGGAGCAAGTTCATGAGCAAAGGTTATGAGAATAAGTGGAGAAATGCCATCAGGACCTGAAGCTTTCTTGGCATCAAGGCTGTTTCAGAATTCTTCTAAAGACTGTGGGAGGCACTGAACAGAGTGTACTGGGTATAGCAGAAGGTGATTTATCAAAATCATCAATACAAGAGTCAGAAGAAATGTAGGATGCTAGTAAGACAACTTTATCTTTAGCTGAGAATGCAACAGTGCTATAAGGTTGTAACATAAGTGGGAGCATAGATGGGCAGAAGTTGCAACCCACAGAGACCAGACTGCTCAAGGCAAGAGACCAGAATGCTCAACTATCATTTTGACAAAAGACACTCTTGTGTATTTAAATTACATATCACCATATGAACGGTAATTAGTAATTCAAATTTACACAACTAAAATCTTGTTTTCATTTTCATTTAACTCATTCTCATAATTAGAACACCATCATCTGACACCAAATCTAACTGGCTTAAAAGTCGGTGATATTCTTAAAAATAAAATAAAAGAGCTATATAACAAAGGTTTTGGATTTCATAACAGGAATTTGTCCAAGATACTCTTTTCTGAAATCTAATCTGTCTAAAAGAAGGTTTGTTATTTTGTTATGTTTGTTATTTGGTTTTTAGGAGCATTAGCAACTAAGGCCCCAATATTGCTCCGGGGATATGCAGTGGTCATTCCCTGACCTTTCCGCATCCTCTGTATTTGGTGGTCGGGCTCGAACCCCAGTCTAATCAAGAAGTGTGTGCTACGCACTGCTGCTCCTGCCCACCTGGCTACATAGGTGCCTAAAAAAAAAAAAAAAAGAAGAAGAAGGTACTGAATGCAGTGTGGATCCTGTAAACAGAGGCAAATATGTGTTAAAATGGCAGTAATGGAAAGAGGCATTTCAATCTTGTTTAACCCAAAGTTTCTTTTACAGTAACATACATGTATGCAAATTAAATAAAAACTCAGTAATAAAAAAATTTAAAAAAAAACATTATCAAACAACTGCAAAAGTCATGAGATACCTCTGTTTAACTAGAGGATCCACAGAACACAACTGAAAACCACTGACTAACATGACAGAGTAAATACCATCCTTGAGAATTATCAATCAAGAGAAGACTGAAATTTGTTCACTTATTGGCTTATACGAGGAGTGGTAAAAAAGTAATGCCTCCTATTTTTTTCCTCAGAAAATTTAATTCCCGCAACTATGCCTTTTACATCAATTAATCCTTAATAAAAACACTTATTTTTCCACAAAATCACCATAATTTTCTATGCACTGCCGCCATCTCTGAGCCAGATGCTGTATTCCAATCCTGTAAAATTCCTTACTCTTGCTCCGGAGGGCTTTGTGAACAGTGTGCATCAGCTGGTCGTCGTCTGCAAAATGGGTTCCATTTTGCTAAATGGAAATACTATGTGCATCCTTCAGCGGGCCAAAGAGGCGACAGTTGAAAGGTACAAAATCCGGGCTATGAGAGGGGGTGAGGAAGAACAGTGCACCCCAGCTTTGCAATGGCCTCCATTATGTGCAGACTGGTGTAGGGTTGTGCGTTGTCATGGAGAAGAAGAACCTTATTAAGGTTTTTGTCCAGTCAAACTCTACAGATGTGGGCTTTCAACTTTTTCGATGTTTTCACATACTGGTGGAAATGTTGTGATGCCAAGCTCCAATAAGTCCACAAGCAAGACTCCATCTTTGTCCCAAAACACAGTCACCATGACTTTACCGACAGAAGGCTGTCTTTTGAACTTCTTGTGTGGTGAATTTTGATGGTGCCACTCCGTCGACTGTCTCTTCATTTCAGGGTCATAATGATGGATCAGGTTTCGTCACCTGTGACTATGCATGAAAGATAACCCTCTCCTTCACTCTCATAGTGCTGGAGAAGTTCCGTACAGATGACTTTCTGGGTGACTTTCCGGGCTTCTTTGTGCTCATGTGTCAGCATGTTCGGGACCCACCACGCACAAATCTTGTTGTCTGGTTCCTTTATGATGGTTATCACAGCAAGTTTCCCTATATCTACTACATCACACAATTTGCGTGTTGTGATGCAGCAGTCCTCCTTGATCAGTGCGTCGATCCAGCTCTTGTTTCTGTTGTCACTGATGTTACTGGCTGGCCGCTTTGGGGCTTGTCAACAATGACACTTTCCTCACTCTTAAAGTGTCTTACTCAATGTCTAACTGTACTCACATTTACAGTATTGTCACCATAAACATTTTTGAGATGCATATGGATTTCGATAGGCGTCACTTCTTCCTTGGTAAGAAATTCAATCGCCACTCTTTCCTTGATATCTGTAACATCTACCATTTTGAACTATTCGTGTGATGCACTCACAAGACTGATCACAGTGCCACTCAATATGGTAAAACTAGAGACCTCTAGTGACCACTCAGTGACATGCGAAATGATCAACGCCATTACATTTGAAAGCAAAAAATCAGAAGACATTACTTTCGTACCGATCATCATATCTAGAAAATGAACTGAGAGAAATAGTTGTGAAAAGCTTGATATGTATCTTCCAGATGGTATTATTTTTCTGTAAGTTTACTATGTATTTTATATTATGTTCATATTAGATATGAACAGATCTCTGCATAATTCTTTCTTCTGAAACTTTTAAACTTACCTGTATTACACCTGCAGTAGTGTGTACAGTGGCAATGCAGCCAGTTCTAAGTCTAATAAAATGTAACAGGGAGGGGCACCACAAAGAAAGTTGTCTGCTCAGTCCATGGTAAGTTTGTGGCCACTCAGTCCGTGATCTCAGTCTACAGTATCCTGAAAGATAATAATGCAGGTGTACAATTAGTAAAAGTGATGGCTAAACTCATACTACTGTCAATTATTACACAATTTCACCCAAATTACTAGAAATATCAGAAAATAATATGAGATGCAGAGGAGGATAACTAATCCAGAGAGGGAGCAGCTTTGTCAGCTTGTTCATTCTCTAAAATCTGCACGTGCTGATCCAACAAAAGATAAACTATTTGATAATGTTCCTGTTTTGCATTAGAAGGCTTCTAATTTGATTTAAGACAGGATGAACTGTACAGAGAGAGAATTCTGCAATGCATGGATTGAGTTTAAGGAGTCAGAATGAATTATATATTTTAAGGAGGAGTCACCAGGGCTGGTTTGTAGTAACAAAGCTCACCAAAAGTGTCAAAACTTTTACCCTTTTTGTAATAAATGAAATAATAAAATAAAATAGTAAAACAATAACAAAGGCCTTGTCCAACAATAATAAGAATAATATATATTTTCATGTATTTTTATTTATAAGATAAATAAGAGAAAATAAACAACGTAATCAAATTTAAATCAAATAATTGAATTAATCAAATTTAAAGAAAGAATTAATTTCGTTTGCACAGTTTTAGTCTTATATACATTCTTAACCACAGCACAGACATTATCTAATGCAATAGTGTTTTCTCCAACAATACTACTGCAGAGAAATACATTTTCTATTAGGTTCAATACATTTTGGGCATCTTTTTAGAAGGCAGGGTGAGTACTTATTTATTTTCATCACTGGTAACAACACCTTCATCATTTTACTTAGTACTACGTAGTAGTACTAAATAAAATGAGTTCTTCTCTAAATCAGATAGAGAGGCCTAAGGCCTCTCTATCTGATTTAGAAAGGCCATGATTCTGTTGTGAAACAGCTACAGTCTGGGGAGGGAAGCTGAAATAATAGTTGATATTGCTGCTGCTCCAACAGCTGTACCTGCAGTTCTGTCTGAATATAATGGTAAAATTCCAACACAGTTCTGAATATGAACTGTGAAAGATAGGTGTCACAGACTGGCTATGAAGCAAGAGCTCCGGGATGGTGAGCATACAGTGCTTCCTACTGTATGTTATTAATAAAACACGAAGGGGCATAAATTCAAATTGAGTAAGGTTGGTTGCAGGTTAGATCTGTGGAACTGTTGGTTGATTGTTGGAACAAACTTCCATCTATTGTTTTGGAAGGGTAGTTTATATAAATTCAAGGAAGAACTAGACAAACTATTGGAGGTCGATGGACTGGTTTAATTTTTTTTTTTTTTCTAATTTGTTGTATACACTTGCTTTCTTGCATCATTTACCACTACTAATAAATACTATTGCCCCTTGGGGTTGGAATATATCCAGTAATTTTGAGAGAAGCAGCAATAGAGTGAAGTGCACCAAAATGTTTAATTATGAAAACATCATTCAGATCAAGAGATTCCTTTGGATTGCAGAAGTACTAATGTAATATAATGCTAATGCAGAAGTGCCAATACATAAAGGCAATTCTAAAAGCAAAGTAAGTAACTACAGACCAGTAAATCTAACGTCAGTGGTAAAAAAAAATTACGGGTGTTTATCCAAAATGCAATACATCGCCATATGGATAGAAGTTTTACGCTGGGAAAAATCACGCTTAACTAACCTTATTCGCTATTCTGATAGTCACTCATGACCCAGATGAAGGAAATAATTTTGTCATTATTTTGATTTTAGAAAAGAATGTGATTCAGTCCTGTATGAGAAGTTGCTGTGTATGCTGGAATCAAGAGAAAGATCCTTAGAAAGATTGTGGAGTGGCTGCAGGGCATGAGGAAGCTGAGAATGAAAGCAGTAGCCTTGAAGTATTTATTGCTAGATAACATCTAAACGTGACTAACATAATGCATAGCATTATGTTCAGTAGCAACTCGGACTTTGTTCTTCAGTTTTTTTAGAACAGTATGGAATTGTAACTGATAAATCTGATCTTCACGAAGAAGCGCGATAGGCAAAAATGCAAATGAATGTATGAGTCTCGTAATCGCATCGAAAATTGCGCTCACACTCCACAAAAAAATCGCCATTTTTACTGTTTACGTTACTTGTGCGCCACCTGCTGGCGAACTTGCAACTCACACCCGTAAAAACTTAAAAGATCACGGCTTTTATTCAGTGCTTGGTATGTTCGAAATTATAAATACATGTTATAAATAGAGACACGAAATTAAAGGCATACAAAGAACAGTCCATGGTATTCTATCAATGATATATAGAAACTTTGCCGGCAGGACCTCTATTCATATTTCTCTATGCAAAGCCCGCTAAAATAAAGTGTTCCGTGGTCTATTTGATTATTAGTCTATTTCAGTATTAATATTAGTCTATTCCAGTCTATTAAGTATATTAATAGCCGAAATTTTTCACTCCGTGGCTGAGTTGGTCTCAGGCGTAGATAGCAAGGTTTTTTACCCAGAAACTTGGGTTTTTCATCCAGAAAACAGACAAATCGACCTTAGAACACACGCAATTAACAGACATAAGACATAGTACGGCAGATGAATTTAATTATTCTGGTGGTCTAAATATAATAGTTTTTTTATAGTTTCTGGTGTTTACCTGGTCTTGGATGGATAGCAATGAATCCTTCAGTCTCGGGGAAGAGCGTCCCGCTCGTGAGCCGTGCATTAAACCCCAGGGGCTCACATCTGGTGAGTATGGGATTGGCACACCCAGGGTCCTGAGATGGATATCATCATTCTTCTCCTTCTTTGTGATTCCCTTTTGATACTCTCTCTCTCTCAGGGTAACTCGGGGAATTTATTATTTTTTTTTTTTTTTGGCTGGTGCAGCATAAGCCTCAGGCTTCCTTGCACCATATAGCTAATAATAATAATAATAATAATAATTGGAAGCAATTTTATCTATGTGATCATGACGAGATCATTGTACTTTAACGGGCTTTTTTCAATCCGTCGCTGAGTTAGTCGGTTTCAGGCGTAGATAGCAAGATTTTTTCCCCAGAAACTGGGGTTTTCGTCCAGCAAAACAGACAAATCGATCATAGAACACACGCATTTAACAGACATGAGACACACAGCACGGCAGATGAATTTAAATATTTGGGTGGCCTAATATAATAATTTGTTTGTTTTGTTTGGAGATCATTGTAGTGTCTGCCATGAAATGTCTTCTCTGCCCATCTTTCTAGCTTCGTTTATGCCTCCTGGTTGGGAGGGGACTCCTCGCTTAGGTTCAGTGGGGTATATCGCTTGTCTATCTTCCTTATGGCCTGGTGGAGTGCTGCTGTGTGTTTCTGGAAGTAATCCTTCAGGTTAGCAAAGCTGTTTTCTGTATCTCGATAAGGTCTATCAGGCCCCTTCCTTCTTCTTTCCGAGCAATTGCCAGTCTCTCAATTGTCTCTCCACAGCTGAATTCCGGTGGTGTTGGTGGCTCTTGGTCATCATTGTCCTTGTCTTTCTCATGATATCCTCCAGCTCGGTGTTAGTCCAATCTATGACCCCGAAGGAGAATGTTAGCACTGGGACTGCATAGGTGTTTATGGCTTTAACTGTGTTGCTTCCGTTCAGCTTTGCTTTCAGCAGGTTTCTGAGTGTCCGATGGTATTTTTCAGTCAGACAGGCATTAATTTCTTTGTGCTGTAACTGCTGAGCCTGCATCATCCCCAAGTATTTGTAGGCCTCTCCCTCTGCCATTGCTTCGATCTCTTTACCAGTCTGCAGCTGGTAGGTTCGGTTGACTAATTTTCCCTGGTGCAATGCGTGAGTCTTGCATTTGTCTAGACCAGGTTCCATCCTAATATCATTGCTGAATTCTTCGTTGATCCCGAGTAGTTGCTTCTCGGTTCCCGCATAAAACTTGATGTCATCCATGTACATCAAGTGGGTGAGGGTGTACAGGTTCTTCCTTCCTTCTTTCAGATTATATCCGTACTTGCTGTTGTTGAGTATGGTGGATAGCAGGTTAAGTGCTAGACAGAACCACAATGGGCCCAGGGCATCTCCGTGAAAGATTCCCCTCCTGATGGGGATTTGCCTGGATGTGATGTTCTTAATTTTAATGGTGGTACTCCATTTCACCATCGTTTCTCCTAGGAAGTTTGTCGTTATCGGATTGACATTGTAGATTGACACCGACCTTGGGATAGGTGGGTCCATTGGAGCAACTTTCACGATGTTTTTTTTATTTATTTATTAAATTTTTATTACTATTATTATAGCGGTCTCCCAGCGTGATGGAGCCGCGTTTGCGTCCGCCAAGGCGGAACTCGAACCCTGGTCCATCAGGCTGGTAGTCCAGTGTCGTAATCACTGGGCCATCCAGCATTATTATTATTATTATTATTATTAACCATATGATACAATGAGTCTGTGCGCGTAGCACAGTGGTATCGTCACCGTCCTCCCCACACCGGGTGGAAAAGGCCTGGGCTCGAATCCCGTCGATGACGCGAGGAACTTTAATGGGCTTTTTTCATTCCGTGGCTGAGTTAGTCGGTCTCAGGCGTAGATAGCAAGGTTTTTGTCCCCAGTAACTGGGGTTTTTTCGTCCAGCAAAACAGGCAAATCGACCATAGAACATACGCAATTTACAGACACAAATACGGGTTAATGTATTTAATTACGGGCAACCCTAAAATAATAATAATTATATGATACAATGAAGCCTGAGGCTTTTGCAGCACCAGCCAAAAAAAATTTTCTGAGTTACCTTGAGAGAGAACAAGAGTCAGAAGTAGAAGGGAATCACCAAGGCAGAGAAGAATTATGATATCCAGCTCAGAACCCTTGGCACACCCACGATCCTGAGCTGGATATCATAATTCTTCTCTGCCTTGGTGATTCCCTTCTACTTCTGACTCTTGTTCTCTCTCTCTCAGGGTAACTCAGAATTTTTTTTTTGCCTGGTGCAGCAAAAGCACATGCATCCACCATACATTTCATTTTATACTATGGTTTTAGTATTGTTATTAGTATAAAAATGGTATAATGATGCAAGGAAGCGAAATTCTATGAATGTGCCAAAATTAAAAAAAATAAAATTAATGACCTCTCATTTCCATTGTCCAACAGTGCCTATCCATTTCTTCTTTGAATTTTGCTGAACTCACAGCAGTAGTGAACCCTTGCAAGCAAGCTATGCAGGTCCACAACACGCTGCCAGAAGGGAAATATCATTGGATCTGTTTAGTCTACTGTTTATCACTATTTTATTTTATATTTCGTAATATTGTCATATTTGAAAAAAAAAAAAAAAACTAGTTGACAAACAAATATACAAGGTGTCTCAAAAATACACGGCATAACTTCGGGAATGAATTCCTCATATGTAGACAATAAAAATATTTTATATCAACATAGTTCCAGAAATGCTTGGTTCCCGAGTTATTAACCGGAATGTCTTATCTCCCGCACCAGATTCTGTCAGTACCTTCATCACAAGATACTGACAGAATCTGGTGGTTTTCCATTCCGACCATGTACTCAAATCAGGAGCAAGTGGATATGCACTTTATGTACAGTTTGGCGGACGGCAATGCTCTGGAGGCTCATCGTTTGTACCACGAAAGGTTCCCAGAACGAAGATGTCCAGACAGGAAAACGTTTGAAGGTATCCATCGCCGCCTTTGTGAACATGGGACTTTTACACCTCGTGCTGCCGACAAAGGACGACCAAGACCTACGACTCCTGAAGCAGAGGGGTGGACCAACTGCCTGGCCTCCACGCTCACTGATTTAAACCCACTAGATTCTTCTTGCGGGGTCATTTAAAGTCATTGGTGTATTCGACTCCGGTAGCTGATATGGAAACTCTCTGCAATCGAATTGTGGCAGGTTGTGAGACAATACGAAACATGCCAGGAATTTGGCATCATCTTCGCGAGTCCATGAGACGTCGATGTGAGGCCTGTATTCAGGCAGAAGGTGGACATTTTGAACAATTACTATAAGGTGATGTGGACAGCTAAGTGTCATAGAGAGACCTTCAAAACTCGGAAACCAAGCATTTCCGAAACTATGCTGATATAAAATATTTTTATTGTCTACATATGAGGAACTCATTCTTGAAGTTATGCCGTCTATTTTTTTGAGACACTCTGTATATTATTTCCTTAGCTATAGACATTCATTTTTCTACGATATACATTCATTAAAACAAACAAACAAAAAAATATCCCATCGAAATTGCAAATATCCAATTGCCGTTCACTGCTTGGTTACTCAGTTTAAAAATGCAATGGTACTGATCGTTTATTGGTTCGTAGTAAACAATATTATACATACTGTCTGTTCATTGGTTTAGTGACGATTGTAAAGATAAGCAATTGGATGCACGAAAAATGGGTGGATCTTAACTGTATAGCTACCGGGGACGAGGTAGTCAAATATGAGTGGTTCTAGCTCACGTGACTCCCCTGATCTTCCCAGAGTATAAACGTAAAATTTATTTATTTATAGCATTTTGCACCTAAAATAACTTTTAGAGTAGCTTTTGTCTAATTTATTTTTATATTTAATAATGTTTTAATTTTAATTACCTCCACTTTTTTTATATATTTTTTATATATGTAATCTTAACTTCAATGTGATTTTAATTACATCAAATATATTGTGAAATGTCTGAAGTTTTATGGACGACAACAGCATCAGAGGCACATTGAAGGCAAGGAATGGCCACCGATACCCATTGCAGTTCTACAGACACTATCCAGTTATGTGCAGTAGTAGTACAACAGCCCAAAACGATCACTTTCTGACTAATAACAGAAGCTAGTTCCATAAAATTAATTACAAGAGATGATACTACCTACATAAATTTTAATATGTAAAAAGAAATATTCAAGATTCAGAACTGTCTATTTTTATTGAGTAGCGATTTCAAAAGAGTCCTACGGAACGCAGTGATCCTGAAAATGTTCTGCTAATTTTTGATCATTTATTTTTTATTTAATTAGTATAAGACAGAGCTACGATGCTCAATGCGTTCTACGTTATATTTCAATATTTGTAGAAGAATAAGAGAAATTTACCTCAATATGATACGTATTATTACTGTAATCAATTTGCGTTAATTTTATTTTCGTTTATTTGCTGCATTAAGTTCTATGTATCATATTGAGGTAAATTTCTCTTATTCTTCTACATTTTTTTTTTTATTTAATTTGTACACATGTATTGCTATTTTAAATTTACTTTTAGTTCTAACTGTTTTTAAAGATATTAGGTTCCGTGGAAGATTTAGATTTCCAAAAAGGGTTCTGCAGCCAAAACAAAATGAGTTTGAAATTTTGTTAACAGGATTGTCCATAACTTATCATGAATCATCATTACGTTTGCATTGTACAAGAAACATATCTCAAAACCACATAGAACTACACAGTTCTATGTGGTTTTGAGCTGATTGGCTATGAAAGTTTTGAATAAGTAGGTATTAGCCACACCTACTTATTCCGTTATAGAAAGTAACGAATTGAAGTGACATTCATGAGTTACAGTCCTGACTTCTTCCTTTCTGGTTCCCTGGGTTTCTACTCGGTATAAAAGAAAGAATGTATAAAAATAAAATTAAGCGGTATCCAATCACTATAGTAAGGAGCATCGCCAATCAATGACGTCTTTTTCAACGATCCACTCTTCCTATCGCAGATCAGTGGCGGACAAGCTGGAGCCACACGCCATGATGTGTGTGGTCCCGCCCACCAGGGTCTTCGAAAATGGCTGTTTCATAAACTTCTCTCTCCCTGTGTTAAATTCAAATAGAATATTTTTACAGTACTTGTACTGTCTGGGGGAGTCATCCCGAGGGTGCAAGGGGTGCACTGCACCCGGGCGCCAACGTTAAAGGGGCGCCTGAAAACCTGAAACTTACATACACATATGAAAAAATTTTAAAGGAGGGCGCCAAATTTCAATAGGCAACCAGGCGCCTCATACCCTAGGAACGCCCCTGTATGTGTGGGTTAAAGTTATTGATTTCACCAATGAACAGAAACCCGCTTTCTCCGTTGTAAACCAATCATTTAACGCCTCCAAGTGTGCGAAAGGCAGATATTTTTCCTCCTATTTAAGTAAGTTTCCGTTTACTGAAACAAATCTTGTCACTACTGACAAAACGAAAAACTTTATTAAAAACAAATTACAATATACAGAAACCTATTAAGAATATAAATATACAGATAAATACTGAAATTGATAAAAGTACAAAAACGATAAGAACAAAAACAAAATATAAGAAGAAGAAGAAGAAGAAGAAATCTTTATTGTATACAAAATGCATATGCCGTACACAATACCCTTCACGGCTAGAAGCCAGGGGTTTACAGTAAAAATACAGCTTTCGGAGCCAGGGCCGGATTTACACATGAGCTAAACAAGCTACAGCTTAGGGCCTCACATTACAAGGGGCCTCGCCCATCTTAAAAAAGTCATTTTTTTAATATTGTCACAGGTGAACTGTAAGAGAGGCCTCATACGTAATAATAATAATAATAAAATTCTTTATTCATAGAAATGTAGGACACGATTCTCGCTACAGGCAACCAGAGGAATACATTCAGTACATAAAAAACTACGTGGGTACACAGCAAATACATAGAAAGTGCTAATAGATTATACAGAGCTTATATTGCATTATATAGATTTTATAGTTATTATAATATATTATACAGAGCTTATATTGCATTATATAGATTTCATGGTTATTATAAGAGATTATACAGAGCTTATGTTATAGCTTAGGGCCTCATACATGTTATAGCTTAGGGCCACAACAAGTTTAAATCCGGCCCTGTTCGGAACGATGTACCGGTTTGTTCACGTTGTTTATGAGAATGACACATTTCTTTAATTTTTTTTTTTTTTTTTTTTCAAATTGGGACTGTCAACAGAATACAGATAGTTTATTGATTTATTCAGTTGATTGCAAGTTATAATACTGCAGTTATATTTAATGTAAGAAAAATTTGAAAATTAAAAATCCCTTGCTCTATTTTGTTTTTGCATTTTAATTTACACTACAACATCCCTTCCCTGTAATAACTTTGCACAAAAAAAAAGAGAACAAGATTCATTAACCATTGTTTTTCGCGCTTTTCTCACTTTCAGTTTATGAAAGCGTGTACAAAAGCAGCATGATTTATTATTTATTTCTTAAATTTTCCACTTTTTGATTGTTCAGACTGCAGAGATACCGTTTCGCGTCATTATTAGCATAAAAATTTCAATACTATCAACTTTTCCAGAACACAATCTTGTTCAAAAGGACACAATCGTATCTTTTTCAGACAATCAAAAACTATACAGCCTGAGACACAATCAAAAACTATACAGTTTTTGATTGTGCCTCAGACTTCAGAGATATCGTTTCACGTCATTATCAGCATAAAATTTTTCAATATTATCAATTTTTAGGCGCCTTAGCATATACAATGCACATAATGGTGTCAACGCAGACCACAAGCATGTTCAATCGGTTCTGTCGAACAGGGGCTCCGCGCTCAAATCAGGTAAAATCCGCGCTCAGATCAGTGTCAGGTAAAGTTGGTTTATATATTCCAGAAGCCAAGTGGAAATTGAAAGCTCTTGAAAGCAACCAACTCCCACTTGTTTATATCAGGAATAAACTAAAAATAAATAGACTATAGCTGTAAGAAATTTTTGTCATGCTGTTGCCAGTACGATAATGTTTCTCGTCTTGTTGTTATTGTGAAATAGCCATCATTTCAGTTAGAGGTTAGGGTTGATGGCACCCAGGCCAATTAAAAAATGGCGCCCCTAGAAAACTGTAACAGAATTGGAATTTTTGCATTTTTTAACCATAAAAATGGCGTCCCCAAATTTGGCTTCCAGGGCACGTGCTCCATCTGCATCATCCTAGTTATGCCACTGATTTCAGTTCCAGCTAGAGAGTCACAGTGAAAATCCTAATGTAAAAAAGAAGTAATTCTGTCATGTACCAATAGATTTAGTTTATATATATCTTTGCACTTTCTGTACAAAATGCAAATTGTTTTCATTTATTCTTTTCTACTGACAGCTGTAAATTTTAATGCAACGTACGATCCTGCACATTTCTCGTTTATTGATTTTATTATAATTATTAAAATTAACTTCATGAATTTGGTAAATAATAATGATAATTTAAAAAACTGAAAATTTTCTAAAAATAACGCTTCCGTTTTTCTGTCGACTGTCTGGAGGACGACTACATTTGTTCATGTAATCAATCTAAAGTAACTAATATAGCTTTTAATCGGATATAATAATCGGAAAATTCTCCATCTCCAAACTTTAAAAAAAATGTTTTATTTATATTTATTTATATTTATTTATTTTATTTATTTATTATTTATTTTATAATTATTTCTTTATTTATTTTATTTTTATTTGTTTTATTATTATTTATTTTTTATTATTGTTTATTTTATCTTGCTGATTTATTATGTGTTAGAATCGACTTATTGCTTTCACATCTACATGTGGACATACATACAAGACAAGGGGACCTGTCCCGCATTATTTGCACCGGGGCTTAGCTCCTTACTTCCTTGCTATTAGCAACCTTGTGTCAGATGTTGCTGCTGTATCGAATCTAAACGAGTGCATCGGAAAAAACTTCCGATTAGAATTTAAGTTTTTTTAATTTAAGTTCCAATTAGGCTTTAAGTCACCTGTATGTTAATTAACCACCAGTCTCCATAGCCGAGTGGGCAGGGACGCGAGTGCGGTAACACACGCTCTTTCAGTAAAGCAGGGTTCAAGCCCCTGACTGCTAAATACGCTCGATCTGCCAACACGCAGTGGACCAGCATGGCAGATTATGGTCCAATGTGTGGACCATAATCCTCCTCAACATGAATCGTTGAGGAAGCTTCCATCCTGTAGTGGGTTGATCATGGCTGCAATTTCCCTTTTATGTTAATTAAAACTTCTTAAATACTACGCAACTGCTTCTAATTTTAAAATGATAACCGCATAGGAAACATTAAATGTAAGACGTAGCCGAGTGGTCAGTAGCACACGCTCTTCAAATGGATCGAGGTTTAAGCCCGTGACTGCTAAATACGATTAACAATTTCTATTGATTGATTTATTGCAAACTCCACTCACCTGGTGATCGTACCGGAGTATAAACAAGAAGATTATTATTTTTTTTAAATAATGTCGAATTTTACTGCACTTAAGCTGTGTGGAATAAAAGAGCTTGAAATTTTTTGGTAATTGTATGTGGGTAACGGAAACTGACTAAAGCTTATTCTGAGTCTTAAGAGCTCTCTAGCACCCTCAATGGAGTTTCAGATTACCCCCCCCCCCCCTAATGTCATCTAATCCTCTTGACAGATTTGTGGACGGTGATTAGGAAGAAAATTCCGGCGGTGTCCCATTAGCTAAAATATTTTGACTATCTCATAGCAATGAAAATATTTTAGCTAATAGGACATACCGGATTGAGGCAATTACGTCACCAGGTTCAGTACGGACGAAAAGCCTCGTTCAGCAGATGCTGTCCGTTAAAGCATGGGCTTACTGTATTTTAATGCTGTATTATATATTAACAATTGGTATTAGTTTGAAGTCGCATTAGAATCTTGGGCAATATAGCGACGGTGTATTTTGTCGGTAGTTGGACGTGTGAGCTTATTGGCTGATTAAAACGCTGTGCGAGTTGAAGAACTCGGAATAAATCGAGGAGGGTGGAATATTTCCTCTGCCTGCGATTAATTACAGTTCTGTGAAGAAACTTTTCTAAGAATTCCTTCAGAATTCCTCTTTCACCAGTAAAAAGTGCCAAAACCTATGCTGTCACAGATCGCCTGGTGAGTGCCTCTTCCTGTCATTCACCTCTTTATTCTATATTTTTACCTTCTACCTCTACCCCAACCCTCCGCGCTCCATTTCAATAAAATGATTTTTTTTTCTAACTTGGTCCCTTCCCAGAAAGCTGAGGCAACTCTGGGGTCGACTTCGCCAAAGAACCACCCTACCTCCTGACCTGGCTCCAGGGCCGCGTTAACGAACGGCCATGGCCAGGGGCCTCATTTTCAGTGCAAATATTTTCTAAAGTAGTGATAAAAATTTCTAATAATAATAATAATAATAGTTTTTACGGATGACAGAAAAATATGTATCAATATATGAAGGGAAAAAACTCTCTAAAAAATGTTTTTTTAAAAACTTGTACATTAAAAACACTACACACATACGTATAAATACAAGTTTTTTAAAAATTTGTATTTATATGTATGTAGCTTGCTTCACAATGGAATGTGCACCCATCGATTGCGTACTGTGTTCATATAAAAAAAAGACTACGGAATTGTGAAGCACTGGTTAGAAAAGATAAAATATGACCAACATAAATGGAATGTCTGTGTGAAATTTCAAGATGCTGTGGTGCATTCTGGGTTTATATGGTGGTTTCTCTAACTTTCTTGATTTCTCTACTTTCTCTAGGAGAGCAACAGGGTAGTAGATCCATACTAAAGTAGAAGAGAATAGTCTGCCAGTTGAATTACAGTTTGATGCAGGGGCGTATTCAGGGGTGGGTAGAGAGGGAATATGCCCCCCTTAACCAAAATTTTGAAATTAAAGAAAAAGGAGGCGTTCTAAAAAAAACTCAAAAGCCGGGTGCCACGCCTCCCTTACGATGATACCTGGACTTGGTCGCTATCCCCCCGCTAACGATGGTACCTGGATACGCCACTGGTTTGACGCATAGATTGAAGTAATCAAACAATTGGTTCAAATTAACAGCCAACTTTCATCACTCCGTATCAAGCAATTTTTTTAAGCATTTGATTCTCAAGGAGAATCTTCAGTTGGGGTATCCAACTGAAGATTCTCCTATATGCTTGAAGGATGGTTAATTTGATCCGTCAAAATATGCAGTCTATTTTCCCAAACTGTTTAATGCAAAAGTTTAAGGTAGCATCTACCATTTGTGTCCCCCTGACTAATCGCACTGGTCTTTATACCTGTTCTAACAGATTCATATCCCTCTTGCAATGCAGTAACTGATGACGATGGTTAGGCTCTGGATGCAGCCTAACCGTGGTCTCATTACAATAGGATAATGGCGCCTCCGTAGCCAGGTGGGTAGGAGCAGCAGTGCGTAGCACACTCTTCTTGATTAGACCTGGGTTCGAGCCCGTGACCACCAAATATGGAGGATACGGAAAGGTCAGGGAATGAACACCACATATCCCCGGAACAATATGGCCTTAGTTGCTAATGCTCCTAAAAACCAAACAACAACAACAATAGGATAATCATCTTGTCGCTGCTCGAAAAATTCCAGTATATAATTGACAGAACCTGATGAGCTGACTTAGCAGACTGTCTGCACTGCTTACAAAAATTTCATGCCGGACTGTATAATGAACAGAAGATTAAAAAAAAAAAAACATGAACAGAGAATGTTGAACAAAATTTAAATTTCTGAAATTTGCTTGAAAAGTTCCATATTAAATTAAATAAATCTGAACATCGTTCGCCCTTAAAACAATATACTCGTATGCACCATGCTATTTATTTATAGATTTGAACTTTATGTTTTAGTTAAAATAGTCTTCCATTGTAGTTTCGTCATTGCATTGATTTTCCAACAATATAATTTACCTTCAGTGTTCGAATGTTTCTCTTCATTCTTATAAGGAATCTGAAACGTTTAACAATCCACTAATTGCGACTATTGTAGGTGAAATCGTAATGAAAACTCCGTGTCGATTGGTAAACACTAAAGTACTTCAGACTAATCGACATCTCTTTAGCTGGTTCGATTAGCTTTCAGGTTGACTAAAACATCTTCAGATCTACAACTTTGGAGCATTTACCCAGTCTACAAGATATCAGCAAGGTGGCCCTTCTTACTGAAGAGGAAATGCAGTGTAGAAAGTTGGTAAACCATCAAATATCTCCGATGGAAGTTACCGTTGCTTTGCTGTCGGAAACAGTAAAGGCTGCAACGTAATATTGCAACCATCCATCCGAGGATATATACTCAACTGGGAGATGATTGTATTATCTCCACGGGGACTAAAACTGATTTTAAAATAATTGAAATAAATTATTTGTAATCATTAGTATTAGTTTATAATACTAATGATTACAAATCATAGTTTCCTTTCTATTAACTAATACTTAAAATTAATAATTAAAATAAAATAATTATTACATAAAATTATAGTTATCTCTTATGATAGTTAGAACCTTTTCTTAATATAATAATATTAGTTCGTACGTATGAGTTTTCTGTTTTTTTTTTTTTTTATTTGTCTAGGGAGTGTAAATGTGGTGGGCGATGGATGTGTTGGATTCCAACTGAGCAGCACCTTGTTGTATGGATGATGCCCGTAAGGAGGAGGGAGGGGACGTTCATTATTCCTAGACGGGGTGCTGCGTAGTGGAAACCCAACGTGTTTATCAAAGAAGCTCATCGGGAGGGTTAAGGGGAGAAACCGAAAAACTGTTGCGTTGTACGAACAGGACGGAGGGTGGGCTTATTCAAGACGGATGAACTGGATCCCGACGATGGGGTGAGGGCACTAGTGCGGCAGACATTTGCCCGTTAAGAGGGGGAAGTACACGGTGCACTCATCTGTTTTTGCTGGTGTCCTTCCGTAAGGGCAATCCCATCTACCGATCCGGTTCACTAATTACGGATTGTTTTCTCCCTTTAGGCATCAGCTGATTGACGGATTTTCAAAGGGACGTTTAGAATGAGGACCGCTTCGTCCAGGATACTTGCTTGAATCGGGGATGGACAACTCAAGAATCTGTTGAAGTGATGCAGAAAGGAGGCCAATGGCGTACAATTGCTATTGATTGTATTATTGAGTATTTATGTATCATTTCTTGTTGTTAATAAAATTTATTTTTATTATTATTATTATTAAGAAAGTTCGCTTTCTAAAGTTTCCAAAGGAGAATGATTTTCCTTCAAACCAATATGTACTTTACAATCTACTCTGGATGGGCTGGGAACGAGGGCCTAGGTGAATAACAGAAGACTTACTTTTGATGATCCCCGTATCACACATTCAATACTTTCCTCCAAGATTAAGGAACGTGTTAGGATGCATAGCAAGGTGATCCGCTGATGCTGCTACTACGGCACACAAAAGGATAATATACAAAACTTATCGTTGCTTACCCACAATCTAGATAGCTTCGTCTGGGGTCAACCACCAAATTGAAAGTAAAGCAGCGATAAGGGGATCTCTGTTTCTGTTTTAATTTCATTTGGGTGGTTGACACCAGACGAAGTCACCTAGATTATCGGTAAGCAACGATAAGTTTTATTAATAATATTTATTAATAAAAAATAAATGAAGCAATTGCGTCTGAAGCAGAATGATTGGTTGCGTCTCCGTCGTAGTGATATTTCACTCAATTTGGTCTTGGTGCTTTCGTCTGGGCGTCATTAAACTTTATCGTATTGACATATTCCAAAAATGTTTATTAATTGCTTTTTTGTATATTTCGGCCTTTTCTAAATTATTTTAGGAACGTTCCTTCTGCAATACCCTTTAACTTGATCCCCCCCACCTTATTATTTTGTTTTGTATGGGCTTATTTTACTTTTCGCTCCACTGGTTTGCCATGCTGCTGGCAACTGTTTTATTTATTTATTTATATTTTTCCTTTATTTTTTTACAAGCAACATGTGGTGGATATGCATTGCAGCCACTAATGTTTGCTTCCCTAATTTTCTTTCTATTCTAATTTTTTATTTTCGTTTTTCTATCTTACACTGGTGTTCAGAACTTAAGGACCAACACTGTTTCTAAAGGTTACAACTATAAAATCTTTACTTAAGGTACTCTTTATTGATGAGAGTAGATTCAGTCTCAGCAACGATTCTGGACGTCAGCTAATCTGGCGAGAAGTTGGCACACGGTGTCACCCCGCAAAATCACTGAAAGGGATTGATATGGCGGTCGAGGTGTTCTGGTCGTCTGGGGAGGCGTTATCTTGGATGAACGTAAACAGCTTCAGATACTGGAAGACGATACTGTAACCGGTGTACGCCATTGTACTGAGGTAATCCTTCCCCATGTGCGTCTGTTCCGAGGTGCCATTGTCCCCCAGTTCGTGTTTATGGATGATAACGCCACACCCCGTCGCACTGCAGCTGTTGATATGCTTTTGAAAAGTGAGGACATTGTTCATATGGATTGGCCTGCGCGTTCCCCCGACCGATCTAAATCCCATCGAACACATATGGAACGCTCTGGGGAGACGCCTAGCGGCCCGTCCACACCAACCAGAAAATGTTCATCAGCTGACGATGGCGCTGACAGAGGAATGGACGATGTTACCGCAAGAACTTATCAACAACATTGTTCTAAGTATGGACAGGCGGTGCAAAGCCTGCATCCACATTAGGGGTGGCCATATCTCCTACTGAGGACCACTTCTTCCCTTTGTTCCATCTTTCGCAGTGATGCATCTGTAGCATGGCAGCCAGTGTTATGTTGCCGTTTTTGAATAAAGTCCCTCTGTACCGTTTTGTTTCCGTTGTTGTGTCGGTGTTGTTTCCTTCATCATTTCTGTACCTCACGAGGGTCCTTTGGTATGCTTTTCCCATATCGAGACCACTCCTATGAGAAGCTACAGGTGAAAACCTGACTTCCTTAAATTTTTCACATCAGTATGTCTTATATTTAGTTGAAGTTATAGCTATCAACTTATTCTATACGTTAGCAGTAAGATTATATGCTAATGCTGCGCTCATAATGCCATCTATACCCTAGTTTTTCTGTATATATTGCAGCTTTGTCAGTGGTGTGGTGTGGTGTTACCATGCGAGTGCTAGGATCTGTTCTATTATAATTTTACACTGCATAAGGGCCACCATTATTCAAATCCATTGCATCCGTGGATCGATCAATGTATTAGTTCTGGGGAGGGGGGGCTAAGCGGCCAGATGAACAACTTACTAACATAGCCCTGCACTACACACAATACATATACACAATACATATACACAATCTGGCCTTTACAGAATGCTGAAAAAGTCACAAGCAATCGCGGAGTTGGGAGAAACTGTCAGTGCCGCTAAACAATATACACTATATGCATATACTATCAAGGATTTCTTATTGACAACATTGTATTTTTGTCACCCGTTTGGAGAGGTCTGGGTTCGAGTCCCGTTGCTGAGTGGAGGAATTTATAAAATACTCTTCAATCGAAGCTGTATTAACCAATCTTGTGCGGAAGGAGTAGGATTTTTCAGCTCACACCACATGCAAATCATCCCATGAACACACGCTTTTGCATACACAGTGCATGCATACATACATTTATTATTATTATTATTAGCTATGTGGTGCAAGGAAGCCTGCACCAGCCAAAAAAAAAAAAAAAAAAAAAAAATTCACCGAGTTACCTTGAGAGAGAGAGAGAGAGAGAGAGAGAGAGAGAGAGAGAGAGAGAGAGAGAGAGTCAAAAGTAGTAGGGAATCACCAAGAGAAGAATGATGATATCCAGCTCAGGACCCTAAGTGTGCCAAGCCCATACTCACCAGATGTGAGCCCCTGGGGTTATGGGTTGCGCCAAGAGACCGTTCCAGTAATTATTATTATTATTATGCTGTCAAGGAGAGCATTTGTTAAAATTTAATTTTAATAAGTTTATATATACGAATATATACATTGATTCAAAATATTCCATAAAGCAATCAGGCAAAACTAGTTTATTGCTTGATGTCAATACTGATAACAAAAAAAAAAAAAAAAACTGCTATTACATATGAGAACTGATAAAAGAGCACAGGGTGATACGAGCTACAACAGACAGGTGACTCATACATTATCAGTACAAAGGCATTACATATAATAATAGAGAACAGGTTGGCATGATAATTGCAACAGACATGTGACTCCTACATTATCAGTTTAAAAATACATGATATTCTGAAGCGGTGACTACCTATAATGATACATATACAGGGTGTCTCAAAAATATTGGTACAAACGTTTAGGGGAGGTAGGTAACATCTAAAGGAATGCGAATCGCATAAGAACCCATAACCGGAAACGTCATGGGAAAGTAGTAACAGAGGCACAAGAAGCAGAAATTACACAAGACAGTAATTAGTGGAAAACATTTATTTGACATAATATTAACAATGGAGTACGAGATGGATGCATTTCATGATGTTACAACAGATGCTCGAAGGTTCCACCATGAGACGCGATGCATGCGTGACACCGACGCAGCATGGATTGGCGGACATGGTCAAACACACCTGGAGTTTCTTTGACAGTAGCAGCAGCGCAGTCGAGTCTCGCCACGAGATCCATTTCCGTCTCCACAGGCGATTCATACACGATAGATTTGAGGGCCCCCACAGAAAGAAATCAAGGCTCGATAAATCAGGTGAGCGTGGGGGCCAGGAAACGGGTTCACCACGGCCAGTCTATCGACGCCCAAAACGCCTGTTCAAATGGCCACGAACACACCTTCCATAATGGGCAGGCCAGGCGCCCCGTCATGTTGAAACCAAATGTTGCGTCTCACATTTGCTGGAACATCGTCAAGTAACCCTGGTAGAACTTGTTCAAGAAAGATCCAATATTTAGCGGAGTTCATGCGGGATGGTAACAGGTATGGGCAGACTAAGCAGTCACCGACCATACCTGCCCACACATTTATTGCGAAGCGATGTTGTGCAGCATGGGGGCGCATACCGTGTGGGTTGTCGTGAGCCCACATGAGCATTGTGCTGATTTGCCTTCTCGAGTGAAATAAGCCTCGTCCGTGACCAAAACATAGGCTGGAAAATTCAAGTCTTGAACACTTTCTTGGAGAAACCACTGCGCATAAGCCACACGTACAGAATGATCTTGGGGGAGCAGTAACTGAACCCTTTGGAGATGAAAGGGGTGTAAGGAATCGTCCTGCCACACTCCTAAGGCAGAGGCAACGGCACGTGTGCTGGTATTAGGATTATTCTGGACGGCATTCAACACACTTTCTTCCATGGCGGGAGTTCGCGTCGAACGTGGTCTGCCCGCACTACTCCTGTTACCTTTAAATGACCCATAATCGCACAAATTTTGATGCACACGCGCAAACAAACGGTGGTCCGGTACATGTCTGTCTGGGAAGCGTTCTCCATAAATTCGTTGAGCGGCTCGTCCATTTCCCCTCTGCTAATCCATACACAAGGTGCATGTCTTCCAGCTCACAGTTCGTATATCGATGCATGCTCTTCGTACGGCGACTACTGCTTGAATGAGTAAACCAGAAATTTTCCCTCTGGCGAACTGATGAACAGCGCCGTCTACCGACTTACGGTGACGTTTCCGGTTATGGGTTCCTATGCGATTCACATTCCTTTAGATGTTACCTACCTCCCTTAAACGTTTGTACCAATATAGTTGAGACACCCTGTATATTGTATTTAATTTTTTTTAAGAATGTATGTAATTAAAAAAAAACTTATTTAGTAACTGTAACACAATGTTTAAACTATGGCGTCGATAAGGTCCTAAGTTGGAAATTAAAAATCTATAAAAGTAAATAATTTCATAAAAAAGCCCTTATAGTAATTTTTTTTCATTAAAAAATATTATAAGGAAGTAGTGAAAGCAGTCCTGAAAAAATTTCAGGGCTGATTTCGCTACTTCCTCTCTCACTACAAATCATCTTCCAAGAAAACTCAGTCAATCAATATTCGTTTATTTGCTTGCAGGAAAATACAAATTTTAGACAAAACAAGCAACCCCCCAGAACAGCCAATGAACGGCAGTAGAAGCTAACAGAGGCAAATTTTAATTTAAAAATAAAGAATCAAGAGAGTAACAGCATGCCAATATAGAAGAGAGTAAAACTTATGAAAGAACAAGAAAAATGAATAAACGTTATTTTAACGAATTATTCGTAGCATAATACGTGGAATTTCGCAATAAAATAAAGTTAATCACATATTAACCATTATTATAATTACAGAACTGATTCTTTAAGAATGGGTGACTACTCACCAGGTCTTACTCCAAATCTCTGTCAACTGAGTAAACTCCACTAGTCAGTTGGTCGTTTCCAAAACGTCACTGTCCTCAGTGTTAGTGCTCCATTATGGTGAAAACCATAAACACGTCATCCGCGCATGTGTAACGAGTGATGCCCTCTTATATTCATTCATTTTATACATTTTATTAGCGCATAAGTTTTATTCACGTTATAAATATAACATTGTATATTTTTATTTGATTGCCTTTCACAGTAGTTTAAACCAATGTGTCGAAACCATTAGTAGACGGTGGAGCACCAGAACAATTGAAATTTTTACAAAACACATTATATATATATTTTTATATATGAATATGTATATTTATATATGTATATATATTTTATATATGAATATGTATATTTATATATGTATACAGGGTGTTTCAGTTAAACGTTTCAGAACTTCTAAGAGGGGTAGGGTACATCCTGACAACTCGAAATCATATAGCAATGTGGGGTCGGAAATGCTTTCCTGAAGCGGTGTTGTACACAGAAGCACCATAAAAAGAAAAGAGACCGTAAGTGAGAAATCGTTTTAATAATACATGAAAAGAAGCAAAAGGTACATGGATTAAAGTAAGTGTTCGAAGTTTCTTCAACCTCGTATTGCTTTCGCACAGTGGTACCTTGGAAAATGTGCTACAAATCCCCTTTTTCCTGCTGAAGTGTTGTTTTCCGATGGGGCATCCTTCACAAGGAAAGGAATTTTCAACACGCATAACGACCATATCTGGGCGGTCGAGAACCCGCATGCAATACGACGTCGTGCAGCACAGATTCGATTTTCGGTCAATGTATGGGCCGGTATTATGGAAGATCACCTCATCGGACCTTACCTGTTACCGTGTCGTCTAACCGGACCTATCTACTTGATCTTTCTGCAGCAAGTATTGCCACAACTTTTGAGAGATGAACAGATTTCTGCATCGACGCAACAGACAATGTGGTTCCAACACGATGGAGCCCCTGCCCATTATAGCGGAGATGTTCGTAACTACCTGGATGTCACATTTGGTCAACAGTGGATCGGACGTGGTGGTCCCGTGCGTTGGCCTGCTCGGTCACCCGACCTATCATGTCTTGATTTTTATTTCTGGGGTCATATGAAATCGCTAGTTTATGACACCCCTGTTGATAATGCTGAGGAGCTGGTTGCAAGAATCGCAGTAGCTGCCGAAGAAATTCGAAATTCGCCTGGAGTATTCCAGAATGTTCGGATGTCCATGCGTCGGAGATGTGAGGCGTGCATTGTAGCCCGTGGAAGAAACTTCGAACACTTACTTTAATCCATGTACCTTTTGCTTCTTTTCATGTATTATTAAAACGATTTCTCACTTACGGTCTCTTTTCTTTATGGTGCTTCTGTGTACAACACCGCTTCAGGAAAGCATTTCCGACCCCACATTGCTATATGATTTCGAGTTGTCAGGATGTACCCTACCCCTCTTAGAAGTTCTGAAACGTTTAACTGAAACACCCTGTATATATTTTATATATGAATATGTATATTTATATATGTATATTGATCGATTTTATTTAATTAAATGTTATTAACTGTAGGCAATTAGGTGTATATGGATCAGGTTACCAAGCTAGCAAATGTAAACTAACTTTAGCCTGGGCGGCCTATAAACGTTATATGAATGTAATGGTATTAAAAATAATATGATGCTAAATGATGAAAATAACAATATAAATGCAAATAAACAAAAAATGCAAATGAACAAAGTAAATTGTAATAACATTCCCTCACTTGGCCATCAATCTGCTACTTCATCGGGGGCTTTGAGCAGAATGATAGCCAGACTAAAAGAATGTCTCATATCTACCCGTTTCTGTTGTCCCCATACCAGTTTTGCCAGTTATAAATTTTTAAGTGCTAGTATTAAATTTAAATTTAAATTGATGGAAAATCAATGAGATAGGATAATATGTTTAGTTTAATTTACATACATTTTTAATTTTAAATTTAAGTTTAAATTTTAATTTTGCCTACGTATTGTCTGAAATCGCAAACTGGGATAGGTGACGCAAAGCCCAACGGGTATGTAATAAATGAGAAAGGTTCTTACTTCCGTTTATATATGTATATATATTTATATATATACAAATTTTATTCTATATAAATATTACATTAGCGTAAAAACGATCCAGAAAATGAATTAAATAAGATTACAGACAATACTTGTAAATAAATTATATAAATATTTATTACTCAGTAAGAAATCCCAAGTGATGAGTACCAGAGGAGTGCACCGTGGAGAAACACGGCTTAAGAGTTAAATGACAATTATTTGCCTTTTGAATATGAATGTGCATTTTAATGTGCTTTCTTAGCTTTTTTTATCAGAATATATCACACATCATCTTCTTTAAAAATAGAAATGTTATCAAACTTCCTCTGTTAATTGCAAACTTAAACGCATTTGTGAATCGCACTCAGATGGATGCATTTTAATTGAATCATGCCTTCTGGCTGTGTAGGAGCAATATTTTGCTCCTACACAGCCAGAAGACATGTGCAGGAGCAATATTTGCCCTCCTTGCCTTCTGGCTGCGTAGGAGCAAATATTACATTTAAATAAACAGAACTAAACAATGTGAAAACACCTTCAGAGGAGAGTTATAGCTCGCCTCCATGATAAAAATAATGTTTTTTTCTTTTCTTTCCCTGTTAGATGATGATTAAAGCTTAATGATTCGTTAAGTTTAATGTAATGATTCCTTATCTGACCCTTATCTGCTTTAACTGACCCCCTTTTAGAAAATCCTGGGACTACAACCCCTGACTACACAGAGGTGAATTTTATTATTATTTGTCTTTTGTCGAGGAATTAAAATTTATTGACAGTAGTGAGTTTCTATGTATCGATCTTTTTACAAGCATATTTAATTTGAGACATTTAAATTATTTGTTAAACCCGGAGTTTATATTAAACAAAAGCTTAATCTAGGAGCGTCAGAACCGGACAACGATATCCGGAGACCCGACTGCACAGTTGGTTTTGGGGCCCCCTTTTCTTTTTTATATCGGTATATATTGCTTTGCCTCCAGATCACCCACCCCATTTGTACGATCCTGTATGCGTAAACAGTACGTTGGCGTCCTTAAACAACTCCATTTTAGGTTGAGATTAACACAACAGGCTGTTGAAATCCTTGCATGCAGCTTTAATTTAAACCAGCGAATTTTAAATTTGAGGAAAAAAAATCTACCCTTAGCTGCAGCTTATAAAATAAGGCATATGTACTAATAAGGCATATATTAATTCATGCGCGTTATCCTTTGTTCCTTTTAAGTAGCACGCACTGGCTTCCCGATGATTCGCCTTTGGATAGGCTTCTTGGATAAACATTACAGTGTGTGTCACGCCTACTTTTTTACGTCAAGGTTTATGTTTATGATTATACTGAATATTTTTCTGATGTTCTTAGCATATATTCGTGAGATAAAATAATTCACAGTGAGGTGATATTAAGATATGAAAAAGTATTATTTCAATAAGATTTATCAGTAGAAATTACAGAAATAAAAGAATAAATAGAAGGAGGGCGCTGTGTTGGTTATTAGCATAAAAAAAAAACATGATGTACGCTTTCAGCCGTTGTAATTCATTAGTGACAATTTTCTGTGATGTTTTGCAGCTGCAGGAGGAGCGTTTTTGGAAATTTAAATGAAGTGTTGTTTATATGTGTTAATACGTCCTTGCAGCCTAATTAAATTCCTGTATTAGTTACGGTTTACTGTTTCCGTTGCAATGAAGATGATAATTGATTTCAGTGTTCAATGAAATCTGGTAATTTGTTATACAGTATATTTACCTGTTAGATATTATTCTATGAAACAGGCATTACATCTGATGCATTGTGAAAAAGGAAAGTATATTCTAAATATAATATAAATATATTCTAAATATGCGTTTAACTGGTACAATATACATATATAGATTATCCCATTTTCAATAATTTTATGTGAAGTGTATATTTATATTTGTCAGACGATTAACAGCAGTGCATGCAGGTTCGCAAAAATTCTTTTTTATATTGTAATGCCGCCAAATAGGGTGTTTTTTTTTTTTTTTTTTTTGCAGCTGATATAAAAGAGGGCTGAACTCCAGATTATGGGTACACCTTGTCACCAAGTTGCGGGCACGGCCAAATTCGGGACGGATTCAAGCAAAAGAAGTGTGGTTTTTTTTTTAATAAACTTTAATTTTCGGCTAGTGAAAAAAGGTTAAGT